>NW_028289082.1:312152-624304 GCF_059628265.1 Tinamus guttatus | reverse complement strand
TGAAGGCTCGTAGAGGTTACGAGATCTTCTTTTGATGCAAAGGGACAGTTTTGAGCTTTGGCTTCCCAAACTGAAGCTGTATGTATAGACCTAGTATCTATAGAATATACGCTACAGGGAAGCTCTGTGCTGCACAGGCACAGATCAGGGGCAATGTTGGGCAGGGGACTCACTTCACTCAGCGTTAGCTGCTGCTTCAGAGGACCATTCATCCTGACTCTCTCTGAGACCATGGTCTGGGTAGGACAGCCTGGAGGCACCTGACTTCTCCCACTCAGACTGGGATTATAGAGGAGGAATTAGGGTGATGCAGCCATTTGTAAAAAGACCAAGTGAGAGGTATCCACATTCCTGAAAAACACTGGATGTTCAGGGGCTCCCATAGTGAGCAGTCGGCCAGGAACTTGTGCAGCACATGATATAAGCCAGGCAATCTATAGGGAATCACACAGAATCCCAGAATGGCTGAGGTTGGAAGGGACCTCTAGGGATCACCCAGTGCAACCCCTGCTCCAGCAGGGACACCCAGAGCATGGGGCACAGGGGGGCATCCAGGCGGGTTGGACATCTCCAGAGAAGGAGCCTCCACAGCCTCTCTGGGCAGCCTGTGCCAGGGCTCGGGCACCCTCACACCAAGGAAGTTCTTCCTCACATGGACATGGAGCTGCCTGGGGTTCAGCTTGGAACCGTTACCCCTTGTCCTGTCACTGGCCACCACCGAGCAGAGCCTGGCCCCATCCTCCCTACATTCTCCCCTCAGCTCCTTGTCCATGTTGCTCACATCCCTCTCAGCCTTCTCTTCTCCAGGCTCAACAGGCCCCGCTCGCTCACTCTTTCCTCACACGACGGCTGCTCCAGTCCCTCCATCACCTTCGTGGCCCTGCGCTGGCCCCTCTCTAGCAGCTCCACGTCCCTCTTGTCCTGGGGAGCCCAGAGCTGCCCCCAGGGCTCCAGGTGCCTCTCCAGGGCTGAGCAGAGGGGCAGGATCCCCTCCCTGGCCCTGCTGCCAACGCTCCTCCTGCTGCAGCCAGGAGCCCATTGGCCTTCTTGGCCACCAGGGCACGTTGCTGCCTCATGGGCAACTTGGTGTCAACCAGGACTCTCAAATCAAATCCCTCTCCACGGAGCTGCTTTCCAGCAGCTGCATTGACGAGGAGCTGCATAGGGAAGACCGCATTGATCTGGGTATGTTCTTGGAGTCAGACCTTGTCACCTAGGGAGTGAGATGGAGCTTCCAGCACGGCTCTGAAGTCACACAACAGCCATGATGCTGCATCCAGAGTATTATCAGGACCTTGGGGCATGAACACTTTTCCCAAAGCTGTGTACCATATATAGAAGCCACCACGCTACTCATACCATTTAAACACGTCCAAAATCAGATCACAAATCCAAACTGCTTTGAATTGCTCAAGCTGGATCTAATTACAGTAAGATCTTAGAAACAGCTGTACTGGGTCAGATGAGTCTGTCATCTGTCTCCTCCACAACAGATTCTGAAGGACATCATAAGAATAGGGTAAGAAAATATAGTTCCCCAGAACACTCCCTATCTCCAACAATCTCCGTACCAGATGCTACCTATGGAGTTTTTTTTTTCCATGTGTCTAGTCTCTTTTTTAAGCCGTACAAATTTTTAGCACTCCTAACACTCTGCTGCAAGGATTTCCCCAGCTTAACCTACACATCATGGGGCAGCAACGCAGTACCTAACAAGCTGCAGATGCTCATTCGCCCTCAGGGATCACCAGTGTTCCTGCATGAGAGGACCTGGAGGGACCGGATGATCCCCTCTGCAAGCGGCAACACTATTTATACAGCAACCTGGTTCCTGAAATTAGCTTTACTTTGGTTCACCTTACCCAAAATGGTTGCCCATCTCCAAAGTCGACCTCCGGCAGTGTTTCCAGGGTATATGGATCCAATCCCTGCCCATGCAACCTGCGTGATCCTGGTAAGTCAAAGGAGTCCCGTGCCTCAGTTTCCCTCGGGCAGCTCTGGTCTGACTGCAGATGCCCTAGAGCTGCAGAAAAGACTGGATTTGGGAGTTTTTCTGTGTTTTTTTTTACCACTCCCAGGGAAAAGGGGGCAGCCAGCAGGGTTTAGTTTCTCATTAACAGTGACGAAAACTTCCAGACACCTGGCAAATGGCAGCTTAGCTTGCACAGTCTGACAACACAGCGCACAAATCCAGCACCTCGGGGACACACAACCCACATCCATACTAGGAAATAAAATGGGTCACGGCCAGTTCTCTGAGGGCAAGCAGCATGGCACAGCTCACATCCATATGGCTAAGCTCGCCTCTCCTCCCAAGCAGGCTGGCCTTGTGCCTGCTGGAAGGTGTCCACAAAACCCTTACGCATGCCCAAATATCGTCTGGGAGAAGGAGCGTTGATCTGGGTCAGAATTGTCTTTGGGTAACAATTTAGAGGTATGGGTGATCCCGGGCCAGGATTGAGCCTCGTGCCCTTTCCCTGCTTTGTCTATCTCTAAAAATGCAGGGGAATTGCCCCAGCAAACACTCAGCAATGAGCACCTACAAGCCCTACCAAACCTTCAAGCACCTATTGCCCTGGCGTTCCTGGCCACATTCATGCACACCAAACACAGTGGCACCTAAAAATTTAACACTGTGGTAACTGTTTTCCAATATCCGTGCTCTGGCAGTGTTTTATTTGCTCACACAGACACATCCTCCCTGCCTGGACTCATGTCACATGTGCCCTCCATCCTCCCGGCAAGAACAGCGGGACTCTGTGTCCATGAATCCTGCACCATGGTCACCTACCTGGGCAGGGACTATCCCTGCTCCCAGCTAAACCAACTCCAACTCATGCCTCTCCATGGCAAAACCCAATTATCTCACAGGAACCAAAGACCTAGGAGTAGCGAGAGATCCAAAATGTGGCTTTGCATTTGAGCCAAGCAACATTCCTCTTTCTCCTTTTGCCAAAACCGGCTAAAAATACGCTCGAGTTTTAGCCTTTACCATCCAGCTATTTACCGTTCTCTACAACACTATATTATTTTGTGAATTGGGAATAGCAAGCTAGGAGGAAGAACAGATTTTCTCCTCCTACAAGTTTGGACAATAGGAACCTCTCTACACAGCTGAAGTTCTGCAAAGGAAAAAAATAATTTTTGGGGGGGAAATAGCCTGCCTCAGCCTGATATATTGACTTCAGAAATGGCCTTTTGGCAGCTCCTATTCGTAAGTGCACCCAGATGATGCAGAAACCCTGCCAGGCTCTGAAGCAAAACCTTGCTGTGGTCAAGCCTGCAAGAAAGGGAGAACAACGGCCCCACTGTCCAGGAACTGAAGACTTGACCAATCCAGACTGGAAATATGTGTATATTTTCCACAGTGAGAGGAAATAGCCACTGCATTAGCCAAGGAGGTGGTAAATGCTTCATCCCCCACCAAACTTAAATGAAGACTGGGTGTCCTTCTGACCCAACCCCTCTATGGCTTGACTGGGGACAAAGTGGCTACTTTTGCCTTAAAACCCTCTAAATCAGTTGACTGCAGAGATGGTCCCAGATTTTTCTACATATAAATGTGCATGTACATCTAGGTGTACAAAATGCACAAACACATGTGGACACACACTGTTTCAGATAATTCCTTTGAGGATTTTCTGCCTTTCCATGTCTCCACTTTCCTTCCTTCCCTTCTCCTCTCAAAAGACCGTGGCAGGTACTGCCTCCTGCATGGCATGGGTTGAGGACTTAGCCTGCAGAGCCCCTGATCCTGGTGAGAGGCCAAAAACACAACTGTGCCATTCAGGATATTGAAGACACAGCTGTGCATTAGCAGAGTTAATGAAGGACAGCCCTAGTAACCATAAATTGAAGGAGCAATTTATGTGGGTCTAGCTGGCTGGGACCTTCTGCATGGCTATGGATAGATGGCTGGGAGCTGGTGGAGGACCTCCTTGGTTGGCGTTCCCCATCAACCTGCTGAGCCTAAAGACAGCAGAGGGTAAGGATGCAAACGGGACCCAGGAGAGTGATCCATATGGAGGTTATTAAGGAGACAACCAGTGTGATCACTCAGCTGAGGGCATCCAAGGAAAGCCTGGCGAGGTTCTGGGAGGAGTTGAAAGGATGCAGGAGTACGGTCAACACATACAGCTGTCTAGCAGGGAAGATGCTGGTAGCTGAGGTGAGTGGAAAGGCCTGGCATGATGCAGTTCCCCATCAGGTGGGTAAGGAAAGTGAGAGAAGTGGTTGTTACCTGGGTTCATGCTACTACTCCAAGAAGGTTCCATGGTTGATGGCCAACCCCAGGGAGAATGGGTTTGGGTACAAACGCTACAGCAAAAAAACACAACTGGATTTTGCCAGTTGTGGAAAAACAACTGGACAACTCTGAAGGAAACCACTTCCATGTTTTCGAGTATGCTGGTATCCATCTCCAATTCCTACCTCGATAACCAATCACATTAATTACACTGTCCAAATAATCGGTCACTCCAAGATGCAATCTTCATCTTGGTGACTCCATGTATCGTAGTATATAAACCAGTAGAGGCACCATTCCCCAGTTATGAGGACTTGCAACTAAACTCTTCCCCAGGAGCTCGGACGTCCATTCAAACTACCTACTTGGTCTCTGGCTTGTATTAAGCCCTAGACTGTTTCCAATTTGGGTCAGTGCTGGCTGGTCTCTTTAAATAATCACGGGGTGGTGTTTGGACAAGGATTCCAGCCATGGCCTGGCCACCGATATGGACAGTCACAGCGTGTCCACAATGTATAAGGTGACTCCAAAGAAAATATTCCTCTTACCTGCTGAGTTTGCTGCCTAACTCTGTTCACGTGTGTGCACAGATGTTCTTCGAAGCAAGAAGTGGAATTGCTCCTAGTAAATAAAGCGATACTCTGCATGCTTCGTCACACAACTTATTATTCACGTCCTCTATGGATCTGGAATGAGAGCTTCAACTGTGTGCACATTACAGCTGTAGTTCTGTGGTCTTCTGCCCAGGCTCCGCAACACATTTGAAAGGCTTCAAATCAATCCTGAGGGGATATTTATTATTACAGCTTTCATGTTTGTATTTTTAACCTCCTTGAAGAGCTCCCAAGGATAGCCAGAGGAGGGATGCTATTTTAAGGGCACGAAGCAGAAGAACACACACAAAATTAGCACTTAGTGCATTTAGCGGCCTGGCAAGTGGAGTGCCTGCTCTGATCCTCAGGTTGGAAAGCCCTGGATTTGAACAGATGCCCAAGAGCATCCTGTCCCAAGCCGAACCTCAGCTCCCAGCACTGTCTCACTGGTGGTGGTCTCAGAACGTGTTTGCAGTGGCTGGAAGCACATGCAACCCTCCCACGACCACGTTGGGCAACACCCACGCTACAACAGCGCAATCGCACAGTCGCTTTTGCTTCGGCAGGAGCTACAACATTAGAAAGGCTCCAGCGTGTGATGGAGAAACGTTAGTAATCCAAACTCCTAACAGGATCAGCCTCAAGGAGCTGAGGGGCAGACAAACAGCCCACGCTGTATGAAAGACCCAAAGGTTTTTTTACCCATTTTTTTTGGCAGGGAAGCGCTATCAACCCTACAGTACTGGATGTAGCAAAAGGGGGTGAGAAGTTTCTTCATCTAGGAAGTCTGGTGCTGAGCAGGAAAATGAGGACGACTACCAGGCATTTCTAAAGCAGAGGCTGCAACAGAATATCAATAATAAAATAACAATGAAATAATAACAACATAATAGCAATATAAACTGTCAGAGGTCTAAATGATGAGACGGAACAGCTCAAGTCAAGCTATCTTACAACTTCTTGCGGAAAAACAACTGGACAACTCTGAAGGAAACCACTTCCATGGTTCCTTAAGAGGAAATAGCTTTCCTCTTACCTAGGTGTTAGTGGCTAGGTTGTGACAAACAGAGTATTATAAACCAGGAGATAGAGGGAGGTTGTTTCCTATGAGCCCACCGAGTCCTTTCCTTCACACTCATTCCTAGGCAGACCCACCACTCACTGTTCATAGTCATTCCTTCTGTTCAGGCCTTTGGGTGATGTGCTGTGGCTCTGGGATCTGAACTCTTGTAAATAGATACTGCAGTCCTTCTTTTCCAAAGGTCTTTATTAATTTTGAAATGAATTTAAGCAGCATTTAAAACGATCTGGTTCCTAAGCCATTCCACAGCAACTGTGAAATACAAGCCCTGGAGATAGTGCTATAATTGGGCAGTTGAATAAAAGCTTGGATCTCTGGTGAGTAACTCTGGACTTGGGTAGTGCACCCAGTAGAAGCAGGAGATCTCAGCATGGTCTGTCCCTAAGCAGGCTCCTTTCTGCCAAGCCCTTCCTTTCTGAAAGCAATGATGATCCCACCAGAGGCTGGGCTAGCTAGTCTGGGGTACACACGCTCTCTTAGACTGCTGGAAATACTTTGGAAATGTTTCTGCTTCTGGTCAACGTTGTGAGAGGGTCTGTATGCGTTTGCTCAAGACAGGGTATAAGGCAGGAAAGGGGGTAAGAAAAAGGACTTTACTAAACACAGGTAGAAGGCAAATGTGTTGGTTGTTTGAGCAGCTTCCAGCACACCTAACACATCCCACTAGGATTTGGAGGAGCAGGGATCATTAGAACTGCTTGGGGAAGGAGCCCAAGGGACAAAAGTGGGTTTGCAGGCATCTCAGCAGACTTCAGCCTCTACACCCCAAAGTGTCACCTCTAAAACCAAGGTAGTTAGTTACCCTTCCTCCCGTTTCTCATCCATCTGGGCTGCAACATTCCCTCAGAGCAGCAACCACCCTGCAAGGGTGTCAAGAGTAATTTCAAGAGGGACCTCTTGAAAGCAAGAAGGTGGCAGTGGGTGTGCGTGTGCCGGGGGTGTCGAGCTGGCGCGTGGGACAGGCTCCGCTTTGGCTGTGCAGGTCTACTCGTGCGCTGTGGTGGCCATCAGTCCAGCTGCGATTAATGGTGCAGATCTCGCAGGGACGCTAGCATTTTTATTAGTGTGCTGCTAACAAAGGAGGTTAATTAGCTGTCCTGTGATGGTTGTAGCCTTTGCAGGCTGGGACGGCAGGGATCGCATGGGAGGCTGATGACTTCTCCCTTCTTTGGCCTGTTTCTAGCAAGGATTGAGAGCACTTTTGTGGGTGTCAGGGAAGCTGTAGGGCCTTCAGCACCTTGGTAGGGCCCAGAGGATCTCAGCATCCTCCTTAAACAACAACAATCCTTGAAAGAGCCATTGCAGGGAGGGCAGAGACACAGATGGTGCCTGTGCAATGCTAGATCTACAGCAAGCAGCAGGTCCAACCCTTCTGTTCACCCAACCTCGGGTCTTCTCACTGCTGCCTTCCTGAGCAAAGAGAGGCCTCGGCCTCCAGACTCCCACCAAAAGGCTCCCTTTCCTGATGTTCCAATTCCATGAGAAAATATAGGGTGTTTCCAGCTGGTACCTTGCCCACTTCCAGGATCCTCTCCAGCTGATGAGTTTAGGATGATCATTCTAAACTCGTCATTACTCATCATAAACCCATCATTAGGATGATCATTAGGATAGTCATTCTGTCTCACACTGTTCTGTACTCAACTATTAGAGGAACAGCCTCGCATCATCTTCTTGATAAAGGTATCAAAGACCACCTTAAAAAACATCTGGTTTCCTACTCCATCAAGAGGGAGGCACTGCGTAGGTCTTCTAACTAGTAGTTATTACATATCCCTGGCTGGTTTAGATTCCTTTTTCTTCTTCTCCCAATTTGACTACGAGCTTCAAAGTGTTTCTTCCCTTCCTTCTCGCAAGGGTTTAGATGCAACATGTTAGAGCCTGTCTCTACCAACGATGCTTCTGATACACAGGACAATCCCCCCAGCTGCTTTTCCCACTTCTGTGCTACATTTTCCACCTCGAGACCAGTTCACACTCAGATATTTTCCATCTTCTGCCATTTCTAATGGACCAGCCTCTGGTTTGTGACAGAAATTAGAAAACAAGTTCTCAGGTGTGTGTCCTTGGGCTCCGTATGCCCAGTTCTACTCTGCTACCACTGCTGCTCATGGCCAGCCAGTTTTACTTAACAGTACTCTGCTCTTCTTTCTATATCCACATCATTCCAACACTTAAGGCAGTTCTGGAGTCTAATTTAAGGTTTGTGGAAGCTTCATTTCCCCAAATCAGGTCTTTGCCATTGTAAAGGATCCGCTGCTTTAGCCCGCTCACCATGGTCATTTATAGCTTGTAGTACAAAGCTTCCTGCAGGTCATCTTGGTGGATGTGATGATACAAGAGTGAGAACAACCCTTGAGAGAAGTCTCCTTTTTCAGGAGTTCTCCCACAAAGACGACTGTTCTGCTGCCTCCACGATGTTTTAGGACTGGTGGCTCCTGCTCTTCATTTTGAGGGAGTTTTCAGAAATGTTAATTCTTAGCTCCTGGAGAGAATGAACCTTCTCAGACAAAATAGATCTTCAAAGTAAAGAACTTTTTGGAAAATGAGATACTTGATGAAAAACTGCGGAGATTGATCTTCCCCCCTATTATTTTTTAAGTACTGCAGACATTGAATAAAATATTTTGATTAAAATGTCAGCAAGCAAACAAAAAAATCTGAGAAGATACTCAGCAACAAAGCCAAAATCAACTTTGAAAAACTAGTAATGCAGAAGAGTTAACTCCCAGACTGTAATTTCTTTCCTAGGGAGGCAGCAAAGCCTCAAGATCTCTCTGTACAGAAGGGACTACTGCAAAGTCTGGCATTATTTGATTTTATTATTTTTCACTTCAGAGTAATAACAGCCCTTCTCTAAGACTGGCACCTGGATTTGTCCTTAAAAATGACCTTTTTGTAACTTACTGGTAGCAGAAATAGGACAAATTCTGGCAACAAATGGACAACATCTCTTGCTTTCAGCGGGAAAAAAGTCACGTTTTAACCAGCCTTCACTCGGAGCTGCTTTGGAGAGGACAGCACAGTGATCCCCACTCCTCCCCTCTGATTTCTAGGCAGAAATGCAAGCAACAGAAGGACTTAAAACAGCCTCTTACCACCCTAAAGGCTTCCCATCCAACCCCTGGGACAAGGATTGTGCCTTGAAAGCCCTCTCAGATTGCCCTAATGCTCTCAACCCATCCCCAAACCACCTCGAGATGCATGCTAACAGAGTCTACTCCACATCAGACCCTAATTACGACAAAAAAAAATACATTGCACTAATTTCAAACCCCAGATTAACACTTTTTGTCACTGCCGCTGCATCGTAAGGGAGTGGGGAGAAGACGGGAGCAGGTGGCCTATGAGTGGCGTTAAAAGGCCGATTGCTGTCGTGGTTTTATTGCTAATGTTTGTTCCTGCTGGTCTGATTTCCTCACCACGCTTCACGGTTTACAGCCGTGGCCCTTTCATTTCGCCTCCACCCTGCATTCTGATTAGCTCGCGCTGGAGTTTCCATGGCATGAAACCTGGGTCACCCTCATCAGGGAACGGCCAAGCACACGTTCATGCTGCGGTTTTCAGGCATTTCAAAACCTGCATTTCTTGTACTTTCTTCATGTGATTCCCTGGAAAAGATGAAGAAAACTACAGGCTCACTAGCTTTGAGGAAGTGTTTCCTGAAGTCCTTTCAATCAGCTGAAAGCAAAATGATGTGAGCTCCACTTGATCTTTGGTCTTTTAGAAAGTAAGAGCCTACAGCTTGGAAATGTCCTGCTCATTCTTGCCCTCCCTCTTGTTCAGTTAATGTTTAGGAGGAACACATTGAACCTGGATCTTCCCCATTGGTGCTCCAATCAAGGATTCTTGGGTGGGAATATGGGAAGGAGGTACCAGCACCAAATTAAATTGCAGGAGAGGCCCAAAGTAGCTGTCCCTGTCCAAGAAAGGGCTCAGGATTAGGAATTCCCTTCCACGATGGATATCTCCCTGAAGTTTTGAGTAAGGTGTCCTAGTCTTGGATGGAAACAGTGTTTGATACCCGTGGGATTAGTGATGCTAAGCCTAAGGACCAAGCTCTCTATACGCACGGTCCGAAGAGCCTCGTCACTTCAACAAAGATGATGTGAGAAGGTGACCACTACAGCCTCCTGCCCTGAGAAGCCATGCCAAGAAAGGCATGCACGGAATCACAGGATCATTCTGGTTGGAAAAGTCCTTCAAGATCATGGAGTCCAACCATAAACCCATCACCACCATGCCTGCTAAACCCTGTCCCTAAGTGTCTCATCTACACATTTCGGGATGGACTAGATGATCTCTAGAGGTCCCTTCCAATCTCAACCATCCTGTGATTCTGTGATTTTTGAACACTGCCAAGGCCACCACTTCCCTGGGCAGCCTGTTCCAATGCTTCATCACTCTTTCCATGTGTATTTTTTTTCCTCATATCTAACCTGAAACTTCCCCTGGCACAACTTGAGCCCATTTCCTCCTATCCTATCAGTAGTTATTTTGGAGAAGAGATCCCCTCCCAACCGCCGTGACCCTGAGTAGTGGCTAAACATCAGCATCGATGGGGCTGAGCAGGCTGGGGAGATGACACTGTGAACGAGGGGGACGATGCGTAGGAGGAGAAGCAGAGTGGTTGGGAAGAGCAGGAGGAAAGGGGATGGTGAGGCACAGTGGAGCCTGTGGACCCAGAGATGATGACCCTGCTTCTGAGGAAATTTAAGGGCCAGTTCCTGCAGCATTTCTGCTTTTTTCTTCACAACAGGAATCCTTCTCCTTTGCTAAACCAACGCAGTAGCTGCCCAGCTTTCCCGTGAGCGCCAGAGCCTTCCTGCACTTCCCATGAGCCGCCCGTTCTCGCGTGCGGCTGGGGAGGACTCCTCAGGATGCACCCTGACGTGCTCCCTCTTCTGTAATCCCACTAACCTCATTCAGCAACATGATGTTTGTTGTCCAAAAGCAGAAGGAATCACAATGAGCTCGGAATGCCTGTGTTAATTCATCCAAGCTCTTTCATCTCCGCAAACCTCCGACAAGAACGGCACGTTCCAGCTAGGGGTTTTCTTGCTCCCTCTCCTGAATGGATTTAATCTCTCCTCCTGTGAACTGTTCATTACTCTCCCCTAGGAAAATCCCAAGGAACTATTTGCTATCTGTTTCAAAAGGCAAAGAAGCAAATGAAAATGGCAATATGCTGAAAACAGAAGGATAAATTGCTTCCCTGGGTAAAACAGAGCAGATCAGTGCAGCTTGGTCTGGTTCCATTAACCACAAAATCCATCCCTCCTTATAGCACTAGGGCAAGGAACTGATGTGGGGCTCCAGCAGTGGGACTGACTCGTCTCTTAATGTCACTAATGAGAAAAACAGAAACCACATGCGGTTTTCAAACACATGTCCAAGAAGGAAGAATAACATCTATTTTCGATGAAGATACAAGGAAAAGGAACAGGTCAGGAAACAGCAACCGATTTCAATGCATAGGAAACACGAAGACCTTCACAAACAACCCACGCGGACCTGAAATGTCAGACGAATCCTCATGCAAGGAGCGCATCAGTAGGTACATCAATCACACGAGCCTTTCCTCCATCATACACATGAACGAATGAATACCTCAATTACGGCTGTGTGTTTCATTGCACTTGACCTTAAGAGTCCAATGCTCTATAGGAAGGCACTTAATTCAATTAGCACACAAATGGGTTTGGCAGCAGGGCTGACCAGATGATGGAGGGCATTTAAAGGCAGCCCAATGCATTGGAGTCCAAACGTACAATCTTTCCTGCTTTCCATGGGGGAGGGCAAAGCAAAAGGATCCCAGCGATCCCAGCAGAGGCAATATTTGCTGCAAAAACATCCCATGTTTGTTTTCATCCGTTTAATGGCAAAAAAATAGTATCTGGTAGTCCTCAGGCTTTCAAAATATCTTCAAACACAGAGGCGTACCAAAGCATCCGTGAAGCAAGGAGAAAGCCAAGTGCAAAGAGTACCCAGGCATGAGGGAGGAAAGAGAGGATGAGGTGACTCTCCAGATGGAAAGGGAAGTATGAACCAGGATTCAAAGCCAGGAGGTGATGGCTCTCAATGAGCACTTCTTTCCTGGTAATTAGCAGTGCTCCCAAGACCAGAACTTGCTCCTCAGATGCAAGGCCTGGAGTCAAGGACACCTCAGCCCAAGTCATGAAGGAGGACGTGCACTCCCTTCATGTTCCCAAACATGAAAACAGAACAGGCCATGTTCTGTCCATTCCACTATCTACTTGTTTTACCCCATTATTTCTGCAGATATTTTGGATATTTGGATATTTCATTTCTACATGTTCGGTGAAACGGCCAAGGGAGACCCCAACAGTATCTCTCTGATGACTGGAAATGTCCCATAAGGTCCTTTGACATCAAACCATTCACTATCTAGAAAACACTGGAAGAGCAGGGGTGGCAGAGCTGGTCCTAGTTTTAGAACACCAAATTCCACCTCATCTCATTTTTTTTTTTAAATTCCCACATCCATATGCAGGTTCTTTTTAAAAAAAAAAAAAAAAGAAAGAAAAAAGATGAGCAAGGAAGGTCACACTAGAAGGTCAAAAACTTTTGAAATGCTAGTGCCACCACAGATGCCATAAAACTGGTGCCCAAGTGTCACTTCTGCACCACACAAGGTGTGGATAACGCTCCATCCTTTCCTTTTGGCCAGGATTCGCCAGCACTGCTGCATAAGGGATGTCCTTCAAGCTCTGCACATCCATGTGCCCCTCAAAAAAGGTTGTAATTTAGCATTTAGTCTTTGCACAGCTCAAGATGCCCCCCAAAAAGGGGGAACGGGCTGTGCTGAGAGAGGTCTCCTTGCAAGGCCACGAGAAGGAGAGGGAGGTAGATGAGATCTCAAAAAGCGCAGGGGAAATATAGGGAGCAGTGGGAATTGCTGAGGCAGGAAGGCATGAGCTGAAGACCTAGAGGAATGGGGCAAAGCAGCGAGAAGAACCTTGGAAAATGGGAAGGTTCCCAGAGCGATTGCTCCATGGAGAGCAAGGAAGCAAAGAGGGAAGGCGCTCAGCGGAGCAGGGGGAGGAAGGGGCACTGGCAGCTCCGATTCCTCTCCAGGGTATCTTGGAACTGTGGGGGGAAAAAAAAAATAAAATAAAAGGCAGAAAAACCGCCGAGCGACCTCACTGGAATTAGAAACTTAACAATGAACACGCTCCACATACAACTAGCCCGGCTCTGTAACCATGGAGACGGCTACAAATCTGTGTCAGGCTCAATCCGCTCGCGAGCTCCGAAAATTCAGAGGCAGGAGGAGGGAGGGAGGCCGTGGGGAAGGGGGAATTCCTCTGCGCTGCTCCTCTTTGATGCGCGTCACGTTTCGAGGCGCCGGGGACTATCGGAGCCCGATGCTGGAGAAGGCGACCGGCGGGCAACGGCGGATGCTGGCCACGTTTTTCCCAGGACTTGGAAGAGCCGTGGGGAAACCTCACGGCGCCCGGGATGCCCGGAGCTCCCGGGAGGCTGCAAAGCGGCAGCGTCCTCCTCGCGCCAGGAACAGGCTGGGACGGAGCATGGAAAGGGCTGCCGGCACCAGGCTAGCGAGGAAAGACCAAAGCAACCAAAGTAACCGAAATCCAACCTCCTGGATGTGTAAGCAGGATGGAGAGTGAGTCAGAGAGGCACCTGGGGTCTTTCATTATACAGAAAAATCACGGAAAAGCAGAATGTTGAATTTGAAACGTCCTCAGAGACAGCTGGAATAGCCCTTTTGGATAGGCAAGAGCAAAACCCGGGGATGAAAGGAACAACGAAGAGCCATTGCCCATCCTTTCATGGAGAAATTCTCCCACATCTGGGCAAACAACAACCAAAAAGACCCAAACACCTCCCTAGGTGTTTGACACTAGGTCAGAATGGCTTGGGAACATCTATCAGTGGCTCCCTGCTGCGTTGTCACGAGACGCTGGGTGCTGCTGGTGTAGAAGTAAGGCTTAAATAAACAAATACAAAAGTCACCCAGATTCCCATTAATGTTTTTCCCATAAACATTTCCCATCAACGTTTGTGTGATTGGAGGATTCTACTGGCCACAAATTCACGATGATGCCCCCAAAGCAGCCCCGCAGTGTTTCATCATTTTCCAATGCACTCATTCCCTTCTTCAGCACATTCCCACTAATATTACAAGGAAATTTTGGATAGATAGGCTTTGGAGGCAACAAAAAGTTATCCAGGAGAGGAAGACTCTCAGAAGACCATCTCTTGGGCTTCTGCCTTTCAGGAAGACATGAACATGAAAGAGAAACACATCACAGCTCCTGTAATAACAGAATGACCTACAACTCTTAATTCATTAATCATTTCTATGGAATAAGCCTGTTCCAACAGCAGTGAAATTACATAGCTCACTGCAATGCACTGTCAAATAGGTTACCACTTGATTAAGGTCTAAAACGTGCATGGAGGATTTATTGAAATGGTCTCATTTGCTGCAATGCAATTAATTAGAGATACATTCCCAGTCAGGTATATTTTTAATGCTATCTGATCACTCTTCACAAAGAGAAAGGGAAATAAAAAAATAAAGAAAAAAGGACAGTTTAGCTCGTTTTAAATGAGGAAATCAAATGCGTCAGCACAAATCTGCTTTCCAGAGCACAGAGGTTCCATTTTTCCTCTCTAAGAAAAACCCTTCAGAAGAGAGTTTTGCTCTATCTTGGATTTCCCTCATCAGCAAAATGTAGCCAAAAACAGCACTTGGGAGGGAAAAAAAAAAAGTAAACGAGAACACTAAGACACTAGAAGGAGCCTCTTTGAACAGACACAGACACCCCCACGCCAAGTAGTTAGCAGGGCTCTCCTCTGTACGTGCATGGCACTCATTTTCCAATTCATACTTGCAAAGCCCTTGAAAGACATGGAGTATTAAATACAGATGCTACGTAAGGAAGAATAAATAGTAATTAACGCTTAAATCTCCACTTTTTTAGGCCCTGGTAGCGGGGACATCCACTCACTGCCCAGCACCAACTCCTTAATGAGGACCCACAAGTGCAATATTAATTTTTCAGGAGTATCTACTCCCGCTGCCCATGTTGATGCTCCCAAGACCTTTGCCGCTAGCTGGATACGGATGCAGGATAAATTAGGGAGCCATCACCCATCCTTGCCTCTTGAAATCTGGAATCCTGGTACTGGATTCCACACCATACCACGGCTCTTAACAGGGAATAACAGCCACCACTAGGCCATGGATATTGGTGGAGATGGACTTTTGTAGACCAACATGGAGTTGTGCCTCAGGGTCATGCACCTCTTGCAAAAGAGCACTCTCCTAGTCCTGACTTCGTTTTCAGATCAAGGAGGGATTTTCAAGTCAAGCACAAAGTCGAGTTGCACTGGTCATATCTATATAAAGAAGGCACCAGGAGTCTTAAATTCAACCACAAGAGTCATGGGGCACTTCCTTCACTCATGAACTGATGTCTCCCATAGAAAATTGTACGTAAGGGCTGATCTCCAGAGGAGGTAGCTGCTTCCTGAAATCCATCCCCAAAGTACCGCTTATGAAGACCAGGAAGGTTGCAAATTGGTCCATCTGCCCCTTGCTCACATCACCTGCTGCTGTTTCATTGTACTTGATAGTTATGGGGGGCACCATTCAAAAAACAACATATCCTCATGACGTAGCACCCCATGACCTCCATGAGCTGAGGAGAAGGGGCTGTAATCTGTGCAGTCAGTTGGTATGTTCCCTTAGTTTAGGATTACAGCAATTATTCCTATTTTTAGGCTTGAGGATAAAGTCCTGTAGTCCACAACAGAGGCAAGCAACACCCAAAGAAAAGGTATTAACATATCTTTATATTCTGCTCTTTGTTAAGCTCCATGAGGGATCCATCAAGAACCAGAAGCCTACCAATTTTCAAGGCCTGGAGCGTTTCCAGGATTCAGTTCTGCTCCAGTCCAGCTGTTTTTTCCCTCCTTCTTTTTCTTTCCTTCTTCTCTGTTGTCTGCGGGAGTTCATGTGCCTTAAGAATATCTCCTTGTATTTTGTTGAGCTTGTACCATTATTATCCTCCTTGCAGAAATTCTTGTGTAGAGTCTAAAAATGCATGATGCACCCCCATTGCTCTTAACAGTCAGAAAACACAACGTCTTATTAGAGTTTTCTCTTCAATTAAGCCCGTGAGCTAATCACTTGTAGACCTGCCCTCAAGACTTCCTAAAGCTCTTGTAGAGACCTCAAGGCATTTTTCAAGGCATTATGTATAAGGTCTATATACAGTCAGCACCTCAAGTGTTTTTTTGGAAATCCAGTCTCAAATGCTATATAAGATTGGGAATGATCACAGGCCAGAGACTGGCAGTGCCATTATTTCCTGTCTGGAAGAAGTTCTGGAAGTAGAACAGAGATCAGGAGGGCTGGTGGTTGGACACAGCCTGGGATGTCTTCCTGAAGAGGGGATGAGCAGCTCTCTGCAAGTCACTTTTCTCAGGAGATGTAACCAATGAGCCCAAACCAAGAAACTTCTACAATAAAGTCACAAAGCAGAAAGACCTGCCTATGAGCAAGGGTAATAGTTGCTGGTTAGGGGTCATCTACCCCAATGCGAATGTCTCCAGTAAAGACATCCATCACTGAGAAAGTCCATGGAGATTCACTCAAAACTAGGACACCAGAGACACAAAGAGACTAGGGTGGATGAGGCCACAACTGCACATGAAGCTGCACAGCTACACAACATCTACTGCATTACGTGATGCTGAACATGGATAATGCGACAAATCACATTAAAGGGATGCAACTGCTCCCTCAATCCCCAAACTCTTTAAACCTATGAACGAAGTCATTGAAGGCTGCTATAAAAGCAACATTGAGACTGTCTCATCGTGTCAGGTCGGGTCAAAAACACCTAACAGGCAACAGATCCTGTCTCCAGAAATTTATCAAGAGCTTCAACAGTAGATCTATGTGTCCCAGGCTCCAGTGAAGTGTTTTATCCACTATCTAACCCTGATTTTTTCCAACAAAATGGAAACAAAGATACTCCTGCCAGCAAACTAACCCAGCAGGAAATTCTAGCCCTAGAGAATGCAATGCATGGCCTGGCTATTTGCACTCAGGTGTACAGCATAACTTGCTGTACCCAGGCTCCCTGAGCAACACTAGTGAATGGAAAATTAATATTTTTAAAAAATGCAAAACAGCCCTTTTAACAAAAACAATTTCTGGTGGAGAATAAAAGTGGAGGGTGCGCTGTCGTTCGGCTGTCTCCATACTCACTGCTTCTTTTGAACTCAGAGTTACTAGAAACACAGACTCTCATTGAGTCTGGGGGATTTACTGGGGATTTTGATTTTGGTGTAATGAGCCTATTCTCACGGTTTCCCTATTGCATTTCTGACCCTGAGGCCTTGAAGTGCTCCGTTTTGTTGAGCCAACCCAGGTTCCCAAAAAGCAGCGCCTGGGACACCCGCAGCCCCGGATCTGCTATCTGCAGCCTACCCATGGACCACCCAACAACACCTTTCTCCCTCACCACCCTGTTCAAGCTCACACAACAGACGGGATTTTGTGCTTCTGCCCAGCCGTTCGCTCTGTCCCTGGTCTCGTTTTGTGCACACCAAGCTGAGCACCACGACCCAGAGGCGCAGGACGTGAATCCCCCGGGAGGAACCGAGTGCAGAAGCTGCAACACACCTGGATGAGCATGGCTTGATGCTGAGCATGGGCACAAAGCAGAAACATCCACATCACTGCTTGGGTTTGCAGCAAGGCGAACGCATGAGATGGTGGTGGTGAGGACACTCAGGGGTTCTTTGCCCATGATGACGTTTCTTCACTGACAGTGACCATTTTGGCATAAGAAAGAGATGGGAATACACAGCTGAACACAGCAATTCATTCTGCATTAAAAAAAAAGGGCACAACAAAGGTGGGAATGAGTCACTATTGAACTCCCCAGGGGTTTTGTTCCATGATGGATCTCAAATTGCATTAGCTGGTGATAGTCTTCCCAGAGACATCCTAGAGGATTGAAGGAGACCTTAGGGATTGAAATCCACCCAGAAGATCACTGACAGCTGAGCTTCCTCTGAGACTGGTTCTGGCTGTTACACGTTCCTGCAAGAGCTGCTCTAGACCAGGCTCCACGTATATGGATCTATGTGTTTGCATCAATGCTCTAAATCACACTAGGACAAAGCAGATGTTTTCTTGGGCAACACTGATGAAAAAGTCCATGTCACTCTCTCGTTCTAGAAGACAAAAATGTACATAAATTTGGCTGCTGGAAAAAAAAGTCATCTTCCCCATCAATCTTCTCCAATTCAGCTGTAAGCGCTTAGGAACATGGTCGCTTACTGTGCTAGTTTACCTGGAGACCAGTAGGTCATACCAGGATCCAGCACCTATCAAAGGAATCGGGGAAATGTTCCCAAACTGAGCAGCACTTCAGGGCTTCCACCATTCTCCTCTTGAGCCAGTGGAGCATCCTGGCCCGGCTGCCACGTCCTGTCGTGCTCTTTTGTGGACACGACGTGGTCAAGGTTTATCACGGGCAACGCTGTTGGGTTTGATGCACCATCTGGATGGCTGTCAGGCCCGTTGTCTTGGCAGTGACCGGCCACGTTGGGTTCTTCACTGATTCCAAATCCCACGTACTCTATGTCTTCATCTGCTTGATTAGAGCGGCAGGACTCCGAATCAAAGCAGCTGCACAAAATGAGGCTGGGAAATCCTCCCCTCTGTCATTCTGGCTGGGACTTTGTTAATTGGATGCCAGAAGCCTTTGAGTACTCTGTGCTAGGAGTAAGTGCTTGGAAAGCTCCACTTTATTCATTGCTTTATTGAAGAAATGCACATGGTGAGGAATGTCTGGTCTCTGGGAAGTGCCCAGGCTGAGCTGTGCACCACGGTATATATCAATAAGAGGCTTCCCAAGCTGCTCAACATTTCTAGTTGTTCACGGGTACAGCTAGAGTCCAAGCAGATTATGGTATGTTTGGGAAGCGCAAATGCTAAATGGAGATGCCATCCTATCACCATGGCTAAAGATGTACCCCGAAGCTGGTAACTGCTTCTTTGTCAAGCTGGATCACAGCGTTGGTGGCTTTCTGCAGTCCAGAAAATCTCACGGAACCATCAAAAGGGGCCATGTGTCTGGAGAGCATCATTATATTCTGCAGAGCCCACCTGCTTTAGAGGAAAGAGAAATCTTCTTGCCCACCCATGAGAATGAATTCGGTAGAACGCTTTGAAAGTTGTTGCCCTGTTCTGGGAAATTCTCCCCAGGTTTGGATTTTTCCTTTCAATAGTACAGCATTTTGGGTGGTAACGGACTCACAGGGCAGACTGCTCGCATGCCAAAAATTTCAAAACTCAGTTTGAGAGAAGGGTCATTTCACAATCCCAGAATGTCTGGGACACCCAGAGCACGGGGCACAGGGGGGCATCCAGGCGGGTTGGACATCTCCAGAGAAGGAGCCTCCACAGCCTCTCTGGGCAGCCTGTGCCAGGGCTCGGGCACCCTCACACCAAGGAAGTTCTTCCTCACATGGACATGGAGCTGCCTGGGGTTCAGCTTGGACCCGTTACCCCTTGTCCTGTCACCGGCCACCACCGAGCAGAGCCTGGCCCCATCCTCCCTACATTCTCCCCTCAGCTACTTGTCCATGTTGCTCACATCCCTCTCAGCCTTCTCTTCTCCAGGCTCAACAGGCCCCGCTCGCTCACTCTTTCCTCACACGGTGGCTGCTCCAGTCCCTCCATCACCTTCGTGGCCCTGCACTGGCCCCTCTCTAGCAGCTCCACGTCCCTCTTGTCCTGGGGAGCCCAGAGCTGCCCCCAGGGCTCCAGGTGCCTCCCCAGGGCTGAGCAGAGGGGCAGGATCCCCTCCCTGGCCCTGCTGCCAACGCTCCTCCTGCTGCAGCCAGGAGCCCATTGGCCTTCTTGGCCACCAGGGCACGTTGCTGCCTCATGGGCAACTTGGTGTCAACCAGGACTCCCAAATCCCTCTCCATGGAGCTGCTTTCCAGCAGGTCAACCCCTAATCTGTGCTGGTGTCTGGGGTTATTCCTCCCCAGACAACACCTACAGGAAACACACGCAGTTTGCCAAACAACTCATTTGTAGTGAAGAAAGCATGAACAATTTGCAGAGATCAGATGAGACACCTTCTCTCTTCAGTCGAAGACTGACCCTCGTGGTGCAGAACAGGTTACACAAACATCTCACCCAGACAAGAGCGGGGCTCTTCCACCTCCTCCTTTCACAGCACCAAAATTAGGTAATTGGCGTTTTACAGGCAGAAACCCCAGCCCTGCTCTGTGCTCATTTTTGCTGCCACAAATACTATTTCTCTCTTGTATCAATTACACCATGCTGCTAAGGATTAGTTAAGAGCAGGCTTGCCTAGACGCCCTGTTTTTCTGAAGTGTAAGTTTTGCCATAAACTTGAGTGTTTAGTACTCAACTGAAGTGTTTCTTTGCACCAAGAATCTCTCTAATCCAAAATGAAGGTGTTTTTAAAGGTATTTGACTGGCAGGAGTAAGGCTTGAAGTAGAACTTCAAGGGATACAGCCTACTGCTGCTAGAGCAGAGAAAAAGAGCAATTTCAGCTCTTTCCACAGAGCCATTTCACAATCCATCCCCAAAGTATCTGCCCTGTGGCTCCATCGACAGCAGCGTTAAAGACAAGGGGTCTGTCCTGTGGCTCCACAAGACACAAATGCAGTTTCGTGCTATTCCAAGCGGGAGAAGCATTCCCATAGCTCCCCGATTCAAAGCACAGACCCAGCTTGAATTTATTGGAAAGCAAAACACCTTCACACCAAGTCCACCGTTCTGCACACGGGCTTGCAAAGCTAACAAACTACCTCGTATTTGACGTTTCCAGAGCCATCTCTCCAGGCCATCGAAACCAGGAAGATGAAGGAGCAAAAGGAATGAGCCAGCACAAGGATGGCTAAGTGGAAATGTTCTTAAGGATATTCCTCCAATAGCCAAATTGTGTTCACTAGTGGAAGCTCCCAGCTTTAAAGCATCTTGTATCTCATAGGGATTGAGAGCCACACGCATGACTCAGGGTGTACTTAAGGATGAACATGTGTTTCAGCAGAATCAATACAGAAATAGCCTTGATCAGCACCCTGTTCTTACCTGTTCTGCTCTGGGTGTCCCTATTTCACACATCAGATCTGAGCCTTTATCTCAGTGCCTACAGGTGCTGGACACCTCACCCAGGGTCTTCCTCTGGGAACAACCACACTTTAAAAGCACGACACCAGCCACGAGGGTCACTCAGCTCAGAGAAGAGGCTGATACTTAGACTGCAGATGGAGAAAAAATTATGTCAAGAGCACGGTTCAAAACATGCCTGTTTAAACAACCTCCTCCAGGCAGCTCTGGTAAATATAAAGCCATGAAGGAGCCCTTCTGCTGCCCACAGGGTGATTCTGGAGTTACTAGATGATAGTGACAGGTCATTTGGAGGCCTCTGCTCATGTTTCTGACCAGCCCGCTTCCCTCTAAGATAGGGAAGAAGCTTTCTGGTAGTCTGTGATCCAGAAATACACTGCTGGGAACTGCAGATATGATTCCCCACTGGCTCAACAACGCCATAAATCACGGCTTAGGTCTTACACAAAACGTGTGCTAACCTTTAAGTAGTGCTTAGCCCTTTCCAGCTATCCATCCCTCTACTCCTTCTCTTGGTCCTGTTTTATAGACATTAGCAGGAGTGGGGACGTGTTTGACTCATCCTGGCCCCTGTAAAGCACAGTCTTGCTCTCGTTAGCTCCAGCGTTGCTGTATTATTTTAATTGGCCAAATTTGTGTGCCTGAAATCCCTTTATTTGATTACACTCGTGCCCCTGGCGCCAGGAATGGCAGCCTGGTTTAGCAGGTACAGCGCAGAATCTGTGAGCAGCAAACGCCACCCTCAACATCGCGGAGCCGTTTCCATCATGTGAAGCCATCTGAAAACTCCTCCTGTTGATCCGAAATTTCCCCGGCTGCTGCGGTTATCGCAAGGGCTCATTTTGGGGAAATAAAGGCACATATTGGATAACGTTGCGCTCGTTTCCACTCTGTAAAAACTGCACTTGTGCAAAATGCCAAAGGCTGCGTTGCCAAAGAGCGTGGAATAAGCATCAGCTTCCAAGGGCTGTAAAACAGGTGAAGTTTCCACCTTCTTCCCGGCACATTACCGTGAACTTCTCATTGCACTGAATGTACAAGGGGGAGCCTAAGCCCAGATTCCTAAAAACAAACACACCAAGGGAGGAAAGCAACAGAATCTTCCTTTTGAAAAGCACTACGGTCTTGCTGACTCCCATAAAGGAAGCAAACACCTCAGTGAGTGTCTATTTTAGAGTATATTACTCAGTTTTAATATTTTCCAACACTGACATGTATACGCACACACACACACGTATATATATATCATCTTAATTGTAACTCCACCTCTGGGATTAGTGATTTGATTTTATGAGGGAATATGAAGATTAGGCAGCCAGACCCTTGATATTTTTTCCAAGCTACTGTTTAGAAGGGATAGATTAAATCATTAAATACACACAAGTGCAGGAAGCACTGGAAACTCTCAGCCATTATCTTATGAAGAGAATGCCAATGCAGACACTATAATAAAATATTCTTCACTGAAATCAACACTAATTTTCTGAGGCAATCAAATTAATTCCTGTGATGCCTCCTCCTAGGGAAAAGAGCCAGCACAGCTGAATTCAGAGCTATGTGCCTCCTCCATGCTTAAATTCAGCTGAGGCATGTTGCAAATCAATGATTTCAGAAAGACTTTTCAAGGAAAAATTCCCAGGGGGCAACGTTTGCTACAGAATACGGCGCATCTCCCAGTGCAGCGGCAAAGAGCGTGACACCCCATTGATCTGGGCCTCCAGAAGAGCCTGAAGCTTCAGGCAGGGCTACAGACAACTCAACTTGTCCTTGTCGAAGGCTCCATGACGCTATTTTGTCACCTGAAGGTCCAGCCTCCAAACGGAGCTCACCCGTGAGGATCGTGTCTGAATGATGATGCTCTACTAGGTTTTCTACAGAATGGAGCTGTGAGCCTTTCACACCACCTCCTCTTTCCTGGCTAAGCTGCAGAGCAGGAGAAGGACAGGCTGTTAATAAACACAGGTAGAGCAGGCACCAACAGCAATGCGGTCAGTGCCAGGAGGACATGGGAAGCTCAGAAACGTGTCCTCCTCCAGCAATCTGCAATGGAAGAGGTTGTCCAGAGCAATTGTGGAGTCTCCATCCTGGCACTGTTTCCACAGCGCAATTCCAGAAGGCTCTTGGATACCTCTCCTTGATGCCCCTGAAGTCTTCCAGAACAACACCCCCCTTCCAAAGTCACCCTCTCTGTGCTTCTTGCTATGGTGTGTACCTAGGTGAAACAGGCCTGTCTCTGCCCAGTTACAGCCCAGAGCAAGTAAAAACACCTAAAGCTTCTTGGAATGGGAATCCTTGAACGGAGCTGCTCGATGACAACCCTGCTGGTGAATCCTGCTTGTCCTCTACCACGCAAGAGAGCTCACAACGGGTGCACTCAAACACGCAAAGATTTCTGTAGGACGGCTAAACTCTGACTTTGCTCATGCTCATTTGGGACAGGAAAAAACACATGGCCCAGCAAAGCACTTGTTCTCCCTTTGCTGCTCCTCAAGTGGTACCTTATACTGAGTACCTTATGGTACCTTATACTGAGCCTTAGCAGTCCAGGACAGACAGCCTGTATGCAGGCTCCAAGGACCTTGCAAGAAATTGTAGGTATACCTGGATTTAAACACCAACAAAGAGAAACAGTTAAATATTCTACTGTTGTGAACAGTAACTACCCCAGCAAAGAAAAAGCCTCTCTCCAAATAAAAATTTTAATCTAGCACACTGAAAAAATATGCCTTAGTAGTAAGAGACCACAACGATCTTACAAGATCTGGAGAGAACCAGTGGGCCCAAGATGCAACCTGCCTACATGAATACTGAAAGAGACCAGTACCGGGATGTGGGCTCTGGTCGTGGTGTCAACAGGCACAGCCACATCCTACATTAACCTCCCTGTCTCCCACAAAAGGCAGTTGTATCTGAAATGCCTACTGGGAATGAACCCTGGAGCACATTAACTCTTGAATTAAATCGAGGGATCATTTGGGTCACCGTTACCTGGTCCAAACATTGCAGCTTATCCTTAGATCCACTAAAAATCCAAAATCCAGAGCGGTGTGGGGCCGTGTCCTCCAAGGTGTCCTTTGCATCACATAGCAGCATGTCCTCAGGCACGGTTTAGCTAGAACACAGCATCCCCATCCTGCCCACACTGACTTCTGCTCGACATCATCCGGAGGAGGAAACCAAAATGAAGATAAAAAGTAAAGCTTGCTACAGAAACCAGGAACACTTCTCTTTCCTTCACAGGACAACAGAGAAGTCAGGGTTCAGGCAATGTATTTCTGCGTGAAAAGAGAATCCAGTTTATTGTAACAGCAGTGTAAACAAATAAATAAATAAAGGAATTTGCAAAAGTTAAGATTATGAACTGCAAAAGCACGTTTATCTGCAAGATGCACAGAGATGAAGCAGACTAGTCCAAACCATTGCAGCGGGACTTACTTCCCATGTGTTTTCTCAGCCTTTTCAGCCAACTCTAGAGCACTTCTGCTTGGTGGCAGAGCAGTCCTTGGACACCATAGGGTTTATGAGGAATTTCCATGTGCATGGGACACCCAGGGAAGGGACCACTTTCTGGGTCAGCATGGGGACAGGAGAACAACATCACCTCATTTACAGGCCTTGCAAAAAGCCCTCAGAATTAGGGTTCTTCCTAATCACAGGATCCATTAACCTTTGCTCTGGCTCCTCCTGCGAATCGCTTAAGAGGGGTAACAGTCAAAGTGCTTCATAGGAAGCGGTTTTAAAAACGCTCTGCGCTGCTCTACATAAGATGAGAGAGTTTGCCACAGAAAAAGAGGGAAAAAAAAATCAAGCATATTCAGCATCTTATGGATTAATCCCAGGCCTTGAGCCAGGATAATTACTGCCAGAAGGAATAAAAGTAACATAAATATAGGTTAACACACAAAGGATCTGGTTTGCAAGGTTTTATACATCACCAGCTCAAAAGCGGATTTGTAAATTTAATTATAGAAAGATTATAAAAGCAGGTAATACCCAAAGGGTCATAAAAATAATTTTACTACGGTGATGAGAACAAAACAAAATAACCTAAACATTTTAAATAAACTAGGCCAGCTGATAACTCCGGGTATTTAAGGAGTTCTGTGGGATTCAGCCCGGACCCTTCACCAGGGATATGCACCCAGCATCTTGCTAAATCCCCCATGATCTGCAAGAAATGCCACTTCCAGGGAGAAAACGTAAGTCGTTCTGACAGCCCTGCAACCCTACACTGCTAATTTCCTTAAAAACTTCTTACTTCTTTATAGAGGATATTCCCAAGGTAGCAAGAGCTACATAAGAAGGTCTGGTCAAAGCCACATGGAAACCGAAGAGGCTGCTTCCCAAACCACTTTTTCCACAGGTTCATTCTTTAACACACTGGTTCTCATCAGTTTTAACAGCATTTCCCTGCTAACAGCAGCTCTGGGGGAGGAATATCTTGCATTAAAAGCCATCGGGTCTGATTTGGGTTCTGCAACGGTGCTGAGCAAGCTGCTAACAGAGAGGAAACAGGACAGCACTGCAGGCAACTTTGTTCTGAAAAGTAAGAATAGACACTGCTGTTGAGCGCAGACCACGAGGGCATCTATCACACAGCTAAAAATCGTCTGAAATGCACATATATCTCAGTGTCTACACATATATTTACTATAATAAGAGTTAATCCTTTAGCATCATTTGCAAAAAAAAAAAAAAAAAAAAGCCACCAGCATACACAGCAAAATATTTAGGTTAGTTATTATATTCTTCCTTTATCATCTTTCTGCTTGCCCTCTTCCCCTTAAAAGCACAGGATTTTTCCTTTCAGTGCTGTTTGCATTCCTTAAGGAAAAATGAAGTAATATTGAAAGGCATGAATAGAGGCTGGAGACACCAGGCAGAGTTCTTGGATGTGCCAGGTACATCAGTAATGCAGAGACACCCTTAGCACCTCAGAATGCCAACTTGGTATCTGCAAAGTGCATTTTTGGTCTATGAGCTGCATTTTGGCCCTATCTAGTTCCTTCTACTCAAAAATCCTGTTCCTGAAATATCCCCGAGACGGATCCGGGGTCTTCCCTAACACGGTGCTGAATAAGGTTTTGCCAATCCAGCAAAACACACTGTCATTTTTAACTGCCTTCCTTGTGTATTAAAATAGACCACGCGCTTCAGGGCTTTGCTGGTTTGCTACCCCAATGCCCAGTGTGTGTGAGGAGCTAACGCTCGACCACGCTGCCAACGCTTAATGCAAGTGAAAAGCCACCTCAAAGGAGCACAGAGAAACACTCTTTAAGTCTGAAAATACTGATTTATTAGAGAAAACTTCATTTTTTACAAACGTAACATGCTTAAAATGCAGGATATATTAAAGCTCATGGCTGAGCCCTTAGATCTCCAAGTTAGCTTTGGAAAACGTGACCCTCCTCATTGCTTGATCAGCAGGATGGCTGGATCCACACGGCTCTTCCTCTTCCATGCCCTTTTGCATGGGAATGCCACGTTGGATAGCTCAAAGGAACTGCCTGCAAGCCACGCATGGCTGTCTGCAAGGCTGCGCTCCAAAAAAATACATATAGTTTTGCAAAGCATGTAGCAAGAGCATAAAGCAGCATGATAATGACCCATATGCCTTTGAAAGCCACGTAGCACGAAGTGGTGACATTATGCAGGAGAAAATGACAGGCAGAAATGGAAACACCAGCTGAATCTCAGGACCAAGAAAGCACCTCCAAACTGCAGGCTACAGCCTGCAAGTGCTTTCCAGAAGAAGTCACGGGAAGCACAGCTCCCAGAGATGTATGAAACTGGATTAGACACAAACTTTGGAAAGTTTGGAATAATCCTATAGCAGCAGAAAGGGATCAGAGATAATTTGCACCTCTGACTTGTTTAATCTTCGGCTGAGATTTTGGAACTCTAGTTACACACCAGGCATCTCTCGCCCATAACAGAGCAAGTGCAGCGTGTCAGAAACCAGTTATTTTCAATGGGCTTTTATAAAAGAATTGTGGACAGGGATAGCAGTTTTGCAGGAAAAAAACCACGGGCTTGCCCAACTTGTAGCTGTCAGAGTGTCACCGTTCGCATGGGATCACGTTTGATCAGGACACATCTAGGATTTGCTGACAAAGAGGCATTTACTACTGCAACCAGAACCACTGTTTCAGCCTGGTCTGCCAAGCACAGGTTTCATTTACTGGACACACATAATGTTGTGCATGTTCACACGTGTAAGCACAGCTCACCTGGATCTGCTAGGCTGATTTAGACTCATAATTACATTAACTTAAAATAAATTCTCTCTCCAAGTACCGGAACATCTCACCACCCATAAAAAAAACTTTTCAGACCTAAAAAGAAAAAAAGCAAATAAATAATAACACTCAAACATGAACTCATCACCATCGACAAGTGAAAAAATAAATCATAAAAATATTTTTTCAAGTCCACAGAAACTGAAATTCTTGACAAAAGTCTGTCTCCAAGTTCACTGAGAATTTTTTCACCCTGTGACCCCACGTTCCCATTTGCAGGGGGAGGAGGTGGGGGGAGGAAAATTCAGCTGAAACACAGAAAGAAAGTATTTTCTTGACAAAATGAAACTGGCGGAATTCTCTCCTTTAGGTTTGGATTTTGCGGAGATTCATCAATTTCAGATGGAATATCATTAATAAGAAAAGAGTCTCAGACTTTTCAGACGGATGGACTGGGATGGCTGGAGCCTCAGCTGATCTGCAGCTTCTCTGTGGGGTTTAATGGGTGAGGCATTCCTGGGAAATCTATACCCTATTCCCATATGTGATGCCAGGAGCATAGACCTCCATTTAGAGTGGTGGAGCATTCAGTCATGAAGCCTCAAGAAGAAGCCACCAGCAGAAGTCCTTCCATTAATTTCAAAGGATTTTATCCTAAATAAGGGTTTTTTTTTCCCTTTCCGCCCTGTAATTGTGCTCCTGGGGTTCCTGGATGACTCTAAACTGCAGCTTGAAGCCAGCAGCTGGTTTCAAGCCTGCTCTGTTTGTGGCCATTTAACCTGATGGTCAGACTGCAACCTTCCAAGGCTCCCATCCCGACGCACGGTGCTGCTGGAGACACTGCAGGAAGCTTTCCAGGGCCAGGGAACCACGGGGAAAGCCCAATCTGTTTGTCTGCCTGGCTTTCGTAGGGATGGCTTGGTACAAAAGGAAAAAAAAAGGGGAAAAAAGGGAATTAATCACCTACTGTGACAGTCAGAGATCTTCTTCAGCAAAAGCAGGATGCCAGCAGATAGCTTTGATTAAAGCAAGGATTTACATAGATCCCTCAGATACAAATGTAGAAGGAAGAGGCTGCTGCGTTGGCATCAGCGTGTCTGAAATGCAGACTATGGCCGTGTCTGAAATGCAGAAGGTGCAGGAGCACATTTAGAGAACTGCTCCCGTTGAGTCTATCTCACCAGCTCCAGAAAACGGGGTGTCTAGTCAAAGTGGGGGTCATTGGAGAGCTGGGGCGGCTGCGTTTGGTGCCAGGACGGCTCTGCGCCGCTCGACTTCTACACAGGTGACGTTGGCTGAAAAAAATCCCAGCAGGGTAACTAGCCACACCAAAGACTACGAAAAAACCTTATGACTGATTAAAGCGTCACGGATGCAACAAATTAGTGCAACTCTGCTTTTTAGTAGGATACGGATGGGGAGATGTAATTCAGTCGGACACATTCCTCCATAGGGTAAGTGCATCGTTAGCTGTGCTGGTAAAATGATATTGCTGGCTAAGAAAAACAGAAAAACTCCAAGAGAAAAATTCTACTTTCAAGCATAAATCAAGTCTCATACTCTCGTCTAAAAACATCCCATTGGACATAAGGCACAAAAAGTATATAAAGGCTAGATCATGTCAAATAGTAATTAGACATAAGCAGATACACTTATATCATACACATATCTTCAATCTATTAAATATTAATTTAAATGGACACATATTTAAAAGCATATATACTTATTATATGGATAAGCACTTTTTGTTAGAAGGCAGCAGCTCCCATTACTGGGTATAAAATGAAGGGTTATAGAAAAGAGTAGAACGACGCATTTCATGCAAGGAGCAGTCCCAGGATGGGGAAAATATACAGCTGTTAAGCTGATAAGTACAGTTTTATTAGATGCACAATAAACTTCTCATATACATATATGTGTATTCAATGTGGCTCTTCTAAATTAATTCTTTTTTATAGGACTTCTGCTAATCCTGAATCTTGAATACACGCTATCAAATATTACACGTTGCTGTCCTCATAATCATAAGATTATTCAGTTTAAAGAGATTATGGAGTATCAGGAAATAGTATGTTGAAACATATGTTCCTGGATCTATTTGAAATGAGTGTCTACTTTAGCTACCACTCAAACTAGCAGAACAGACAGTGTTGGCTGTACGCCGTCTCACGCTTCAAAATGAGGAGAAAACTCTCAAAATCTTCACATACCAACTGCATCCTGTGCCAAAACACAGCAAATAGTCTCTACAATAAACCCATCTGGAAAGCACCTCTTTTCCACTTCATTCTGAAGTTCCAGCTTCAAGAAGTACTCGGCTACATCCTTGGGCATGTATTCAAGTACTAAATGAAGTATCAACCTAAGCAGGTGCCTAAGTTCTCTCCTCAAAGAACTAAGATTGCTGGTATTTTCAGGCAAATTTGCTAAATGTTGGTCTATCTTCATACAAAAGTTAATATCACTCTTAAATTATGTGGATTTTTGCTTTTGTGTTAAGTTTTCCCTCTGCTCCAAAAGCTTTGGAAGGGGTTGATGAAGGCAGTGTTCAGCACCCAAAAATGCACCAGGCAGAAAAGGAAAGTGGAGTTCAGTAAAGCAGCATTAGTTGGGTTGAAGACCAAGAAATGAAAGAAGAGCAACATGCCAGAAGCCTTTTTTTTGTTTCCATTACCATTTTGACTGAAGTTTTTCAGAGCGACGGTCTCCTACAGCACCTTCTACGGTGAAATCAGATGATCTCAAAACAACCCCAGTGCAGCCTTAAAGCTTCATGTCTTTGGCTTAAGCTAAAAACAAAGATACCCATGAATGATTATGAAATGACAGGCACAAGAAGCTGAGAATAATGCTTTGCATCAGGATTCTGGATGAACATGAATTGTAAAACAAAAAACAAAAACAAACTTGAAAGGCTGGATACAAATGTATACACCTTGAAATAAATACATAGGAATGGTAAACGCGTCAAGGTGAAATAATGGAAATACAGGATAAAAAAATGTGTTATGCTGTTAATACATGATAGAAATGACCTGTTTCTTACAGACAAGGGAAATACATTTGCTACGGTGTATCTGTGATTTCCGATAAAGTTATTTTGTCAGTTCCACGGCTGCAATTAGGATCATCTTGGTGCCTGCAACAGCACTGGGAGGAATTATTAGTGCTTATTTATCGTAGTGAATTACCTACAGGACGTGTGTGCAGCAGCAGCTTACACATTCAGACGAATTGCCCCAAAGAAAAGTCACCTTTTTTTGCATTGTCCTCAATTTCACGCCCAGAGCAGCAATAGGGACCGTAGCCGGTGCCACCGCGACGCGTTTTGAAGAATCTACAACCACACGACAAGAGCTAATCCTATTATTTCCTGAACAGCGTCTGAATAGGAATTTTCCAAGTGCTGCTACTTATTGTAAATTTAACCCGTATGTTAATTCTCTTACTGAGATCTCAAGTTGCTTTCTCTAGAATCTGGGATTTAAGGGACTAAAATCCTTTCCATTCAGTCACACACTTAAGAGACACAAACCTTTTAAAATTAAATAGAAGTTTGTGACCTTTTGCCTTTAAAACATTACTCCTCTTTCCAAGGCATTGGAAAATATCTCCAAAGCTGGTTTTCATGCAGAGAATGTAATTTTTTTTCAGCATATCTCAGCTGCAAACGTATGTGAGACTGACAGCACTCTGGGCAGCTCTCTTTAAATAAGAATCCCCTTTGCAAAAAGACATTGCTGAGAAGATTTCCAGAATGATTTTAGTGACAACTTGCTGCACGACCAACCAAGCAGGGCTCTACTAGAGTGAATTATTTCCTACTCCCACCGCTCTCCTCCAGCAAACCACAATATTTGGGAAAAATGGACTCCTAGCAGTGACTTCCCTTTCTGACCGTGTTGTGCTCAGTGGAGTTCTCCTCTCTATAATCAAATATTAAAATACGAAGCACAGTGAAAACAAACAGCGAGCCCTGCACACACACACACGTTCATGGCTTTTTGGCAAAGCTGCAGTAGCTTCGCTGGGGCATTCACGAACTTATAGGTAGTATATTAAATATTGATTAAAAACAAAACCAAATAATTAGGCTTAAATTTTAATATCCGTGTACATTCCTCTATAATTCATCATGAACGGAGTTTTGTGAGGTTCCACGGGAGGCTCGGGGTTTAGCTTTAATTATGCATTTATTATATAATTCCCAAAATTCAGTAATGTGCAGTGAGTCTCCCAGCCATTCAAGTGAGTAACAAGATTTATCAGCCCAGTTTGTCACACAGCAAACAGGATTCGGAGCAGCTATAGAGACGGGTGATGATGGATTCATGCAGGGAGGGAAGAACCACAAGCGGTTTTTATTTCCACGCAATAAGGCTAATAACATGCAAATAATTCCCCGTCTTAATGAATACTGCAGATGAATACCGCATTCAAAACTCAAATTGCAGCTGAAAGCTCATAGTCAAAGAGTAAATAAAGAGGCTCAGCTGCTGTTATTTTTCCAAAGCCTCTGGAAGCCACGAGGTTATGGCTGTACCAGGAAGAGTCGCCAATTCGGAGCAGCGTGAAGTGATGCAGACACGCAGTAAAAGTCTTAGGAGGTTCTGTTCTGGTTTCAGAAGTGGTGAAGGCTTCAAAACCACCTTTAAAAAGCAGTGTGGATGTCCAAATACGCAGGGAACCAGATGCACTTCTGGGAATCTACATCTGCCTTCCAGATCCAGCTCTTAAGAGGCTGCAAATGTCCCTATGTCCTTTTGGATCAGGAGTTACTCGTTCTCCTAAATTCTTCTGGTGACTTTTTAAACTTGCACCTTTCTTTCAGACCTCTTCTCAAATGTCTGCATGGATTAGAAGTCATCTCACCGACCTTCAATGAACATTTTAACTTTTCTTTTCCCCCCATGCTTTTGAAAATCTCCTTCCTTAAGTAGGTATCAACTCTGATTATTCAGAATCTGGTCATGCCAGGTATTACAAAATCCCACTGTAATGCTCTTGCATCCTCTTTTTCTCCACAAGTATTTTATCCTCAGATATCCTCGGGGAAACTCAAATATTTTAGACTTGCTTGCACAGCAAAACCAACCACGGACAGCAGTGTTCCCTCTTATGTTCTCACTGGAAAACTACTTTTCTTGCTCCTGCTTGGGCATCCATCTCCTTCAGCTTCCCGCATCCGTCGACGTCCTCTCTGGCATCCTTCTATCATGATGCTTTCCATCAGGGTGCCACATTTCTGCTAATACCTTACTCAAGACTGAGGACCAACAGTATTATTATACAGATGCTCATGGACAACACTACCTCGTGTCTTCTTCCTAACAGCTCCCCTCCGAAATCCAGAGTGCTCCCACACTCCTGCACGACCTCGGCATCACCAATTTCTGACCCATCAAATATTTTTGGGGCCCCTAAACCCACTGTTTGAGCGTCGAGATGTTGAGCTTTTCCTCTGTTAAACTCTAACCATCCGTATTCCCTTCATATTCAACAAACCCAGTATCTGCTCCTGCTTTCCCTTGACTATAAAGAAACTCAAGACAACAACCTCAGATATCTGCGTTGCCTTCATGGCTGAGGTGGGATGTATCCCATGGAGATAGCACTGAAGCAACAGGCAGACCTGCAGGAATGACAGGAAAAAACTTCTTGTTCCCCAGATGATAGGGTGTAAATCTGACAGTCCTCATAACCCCAGACAGCTCCCAGTCAACCAAAGGTTGATGTCGCCAACTAGGTCAACCAAAATATTGAGGAAAGATATTTCTGAAATGTGAAATAAGTCAAACTACACTTCATTATTTCTCTTCCACACATGTCACAGGTAACACCAGGGTGAAGGAGTGGGCAGCAGCTTCACCTGGATGCCAAAAATTGAGGCAGTCAAGTTAAAAAAAAAAACCTGTTTTCTCAGGAAAAGTCTGACACGGAGAGAGACACAACACTGCTAACCAGGGCAGTGTGAAATCCATCAAACTCCACGTGACAGGTACTCCCAACTTCTGATAACCTATGAAGCCCTTGATTCTTGTCAAGATCTAAGCGCACAGAAGAAAACAAGCGGCAATGGTAGTTGGGGCAGGTTTGGAAAGCGCCATTTCAACTGCTAATAGCTTAGAGAATACAAATAAAGAGAGCAGCATGATAAATAAGCAAGCAGAAGAGCACACGAGATCCACCAACCCAGATGGGAACTCCAAAAATCAGATTTAAAGGATGATCCACGCTCTTCGTTCATCTCCTGGTGTGAACAGTCACGTTAGAGGGATGTTATTCTACCACTTTCTTCTAGGTAAGAAAAATGCTGCATGGGAAATCAGGTAAGACATTAATGTAACTGGACTTAACCCGAATATTACAAACCCAGGCACTGCCACTTCTAATAAAAGTCTGAGACAGCTTATTGGTAAATTTGGGTTAGAAACAAAGCATGTCAGGGAAAACGGACCAGCCAATTCATCTGTAACACTTCCCTCAAACCTGTGAGTTCATGGGAGAGCCCTTTGAAACCCTTAATTAAATTTACACAGGATAAAATTAGCTGTTCAGTGTTACTGTTCATATTACAGCATCTTCTGGAGGGTGATTCATCAGCAGGACTATGTTGTGCTAAACAGTGTTCAAATGTAGTGAAAAAAAAGCAGGGACAAAACAAGTGCCCTGTGAGGAAACTGAGGTATGGGAGCATAAGGGATCTCCAACATCTCAGCATCTTCTAAGCAATGTCTCAAATCGGGTTTTGTTGTTGTTTTTGGTCATTGTGAGGATTCAGAATTCCTCAATCCATCCCAAGCACTTTTGGGGAACTGCAACGCCAAGTGCCTGCATCTTTCTCTGGGTGCCCTATTGCAACAGCCGCAAACGCGTCCACGCGTGCTGCGAACGGACCCTTCCCGCTCCTGATCGTCCCACTCCACTGACCAAGCAGTGAAGGGTGTCACAGCGAGCAGCAACACACACTCTTGCAGAGAAGTCAAACCCAGCAATTGAGTAAAACAACAACAGGTAGAAGCAGCACTAGAAACCCGAGCTGTGTGCACAGTGCAGTCTTGCTCCTGAGAAGATCGATTTGGACTGTTCACCCTTCAGCGCTCCTCTGGATATCTCCTTCTACTTGTATTTTGAAAAACTCCTCAAGCTTTTAATTCATGCTCAGCAGTGGTAAAGCTCTTCGAAGCTAAAGCACATGAAAAATATTAATGAACCAATTCTTACACGTACAGAGATGGATCCATTCTTATGTTGGGAAAATAAAATGCAGCACAACTGTCAGATGTGCTCTGATGCCAGAGATGACTGTACACCTTCAATTTGAGCCCTCAAATGTCTACTCTGCAAATCTGTCTCCTTTAGACATCTCTTGTCACATCTACCCCTCCTCAGTGCCTCTGGCAACAACAATTCTAGAGTTTCAAGGAAAAGCAAAGTTGAACCTTTCCCAGCTATTTGCAGCAATGCAACCACCACACAGAGAACTTTTCATCAGGAGACCATTTGTCCCATTGGGCAGATCTCCACTAGCCAGACAGGACAAGGCTTACCTTCTTCTTGAAGATGAAACTACTCTCACCAGCCTATGGCCACAAGTCATGGGTAAATTCATGAGGTTCAACAAGGACAAGTACAGAGTCCTGCACGTGGGCAGGAATAACCCCAGGCACCAGCACAGATTAGGGGTTGATCTGCTTCATGGAGAGGGATTTGGGAGTCCTGGCTGACACCAAGTTGCCCATGAGGCAGCAACGTGCCCTGGTGGCCAAGAAGGCCAATGGGCTCCTGGCTGCAGCAGGAGGAGCGTTGGCAGCAGGGCCAGGGAGGGGATCCTGCCCCTCTGCTCAGCCCTGGAGAGGCACCTGGAGCCCTGGGGGCAGCTCTGGGCTCCCCAGGACAAGAGGGACGTGGAGCTGCTAGAGAGGGGCCAGCGCAGGGCCACGAAGGTGATGGAGGGACTGGAGCAGCCGTCGTGTGAGGAAAGAGTGAGCGAGCGGGGCCTGTTGAGCCTGGAGAAGAGAAGGCTGAGAGGGATCTGAGCAACATGGACAAGGACCTGAGGGGAGAATGTAGGGAGGATGGGGCCAGGCTCTGCTCGGTGGTGCCCAGTGACAGGACAAGGGGTAACGGGTCCAAGCTGAACCCCAGGCAGCTCCATGTCCATGTGAGGAAGAACTTCCTTGGTGTGAGGGTGCCAGAGCCCTGGAACAGGCTGCCCAGAGAGGCTGTGGAGGCTCCTTCTCTGGAGATGTCCAACCCGCCTGGATGCCCCCTGTGCCCCGTGCTCTGGGTGTCCCTGCTGGAGCAGGGGTTGCACTGGGTGATCCCTAGAGGTCCCTTCCAACCTCAACCATTCTGGAATTCTGTGATATTCAAGGGAATACAAGGAACACAAAAGGGTGGGCAGGACAGTGAAGGCCCCTTCCCATGTTAGCTTATACAGCAGAGACCTCAGAGGCCCCATCTCTAATAAACCCCAGGGGCTGTTGCAACGATGCTTCTCCCAAGAATCTGTTGATACCCAAGTACCTGACCGTGAAGCACTTCCCTAATGGAAGATATTGCTCCATGCAGCCAGACGGAGCAGAGGCAGCTCCACCAAGGCCCTATTTATGAGCTCTTGCTCATAAACAGCAGAGGGAAAAGCGTGGCGTAAATCAGCACCTGGGCAGTTTTGTGACAGATGCTTTAGGAATTGCTAGACAGACAGGTTGTAAGTGGTGCCCTGCTGGGATACTACACTTGTACGTACACGGCCCACTAAGAGGAACAATCCCAGCATCATCTGTGGGAGCGTTACCAAGAAACAGCTATTTTTCAAGCAAGATTTCTCTAGCTCCTGCCCTTCCCATGTTTATTTTGGTGTGGTAGAGTGAGCAAGCTCGTTGCTGCTCCTCTAACTCTGTCCATCCACCCAAACATCACATTTGTCCACACAAAACTGCATCATGCAGATTTTTTTCCTAAAATACAATGTCTTGCCATTTCTTGTAACTCTTCTGAAGCAAAAGTGATCTGTGGCTGCCTGCAGTCAAGACATGTTACTGTACAGCACAACCATCCCAAGCAGAGAGCTGCGGTGACAGCCAAGCTGGAATTCTCTGAGCACCCAATATTTGTTCCTCTGTTATATTTAAGCCTTTTCTTAAATAAATAAATAATTAACAGGCTGTCTTTAAATTAAGACAGCAGAATTTACCCCTTTTGCCCCACTGAGTTTTTCTGTGATCAAGTAGCCCCTCTTCTTGGCATGCTTAAAAATAAGATCAGTTTGACTTAAAAATAAGATCAGTTTTACTGAGCCTCGGCCAGCACATGAAGGGCCATGCAAAACTGCATTTAATTCCTATCCTTCACCCCAGGAAGCCTGTTGGTGGGTACATCTTTAAAATCCCTCTTCCGAGAGCAGGAAGAAATTCCATGAGAACTTCCTTTCAATTCACAGGTTAGCCTGGTTTGCAGGTGGAAAAGCAATTCTGGATGGGCTTTAGGATCAGCAGCCCTGAGAATTGGAGAAAGACATTCTTAGGAGTTCAGCCAGTGTTAGCATCTTCTTTGCTTTTTGTGTGCAGTCCCAAATGAATTTCGTTGATTCCTTCAAAGACTCTCCTACCTTCATCTCCACAGATTATAGAGTAAACACCCTTTAAGAAAGCCCTTTGTAACCACAACAGGGCTCTTCCAAAAAAAAAAAGAAATAAGGCCTGAACAGGTTGACCTCAGCTTATTGTGGGCATTTAACCACTGGCTACTTTCACCTATCTGTCCCCAGCATGAAAACTTCTGTCTCAAAGCAGCATTTCCTTAAGTTGACAAGTGGATATTAATAATTTCAAAGCCATTAGATACCTTAAATGAAGCGGTGGCTTCAACACACTCATCTGTCCTCATAAAACTCAGCAAGGGCCAGGAACTCTAGATCCCTCCTGAAAAATGCTGTATCCCAGCAGTATTTCTGCATTCCAGCGCTGGAGTCCCAGGCGATAAATCCCTATTCGGATCTGGGCCACTACCTGCAAGCGTAATGCCTGAGCGAGATGAGCCCAAATCCAACGAGATGAGCCCAAATCCTTAGATGTTAATTAATTCCCCCATGATTACTTTAATAAGAAACCCTTCGAATAGCTCTGTGTTTTGTAGTAACAGTGCTTGCACATTTGGGAGCTGTGAGTAACACTAGAATCACTCAACAGCAGCTTTCACCAACTACAACAGCCTGCAAAATAAGCCAAATTTGACACATGCTAAGAATTAGAGAACTGCTTGTTCCATGCAAATAAGAGGAGCTGATGGTGACATCAAGACTCTTGAATCTTTTGGAATATAAGTTTATTCTCCAGCGCTTGGAGCTCCACCAAACTGTTGCTTCTAGAGGTCCAACTTTTTGCTGCGGTCTGGAGATCTAAGGGACAAATCCTGAGTGAGATCAGCAAACCAGTGGGTATTTTGCTCACGTCCTCCAAACTATCCCATAAACATAACTCGGATTGCCACATTCTGGTCTGAAAATCGGGAATTTGTCAAAAGAGAGTTCAACTGAGGGGGCAGAAATCATGTGTGCAAACTTCTAGCGTTGCCTGAACCACAAATCCTTGGAGGGCGAAATCTGCCCTTGCTCCACAGAGCTTGTCATGTTGCCCATAACCAGCATTCCCAAGATGCTACCACCCTACTGACTGCCCCAAACCCAGAAGGAGCAAAAACCTGGCCTCTAGAAACTGTGATTTGCCCTTTCTAGCCTCAACCACAGACAATAGTTAACTTCTAGTAAAAGATACTGTCAGCATCTTTTGCATTTGAAGGGCTTCCACTGAGAGCAAAATTAGGAGCTACATTTTATCTTACTATGCCTCTGGAAGCACCTCCTGAAATGCTGATCTTAGCAGGGCCTGAGGATTATTTAAATTACAAAAGGAGGGCCAGAGAAAAGCACAAAAACAGCTTAAGCAGGTGGGAAGCAAGACCCTACAAATGGGTGTGCTTTTGTAGGAAGCAAAGAGTGCAGGAAGAGGCAACTGCAAAGGACCAATTTGGGAAACAAAAGACCAGCAAGAGGCTGATTGGGGCTTGATGAGCGATTGCTGCTCTGGGGCCAGCAGGATTAGGGCTGCTGGAGCCAAGGAAGAACTCAAGGAATCTTCCTAGCAAAGTCCTACCTGCAAAGAGTGGAGTACAAAGAAAGGGGGTGGTGTTGAGCTGGCTGCTGCTTTTCAGGAGTTCTGTCCATCTGGACTGGTATCTCTGAGTCCTCATGATGCAACTGGATGCAGCTGCAGCTAACTCTGGGGTTTATGCAAAATAATAATAATAATAATAATCTCTGCTCGTGATCCATAGCCAGATCTGTCCTCTTGGATAGGAAATATGTGATATAATAGAGCATCCCTCCTTTGAGGTGGGTGTCTAGTTGCAGGGTTTTGGCCTGCTCTTCTGCACCCTCGTGGTACATGGTGATGCTTTTACCAACATCTCTCCCTACGTGGTGGTGGAAATATCTAAGCCCTATGTGTCATAAGCAATTTTGGGACACACACCACTCTGCCCAATCCCCCCAGGCAAAATCTGCTCCATCTTGAACAAATCGAAGCAAAAAGCAGAAGTGGCTGCATTTGAGTAGTGATCTGTGAAAGCGTTTGTAAGGCGTTTTAGGATCCTTCAGGAAAAAATGCTAAATATCTGTTCTATATTTCAATGTATGCTAATATATTCGCAGCAGATTTCGACTCTCAAATTCCACAGGAAAAAAAAAATAATAATTGAAAAAAAGTCAGTGCCAGGTGGAATGTAATACTCCCAAAGTATGGAAGGTATGGACAGGGCCCAGAGTCTCAGGACTCTGACTTCAGGCCATTAGGCAAGACAACTTTCATTCTGTTTTTTCTTTCCCATAAATTCGTGCAATTAATTGCTGCATCTCTGGATTGTAACATATTTTTGCTGGCTGCTTGCAGCAACTTAGAGCACGTAACCACTGCCCGCGCTCTTCAGAGTCAATGTAAAACAAGGAAACCTACAGCTCTTCCAACGTGCTTAAACATTGAGGGTCAAGCAATACCGTGCGCTTTACGGAACTACGACGTGTTATTTCAGTATGTGCTAAATTAGGGGAGTATTTGAAAAACATTCCCCTAAGTAATCAGTGCTCACACACCTGCTTTAACGCTTTGGGCAAGAAAAAGATCTCACTGATGCAGCATGGTGCACGTGGAACACTCTCCTTGACTGTCCTCCTGTAACTGTCCTCAAGGAAAACCCTAAAATTTGCTTTCCTCCCCGGGATCCTCGTTTCTCAGTGACTACTTAAGCAATTCACTCTTGGACCCCATTCCCTATTTCAAACCTCCTCTGGTTGAGCAGTAATACTCGAAATTGCAATAATACTTGTATTGGAGCCTGGCAGTTGAACAGCTGCTGTAGTGTCTCAGCAGAAGGGGCAGAAGCAGCACTTTAGAGGGAGCAGCATTATCCTCCTGCAGCCAAGAGCCCTTTTTCCCCTGCCTCGAGCCCAGAGCCTCCCGTCCCTTTGGTTTCAAACAATATCTCCCTCTCGCTGCAGAGTTACAAAAGGCACAACCTGAAAATCAGCTCTTAGAACAACTGTCAGCAGTTTTTAAAGCCATTAAGGAAAACCCTGGGAGGAGAAGGGGAACCAACCTGCCCCGCAGGCAAACTCCTGTTCGCCTTCACTTAGCTGCAGCAACGAAAAGAAAGCAAAAATACAGGACCAGTTTGTAAACCTGAGAAGATGCAAGTCAAAGGATGGCAAAGAGCGGGGTTTGCTGGAAGATGGACCGCAGGATTTATTTAATTTTAACACACTCCCTGGCAGCGATCCAGTGATAGTTTGGTGACCTTCATTTGCTCATTGCCCAAGTGTGTATTTCACAGCCCAACGTATTAGATACCTCCAGGTAATGAAAGCACATTTGTAACCTGATAAACCACTATCCCTAGCTAGGCTCAGATGAACAATTTAGCATCTCTACTATTACTTTTTTCTTTTCCAAATAGAAGATTAAACCAAGAAATCATTTCCTACTCATCCTTCCCAAGCATGTTGCACAGCATTCTGCATACACAGAGCCAAGAGTTGTAAAATTCTAGGGAAAACTAAGAAACACTCTTAGAAAGTACCCCAGGGTTAAAACCTTCTATTTTTAATATCTGGTTTCTTTTGGATACTACTCACAGTATGTTTGTAAAATGGCTGTAGAGGAGTCCAGTTTTATCATCTCGATATCTTTTCCATTTTGATTCTTACTAAGTGCAAAGGAATATTTAGATGTTTCCTTAGAAATTCAAGAAAGAAAAAACATTGGAATGTTAAGAGATCAAGAAAAGGGGAAAAAAAGAAAAAAGGGGGGGAAAAAAAGCCAGCAATAAATCATAACATTTCAAAAAGGAGGTGGTTTTGGTTCTGATACCATCAAGCTAAATTACTTGGATTGTTATAGCAAAGTAATTGTGTGTGCAAGGAGCAAGTTGGCGATAGGGATGGGGAGCGAACGGTGCTAACGAGGCAACAGGAGCCCCGTTTTTAGAGCCCCATTTTAGGCCGTTTTAGCTCCGACTTGAGGCAGCCGCAACTCCGGAGCCGTTCGCGACGTCTCCCCGGCGTTCCCGGGGGACCAACTCGGTATCGCTACCACCCGCGTCTCCGCGGCGATGGAAGCGCATTATGGGCTGATAAAAGGCAATCCACGGTGTTTCTTACAGGCCTCCGAAGATGAGCAATTTATTAAAAAGAGCTTTTTAGAAAACAGGGAGGAAAAAAACGTTCCTAATCAACACCTCGCAGCAGATCCATCTTCCATTAACCCCTTGCTAGGGTCTACGCGATGCAGCAGACTCCCCCCTTGTCAGGGAAGATTTATTAGCCCGGTTATCCACGTTAAAGGGTTGTACGACTGAACCCAAGAGCTTTGCTGGGCGATCCCTAAGCAAGGATCCTTCCTGGCCAAGATATCCCGTTGGTAGCGCTGCAGAAAAGGAAAAAAAAAAAACACAACAGGACGGCAGTAATGCATAACAAACTAGTCTAAATAATTAAAAACAAAACTGTAATTATCAAAGTAAAAGAACAAAGGCTCTCTGAGATATAACGAGCCTCGCTTTTCTCATCCTCCGTTCCCCGCTCGCGACAGGTCTCCCCGGCACTCCGGTGAATTAGTGTAATGAAGAAATGCTCCAGGGTTGGGCTGAAGGCGACTGCTTCCAGCTGTGCCTTGTTCATTAGAACAAAAAACGGCAGCGCGAGGAAACAGGAGGGTCTGATTCTCGGGTGCCACTTGAAGTCACCCCGGCAGCGTTAAAAGCGAGAACGAAATCGCGCCCGCTCCTCCTCTAACAGCAGCGTAAAAGGGCTGTAATGTGGGTCCAGGCGATGCGAGAACAAGGTGCAGAAGTGTCCAGTAAATCAAGTGCCTGGAAATTCCTTTTATTCTGGGCATTTGCATCCTCACGGACATAAGGAAATCTCCTTTCCAGCCCCCTGGCAGCTGCAGGGCTCTCTGCCCAGCCACGCTGCTGAGCAAGGCTTAAGCAGAGCCACTTTATGTGAAATCGGCCAAATCTGCTAAGCCAGGGGAAACCAAGAGGCCTCCCCAGCACAGGCACCACCTTATTCCTTATCTCCATGTCTCGGTTCATCGCAGGGAGCTCTGCTTGGTTTCCAACGCGTCGCTCCTCCTGCTCCTCACAGGACGCTGAAGACCTGGCAGGAACTTGTGTGGCCAACTCACCCATCGTGGCAAGATGTGACCTTGCAGCGATGAACATTGCAATATACATTCTGGTAGGACACTGTCAAATTTGGGATGGGGAGGAATCCAAATATTCTACTAGAGGAAGACGTGGAAACTCATCTTCTCAATCCCGCCGATGAGCAGGAGCGAAACTGGCACTTGGCACTGCCGGATCTCAGCCAAAGCCTACTTCGGTTTTGCTCTGATCCCAAATCAGAAAACAGCACATTAATCCAAAAATGCTTTAAGCACAGACTTCTAAACATGAATCTCCTCCTCACCCATGCCGAGGAGGACTGGCCTGTGTTTTCAAAAATCCATGGGAAAGCAGATGGCAGTCACCTAGTTTAGATTCAGTGCAATCTGCGACTAGTGGAGACAAAATTTTGACTCCCTTTCATACAAATGCAGAGCCTGGGAAGTTCAACTCATTTCCTAGTTTTTCATATGTTTTTTTTTAACAGTTTTGCCAACAAAACCAACCATGTTCAGCAGGAACACATGCTTCTTGTTCTCAGGCTTCATCCCGCAGTGAAAACCCTTTCAGATGATCCTCGGCGCTGTTAGGCATCTCCTCGCTTGGCTCAGTTACTCCGGCTTTCGCTGTCATAATAACAAACATAACACTGAATCATGGATTTGTTCATGGATTCAGGTTGGGAAAGACCTCGGGATGTCTCTCCTCCAACCTCTCAGCACCTGTGGATGCAACCCCTGAAGTCCCACGGGCTTGAATGGCTTGAGTACTTGCAAGTAACATTTGACCTGATCTTCATCCACTGCTGGTAGTTCCTCTTCCTCTAAAACCCTCTAATCAGAGGCCTGGGAGACCTTGCTGGTGAAGACTAAAGTAAAGAAGGCACCAAGAACCTCAGCCTTATCTGTGTCCCTTATCACTAAATGACCCAGTCATTATAGCAAAGGGCAATATTAAATAGAGGCTCTTGCATTTCCCTTTGAGGTCTCCATGCAAGCATCAACTCTAGGTGAACTCAGGCTTTCCTAACACCTTCTCCGTGGTCCTGAGCAACGTTTCTAGATTCCTCCTTTGCAGCCACACTCTGCTTCTACCTCCTGGGTGCTGCTTTTCGCCTAACGAAGGCAACTCGATCCACAGTGTCCTGCTGCGCCTCTAGTAGAGGCCATAACAAGACGCCTCCAAGTAAAAAACCTCTTCGACCCCAGTAAGACCTCATGGACTTGACAGTTCTTGAGGAGACGAGAAGATGGCTAAAGCCGCTCGTGATCAGTCAGGCTCCTTCCCAGCAGGCTCTAAATAATCCTGGCTTGACACAAACGCCAGTGGTCACAGAGCTATGAAGTTGTTCCTCAAAACTTGGCCGTGTTATTCAACTTGATTTCCCCGTGCGGGAATGAATTCTAGAGGCTGATTCTATGTGATACAATTAGGATATTTTAGATCCTGGAGATAAGACGACACTTTTCCTCCTACCCACAGCTATAAACTACAGAAGTATGACACAGATTCCCTACAAGCCTGCAGATGTTTCCTGCGTGGGCTTGGTGGCCTGGGAGTGCATTAGCCGTATTGAAACAACATCACTAACCTGCAGTGGGGACATTTCTGTATTTTATGAACATTTTATTCCCAAGAGTAAAAGTGGAAACTGGACCACCAGCTCCTTTGCAAGAATGGGCTGGGATCTGCTGAGAAATACTGAAAAATATGCCAAGGCAAAGAGACCAGAAAGCTCTACTAGTCTTTCCTTTTCTGAAGAAAACTGCTTATTTCTGTTTCTGCAAACCTCTGTCCTGGCCCCATCCCAAACAAATTCTGTTTCTCAATGTTTTTGCTTATAATCTCCTTTTATTATTGCTACTCCCAACATCCATTCATCTAAGGGAGTTGGGGGACTCAGCAATACGGGGAGACTTTTCAACGCGATTGATGCAATTTCTGGGGGCATTAACCTGCACCAGATAAGTTCCTTGAATAATAATAAAAAATACCTAAACTCTGAGGTTAGTTAGTAAGAAAGAGTTTTTTAATTATTTTTTTTACTTTGACATTATGCTGCTCATAAACCATCAACAGCCACCCTCAAGTTTTTAGCAAAACTAGAGAAGGAACAACCTGATTAGAAGAACTTGCAATTCTTCCTCTCGGAGGACTTTATAAATCCCTGAATGTCTTTATCCTAACTTTGGGTTACTAGCTCAGCACCAGCCTTCCACTTTCAACTTCTGCCTCTCTTTTACTACCTTTATCTGGTGGCAATGATAGCGTTACTAAAAATGGGTGTAAAATCACACAAAAACACACAATATTGGGAAAGGAACAAAATTCCACAAAATTTCAGTCCATAGGGACAATAAACTACCGGACAGATCGCTTTTTTCCCAGAGTGTAGCTCAAGATCTCAAATCCTTTGGAACAAAGTGGATTTCTCCAGACTTTACCCAATTTCCAATACATCAATTCCAAACGTGCAAGATCTACAGCCGTAATTATTACGGATTTCAGAGGCATTTTGTCTTCACTTGCATGGAAATTACCCATATCAGTGAGTGGTAGGTGGGATATTACTGTACCCGTGACGAGCTGGCCTGAATAGCGATGAGCCGGCGTGTACGAAACGGGAAAAGCCAGAGTTGCCTAATAAAAACACAGCCTAGAATGCCAATCCGTCCCGAGCTTAATGCTCTGTAAATTACATTTGCTTCAGCAATCAAATCTCCTTCTCATTACTTCAGTGCTACTAGACTTGGGAAATAATTGACACGATCACTTGCATAACCGTCGGGAAGGTCTGGATTTCCAAACAGCCAACCTTGCCCTCTTTTTCTGCTAATACTTAGATTCATCCATTTATATAATCATAATGCTTCCCATTTAAAGATTGCTTTAAAGGAGAGTAAATTCAAAATCGTTCTGAATTCGCAATAGTTAAGAAAATAAATGCAGCCAGAGCCACAGGAAGAGTTTCGAATGGAACAAAAATTCTGCTTTTTCACCTAATGGTGTCAAGTGTCCTCTGCTTGCAGAGCAATAGGTCCTCAGCGCAGTGACAATGTCCCCCAAAGACTCTCATGACACCGGGACCACCGTGATGTAAATCCTGCATCTCTAAAGCACGGGGCAGCATTACGATAGCCCAAGCTGTGACCCATCCTCCAGGTCCCTAAAAAAACCCGGCGATAAAACGACTTTTACAGAAATGTTCCTCTCAACGGCCAGAACAAGGCTGCTCGATACGAAATCCCATCCCACTAACAAACAAGTTTGGCACAAAGCCCTATCATTTGCTGCTGGCAAACTCTCCCCAACGCCAGCAGCAAATTTTTATAGCCTTTAATCCCAAGCCCTCTCTGCATGAGTAAGTCCCCTCCGCTTGAGCAGGGGCTTTCTGCCTCCAAACACAGTTATTCCACTCATTTGCAGGTCTCCTCTAATCCTGCTCAAAACTAGGTTGAAGAGCCAGCAAAAAAATAAATAAAGAACTAAGCTTATGCGCCTGGTGTTTCCTCTTAACACCTCTTCAGCGTTTGCTCTGCGTTGTGCCTTACATTTCCTTCTCAAATAACCTCCTGCTGAGTTAAACCAACACTACTGAACAAAATCTCAGCAACCAGGAAGGCCTGTGGCACTCGTGGAGCTACGAAGCGCGTCTGGATCCATCACGCGCTCCTGCTGCCCTGGACATGGCGTGTTGGAGCTGGCAACGAGACCAACCAGAGCCCTGAACCCCAAACACCAAATGTGGGGGACAGACGCGTACACGGATAATTTCTCTTAGGTGAACGGATCCACGAGCAAAGGGGTGGATGAAGCTTGGCAGGAGCAAAGGGGTGGATGAATCCCGTAACGGCTGAGGTTGGAAGGGACCTCTAGGTATCACCCAGTGCAACCCCTGCTCCAGCAGGGACACCCAGAGCACGGGGCACAGGGGGGCATCCAGGCGGGTTGGACATCTCCAGAGAAGGAGCCTCCACAGCCTCTCTGGGCAGCCTGTGCTACAAATCTTGAGGAACCTCATGTAGATTCTCCAATATCTACGCAGGGACAGAAAACAGGGCAGTGTTGCCTCCACGGGGATGGTAACAGGTTTTTCCACTCAAGCGCTTTTTGGGGAATTTGCCACAATTTGGTAGTTTCAAAAACCTCCACAGAAAACTCTGGCTGAAGTGGATCTGATTCACAAAATTCCTGTAGGGGCCACTTCTACCTCCTCCACACATGCCGACTGCAATAAGCTTCACCTGTGCTAGAAAACTCACTAAAGGCCACATGTTCTGCACTGTGTGTTTCTACACTTTGGCTGTATTTTCCTTGAAACAAAATTGTAACAGAGTTTCAAGAAAAGAAGCTAAAAATCACTATGAAAAATGTGACTTACGTGTTTTTTCTCATTTCACTTGACCCCAACATCCTCTTCTTCTGGCCTCCCTGTCACGTTCCTCAGCATGGACACTCTCTGCTAGCAAGAACAAGGGCTGTCCAGCTACCTCGTTGCTCCACATCTTGGTCTCATCTCTGCTGTGCATCCTTCCCTAGAGCTCCAGTGTGCACGTACTCACTTTGCCATTCACTTCCTCGGAAGATGATACTTTCAAAGATCTTATTTTAAGCAACTCAAGGGCTGCTCTCTTCTACTCGAGAAAATAAATCAGCTCTCTGTGTTTCCTTGCATCATTTTCTTCAGCACCCTAGAGCATTTCCTGGGGTTGGAGATGGAAGCAGCAGAGATCCCAGCCCTCCTCTCCTCCTTACCATATAGTGGCAGGGTTATTAAAAGCCCCAAGGCAACAAGGACACACGTAGACACAAGGCAGCGCCTTCCGTCCTCTCCTGCAGTCTACAGAGTAGCCAAAGTTGCACACATGGATGTTTCCCTATTTCTTGCTGGTTAAAAAGAAAAAAAATAGTCATCTGCTTCATATGCTGAGCATCAAACACAGCAATTGGAGAGATCTGGTTGTGCAGGGGCTGACTTTCCAAGGGGCGTTCTGCCAGAGGGGAGCTGCTCACATTCCAAGCGGCTCTTTCCTGGGAATCACCAACGCTGCCGTGTTGCCCATGCACGGAATTAGCGGCTGTACGTTAATCAACACCTGGAAACATCACGAGTGGATTATTTCCTCCCGACGTATCGAGACCATAGACGGGATCAGACGCAATTCCAAAATCACGTAGGGACCCTAACCGGAGCTGACGCTTCTCCAATATCCTCTGCCAGGTTTGCTGGGTGCCAGGACACAAAATCTTCCACCCTCCTTCCCTCCAAAACGCCCTCCCCAGCACTGCCTTACCCCATCGATGGGTGAAGTCAACTCTCCAAAAAACCACGGGCAGAAAACAGCAGCCCTGGTGACACCAGCCAGCGCAGGTGCTTATTATTTGGGGGATTTACATGTTCTGGAGCTGTATCCAATGGCTGCTGAACAAAACCCGCGGAGCCTGGCATTACAAGCTGCATTCCTGCTTTCTTAGAAAGCCAGCAGTTAATGGCATTCAGCCTGAATCTAGAGTCATGAAAATATCTTTATTAAGCATGTCAGGAAACGTAGCAAAACGCTGTGTTGAACATTTGGCCGTAGCAATGCTACTCGGTTCTGCAAGGCGAGTCCGTATCACATCTGATGTGTTACATAAAATATATGTCAGCATTTCCCTGGCAATAACAACACAGCGGCTTCCGAAAAGCCTTAACACGCTGCAAACAAAATCCCTGCGATGTATTTGGAGCTGTGCAGCTTCCACACGCTGCGAGATACCCACGTGTCTCAACGGCCACGCAAGAGCCTTGAATAAACCCACCCGTGCTCATTACAGACACACTGGGTGTTGGGGCTTCTTTTATATATTTTTTGCCATGTAAAAAGCCAATCTATCATTTCTGTTTAGCTCTATGTATTTTTAACAAAAATATATTTCCACTGGAAAAAAACTAGACATGAGCAAAGCAGGAGGACCTGAGTAAGAAGACACAAGCAACGGAGTATTTTACGAGGCTTGAAAATTGCTGTGATTAGTCAAGCTAAGCGGGAAATCAAAAAGATTACGAAAATGTGGTTGGTTCATGTGAGGACACAAGGGAAAACACAATAGCGAGGGGATGAGGAAGGAAAAAAGAACGAGACAAAAACAACAAGCAGAGAAGGGAAGTGGCTTTAAATGAGATGTAGGATTGCCTAGGGTCAGAGAAGAGCACCCGGAGCAAGGAACGTGCCCTTGGAGTTCACTGAGCATATGATTTCTGCCTGGAAATTCGTTCAGCTGGAGCTCTCGCTGCTGCCAAGGCCAGGACACCTCTTCCCACCACGTTTTCACCCCAATACGAGCAGCTCCCAGCACGTAAGCAGACGGTGAAAACCTTAAATTTAGCCCAATCACACACATAAAAACAGAGCCGACAGAGGCGGCTCCCTGCAGCCTCGCGCGCGAGAGACCAGTGATCCCAGGGGAGCAATTCCGAAAGGTTCGGGAAGCCTTTGGATGGGAAGGGAAAATGGAAATCCCGCCTCGGGATTCTAGCATGCAATAAGGGAAAACCTGATGTCACCAAAATACCCCTTTCATTCTTTTTTAACATGGTTCTACCAAAAAAAGTGGGCTACAGAAAGCAGATTAAGGGAAAACAGAATGGGCTGTTACCACGGGCTCCCTCTGGCCTCTGCAGACATTCCCCACGTTAGGCATTTCTATCTTTGGCCAAGAAACTGCTGCACTCACTTATTTTAACTGTGATTTCTCCTTGGAGGTGACATGACTGGGTGCTGATTTTGATGCATCTCGACATCTATCAAGGCTTCGGATCTCACGAATATTGCAAGGTGCCTCTCCTACCCTGTCCTGCTCTGATTCCTATCTGCAAAACTGCATTATATGAGGATTTAGTCCTAAAACGAACAGATTCAGTCAGTCAGCCCTTCTAAAGAAGGATTGCAGCTACACACACCAAGGGGTTGAACCTCAGCATTATTATTTTTTTTTTTTGCTATGCAAAGAGCCTAAAAATGAAATTATAAAGGAAATAAGTAGAAAACAGTCTCAGGGGCTGCCCCTTTGGCCATGTCACCCATCTGAGGCTCCTCAGGGCGTTGCAGCATGGGGACCACATGCACACACGGATGCTCCTCCAAGGAGAAGCCGGCACGTTAAATAACTCATCTCGTGCAAAGGGAAGAGCCGTTTCCAGGCCTCTCTGTAGCATCCTGGGCAGGGACCCAGCTCGTCCGGGGATCTGGGATCTGGAGAGGACACTGGAGGCTGAGGAAAAAAAGGCTCAAAGAGGTGAAGCTTAGAGGAACTCTGACAGGCCCATGGGACAGGCAAATTTGCTTTTCTTAGAATAATTAGGGTCTCCCCACTAAATTTTCCTTGCCTAACGCTGGCCCTGCCAGAGACACTCATTTTGCCTGCCCCATCTGTTTGGATTTGCTTACTTCCTAATTTGCACACCGCCTATCTCCATGGTGGCTAAGCGTTTTAATCACAGTGATTAACACCCTGAGCAAGAACAAAACAAAAATGGTTAATCAAAGGCTATTAGCTGCCTCTGAATGTCTCGGTGCTGCTTTTTACACAGGAGGGCTGGTTAACGATCATCCCCGGAACCTTTGGTCTCCCATTCAAGTGCTCCCCTGGCAATTCCACAGTTTTCCATAGTCACATCGGGGATTTTGACCCATTTGGCACCAGGAATGCATGATACGCTCCGGCAGGGAATCCTCATGGCTTTTAAGCCTGCCTGAAATGAATATAAAACTTCGTAAATATAAAACTCACCTCTTGCAAAGTCACCGTGAGCATCAGGTGCCCAGTGCCCAAGTGGGAATCACAGCCCCATGGGGTGAAATTGTGTCCATGCATGACAAATACAGGGAAGCTGTGGGATGCTCTAATACCTGTGGGGAATCAAAAGGTCCTAATCTGCAAAGCCTGAGCCCTCAAGGATGAGGAATCACGTCTTATCTGTGTTTGCAAAGCCCTGTGTAAATCAACAGCCTCGTACAAGCAGGATTTAAAACAAAAATACAAGTGCAACTGCAGGGCTTATTGCTCTACCTACATCTCCAGCGGTTTCCATCGGGAACATGGAACTAAATGGCTTTATTTATGAGTCACAGCTGTTTAAGGTAAAGCATGAATGTATAAATGTAGGATTGCTTTTTTGTTTGTTTGTTTAAATAGTTAATGTAACTAAAAGTAGCCAAAAAAAGAGAGAGTCTGGTCACTTTTCTACATTTTCAGCTCAGTTGCCTCCAACTATTCCCCCTGTTGTTTCTTCCTCGGAGACCATTCGATGCGCCTGATGAGCTCTATTTTTCTTGTGAATTAGGGCACCACGGCTGCAGTCCCGGACTTTGGGTTCTGGGTTCATAAACCCCTAGTAAAAGCTAAATGCTGTGTAAAAGTCCATGAGAGCCAGTAAAGCTAGAAAAAGCTGCAGTGCTACCACGGCTCACAGACATCGGACTCTTGCAGTAACAGAAGGTCTCCTTGGTGGCAAACTGGAAGGAGATGACATCAGCATCATGAGGAGATACTCAACAGAGTAAAAACTGATCTGGTTTTTGCATCCCTCTCCTTTTCCAACAAATCGCCCCTTTATGGACATCAACCTTTTTAGTAATGTCTTTGCTTTACTTAAAAAATAAATGCATGTTTACAGCAAAGCAACAGCTTTGAGGTTCTTACCTCCAGGTGAAATCCTGCGGCCAGGACACACACATCTGTTTTTTCTCTCCCCTTCAACATTTTAGTAACACTTGGGACCCTTAACACAGCATTTTAAGGCATGGAGAATAACCACCACCCCGAATCAGCACATCAGTAATTTCAACAAGGTGTCTGCACAGCTCCTTGCATTGACTGCCACAGCTCTCCACTTCATCCTCGGGTGACCATCAACTGATATTTATTATTTACTCCCTAAGGTGGACACTGTGATGCAATGAGATCATCTCTCATCTATTCCTCGCTAACGAACGTAATAAATAAGTACAGTAAGCAGGATAATCGATATGACACTCTGCTCATATCCTGGAGAACATTAGGCCTGGGGCCTGCAATCCCACTGGAGATGAAGGGCTTCCATGGGCACGAGACCTGCTCAGGACTGAGAGTATCTGCAAAAGGGGTTCGAGGAGACAACGCTGCTCCCAAAAGTGCTGTGAGGACCCGACACAACTGTGGTAGCTTCATGTCTAAGGTGGCACATGAAGCCAAGCACTCACTGACGACACTGCAATAATATTGGCAGTGCCCTGCAGGAAACGCAACATGGGTGTTGCTCCAAAAAATGTTAAATACACCAAAAAAGAGAGGGAGGGAAGACATTATAAGTTTATATGTCAAATGAAAGTATCAGCAAGACAAAATTGAGGTATTATGGAAAGACCTGCATTTCTCTTTTATTTAATGCGTGTCCTAAGGATCAGGCTCTGACAAGATAATATTTTAAAAGAAAAACAATATTATCTTGTACAATAAATATAGACGGGATCTATTCGCGATTTTCCTTCTTATAACGTAGGATCAGAGAGTTTTCAAGATCCTGAATCAAACCTCTGCTTCGCACCGTTTCCTGCTCTTATTAATTCAGAAGATTCCCTGTCCAAAAGGATTTCCTGCTGCCCCTTGCTGATGTAACGATATTCCTCAAGTTATTCATGACCCCTTCACTCTCTTCCTCACCCAGTTCCACGATGACAGATCCAAGATATGAGCTGTCCAGAAGCTGAGCTTTTCCTTTTACTTATTTTTTTTATTTATTTTTAGAGGTATCACCTTCAAGTTCCCTCATTACACAGTTTGGTAGCCTCCCTGAATATGTTTAGCCAATATACCTAGTTGCTGCGTCCACGTTCCTTTCTCTCTGCTTGTCTTATCCCTGAATTTTTCTTCAAATTACAGCTGGGATCATAACCTGCTGCATTAGTATCAGTGGGGATCAGATTCTCACTAGGTTCTGCGATAAGTCCAAATGGTAAAAAAAGAGAAAAAGGGGAATCCAAAGACTAAGGACTCAGCTGAGAATCTTTCTGCTTCCTAATTATTCCTGGTTTCACAGCCAACGTATAAATGACCTCACGTGTCCTGCTCGGTGGGACATGCTTCTCAGATGGGAAACAGTGTCTGATTCTGGGTGGGAATTACATTTCCATGGTCTTCTTTTCAGTGTCAGGGGCCTCCCACCTCCTCAAAGATGCTCAGATCTTTTTGCCCCCTTGGCAGGGAGCATCAGATCTCAGTTCTATGATGTAAAAAATTCTGGGAAAAACTCACATTTAAGCTCTGCAGCACCGGACTCCTAGGGAGCTTCAAAGCCTTCAGTGAGCACGGCCCAGTATATTTTTTAAATGCACTCCCACCTGGGAAAGCCTTGGCATTAGAACACACCTCAAATGCAAAGCAAATAATGCATTTATGCTGAAGAAAGCACCACGGTGAAAGAGTTTTCTCTGGACATATTTCTAAACTTCAATAAACACACAACAAAACTAGCTAATAACATTTGTTGGAAAACAAATGAAAGTTCAACCCAGCTTCTCATTTTGCTGCAGACCAAGTTACTAACCTCTAGCCAGAAATCCTTAGCAACTGCAAGGACTAAAGTCTTCTTTCATGTCCTCACTTGGAAGCTCTGCTCCTATTTTTCACGACGAGGATGCAGCAAGTTCGTGGTGCTCCATGTTGGTCACTTAGCTCCAGTCTCCGCGAGTTTTTCTTCAATCCCAGTGACGCTGCGTCCTCCTGGAGAGGAAGTCTCCAAGTTCTCTCCAGCTGAGACCATAAACCCATTTACACCAGGATGGATCACGTACTTGGAAATCTCACAGCGTCAGCCCGAGCACAGAAAACAGAATGACAGAATCCCAGAACAGTTGAGGTTGGAAGGGACCTCTAGGGATCACCCAGTGCAACCCCTGCTCCAGCAGGGACACCCAGAGCACGGGGCACAGGGGGCATCCAGGCGGGTTGGACATCTCCAGAGAAGGAGCCTCCACAGCCTCTCTGGGCAGCCTGTGCCAGGGCTCGGGCACCCTCACACCAAGGAAGTTCTTCCTCACATGGACATGGAGCTGCGTGGGGTTCAGCTTGTCCCCGTTACCCCTTGTCCTGTCACCGGCCACCACCGAGCAGAGCCTGGCCCCATCCTCCCTACATCGAAACTACTGAAACCAGAGGGATGGCATCTGCCGAGGGTGATTTTTACTGAACACTAAACTCTTTCAAGCCTCAGAAACTGATCCCGTCTTAACAGACAGCAAAGCTCCTGAGGACACAACAGCGTCAGACTGCAGACTGGCAAGAGCATTAGACTGCTGCTTTCACCATGGACTCCCAAGGTTTTGGACCTATCTACATCCCCACCTCTGCACTTCCTCCTTGTTAACGGCCGGCTCAGCTGGGGAGATGCACAGAAACAGTGAACAATATAGAAAAAAAATTACAGCTATGTTACAGAGCTGCATAAACAGCCTAATTGAAAGCAGATTTCTTTTAATATAATTCTACTTTTCATAGGACAAGGAAGATGGATTTTTTTTTTTTTAATGGGCAAAACCTCAACCTGGAATCATCGAGCAGTGGATGCACGACCAGGTTTTCTGTTTGGGATGGTAAATTTTCATGGTCATTCTCAGCTCCTGGGGACGTGCTTGCTTGCGGGCCGACACGCTGTACAGCAGCTGTCTGCAAACCCTCCTTCCTTCGTTAGGCTTTTAAGTCACACTCCTATTATGAACCTCCTCTTTTGTTGCTCTCTTCCCAGCTAATTCTCTGCTGTCGGTGGAAGATTACCTTAAATGACCTCTCCTGCAACGCCTGAATTGCAGCATTCGTTTTGGAGCCTATTTGAGAGTTTATCCCTCGCAGAACTGCATTCCCTCAACATTTGGGTTTACGGGAACACAACCTGAAGATCCCAAGCACCCCAAGGACCTCTGGGGTGGCCAAGTCGGGCTGCAGCGACGTCTGCGGGTTTTCGAGCCGCAGCCGAAGAGCTCGAAGGGTCTCTGGCTCCCGAGTTATTACGTTGGGTTTCTCCTCCTTCGATTACTGCTGGTTCTCGCCTCCTCCAGCCAGACTGTCTGCCCGAGAAGCTGCAGTGAAAGCGGCAGCCGGGCGTCAGGCACCGGCTCCGCGCTCGAGACGAGCGATGGGAAAGCAGCCAAGACCCCAAAAAAACTGAAACTTCACGGGGATCAATGGCTGCATCTGACCACAGCAGACAATGCCCGAGTCAGCCTGGCCTGCTAGGAAGCTCGTCGAGCGCATTCCTTACCCAAAGGCTGCTTCTGCAGGAGCAAAACACTGCAAACTTTATAAATATATAAATAAATAAAAATAACTTGCTGTTTTCTGGCTTCTATCGCTCGTTCTATGAATACCACAAGCAGCTCAAACCCTGGAGATGCTCTGTTTAAAAGAAAATAAGGAACACAGCAATTCAATGCACTGATTGCACAGAAACCCCAGGTCTGCGAGCAGATAATGGTTCAAACAAACCCTTTTTTGACCTACCTTGATGGCACAACAATATCTGCCCAGGAAAGAAACTGAATACGCTCCCATCGGAAGGGAAAAATGGGGAAAGAGCCCAAAACAGAAGTCTGGTAAACGCTCAGGGAGGATTTTGTTAATCTTGAAGGTCTCGAGCGAGAATGCAGAACTGCACCTGCTGTGCGAACACGAATACAAACTTGTAGTTACAGTTAATACAGATTAAGCATCCTATTGAAATGTTGCCTCTGTGAAAGGGGATCGGAAGAAAAATAAATTTCTTTAAAGGTGACTGCTGTTCAAGTCTAATTGCTAAAATCCACAGTTTTACGACGGCGGAGCTGCCTCCGACGAATGCACAGTTCTATTCTGAGTGACTAACAGATGTTTTCACCCAGGATTTAGGACAGAAAGAATATAAATGCAATGATAATGGGAGCTTAATGAAGTTTAGTCTGCAGTTAATTCACACACCCAATTAATATGATACCCCAAGGAAAGTATTACCAAGACAAGAACCCTTTTGTTGATCGTAAGGGTCAATTCTAGGCAAAATACCCAACCTAAACACATGCATTTTAATTCTTTATTAAGGAACAGTTAAGTATGCTATTAGAGGGCTATAGCCCTTTATGAGCAGTGACTTTAAAACAGTATATAAGAATCTAGCACTGGATCACAATTAGAAATACTACCACTGATTGCAGTCCAGTCCCTGGAGGAGCTAGAAAGCTGGTTCAGCAATCTCCTACAACGGGCCAAATTTCAGGCTTGGAAAACAGCACTACCCAATGAATCTCCAAAAGCTGCAGCTTTATTCACAAATTCCTACACGACACAGATGAAGCACAGCCGCTCCCTCCCAAAATAAAAACATGATTTCACCATTTCTCCACTTAAGAAGGAGAAAGGTTTCCCAGGCCAAAATCAACGTTTTCAGAAATCTATGATAGCCTATTTCTTACTTTGAGGATGGTAAAATCAATTTAAATCAAAATAAATGAAAGAAATGTGACATTTCTACTTCTTTAGACACCTTCGTTAGGAGCGCTGGCTTCCAACTAATTGCTAATAGCAACTGCTATAATATTAAAAAAAAAAATCCACACAGAGAAGTGAGAAGAAGCATCGGAAATTAAGCTTAAATCCTAAAATGCAGCTTTTTGCTCTAGTTACACAGTTCCCAATAACTCTTGTGCTTCCTTTTCACGCTGAGAACACAGTCAAATATCAACAAGAAAAATATCAAATATCAACAATAAAAGTGTAAGAGCCACCAGTAACTTGTCCTTGCTAGTGAGTGACGGGACACGCGTCCCAGTGACCACAAACAGCTGCTTGCTGGTTACAGGAGCAGCAGCAAATTACAGTAAGATTTGCATGTTCACAAAGAAAATGCAGCGGTTCATTCCGGGCAGAGTTTTTGCCAGTTCAAAAGAGAAAAAAAAAATAATGAGAGCCTTTAATGAAGGTCTAATTGTGCAACAAGCCATACCGGGAAAACCGCTTTTGTAAACGGAATTATTAAACTCCAGCGAAGTAAAACAAAGAGCAAAAAGAGTCACTGCATAAATAGCAATGAAGTAGCTATTTAGGTGATGTTTTGAAGCGCAGCGATTGAAGGATCATTCAGATAAATGGCAGGCGATCCAGGCAGAGTCACGGCACTAAAACACCCCGTTTAATCTTGGTTTTGGCTCTCCTGAAAGTCCTGCAGATTCTCCTGTGACTTCCCATGAGACGGAGCGTTATCAGAAGGGACCAAAGAGGTGGCACTTGCTATAGGGGACACTTGTGCCTATAGACAACCAGATTTCGAAGCAGGGTGATTCAACCCATTTCTACTGCAGTCGGAGAGGCTCCACCAATTAAAATCAGCCAAGAAAACAAATATTGGAGCTTACAAATCCCAAGGTTTTTTCACAATGACACTGGACCAGATCAGCCCCCATTCTTCGGCAAAATCACAGACGACATTTGAAGTCCTGGCTGCATTTGTCTAATGAAGCATAATTAAGTTGAAAAGCTATAATTACTTTTAATCTTAAATAACGGAGAGGTTTTTAACGCTGAACATACAATATGTATGATGTGATATTACCATGAGCCTTTTGAAATAAATCAATAACTATTAAAGCTGGATCCTATCAGCCACCACCAGATATTAGTCGCTTTCGGAATATTTCAAGTATTCAGTTATTCTCAGGTACAGTTAAAGTAGCAAAATGAAGTGGTCTCATACTGGCACCGTGATAAACAGGAGATTAAATATAGAACATTGTCATTACTCCCCACAGCCCGGACTTCTTTTCCTACCCACGACAGCAGAGTTTACTCGGATGCGTTTTTATTCCAGGTCTAAAGCACATGACTGAGAAGTAAAGAGGCTGTTGGTTCAAAGACCTAATCTAGTGATGCCAGGGATAACACAAATGCCAAGAACCTAAAGATGAAGATCATCACCTTGGACAGCTATCGTAGGCTGCTTAAAATCAGTGACTTACCCACAGAGGTGACTTTTGACTTCAGTTTTGTATTTGGTTGGGCCTGGGTGAAGGCAGGTTGCTTCAGGAGGAGGCATTGCCCGTGTCACCCATGCCCAGGATGGATCATCTTTAACCCATAGAGTCTCCACCTCATGGACTTTACCAAAGATGCTGATAGGATACACTTGTATCAGCAGAGGAAAAAAAGGCCACATATTCCCACAAGGAAATGAGATGTAAAGCAAACTTCCAAAATTGTATCCTAGAGTCCCTTGTGCTCCTTCAGGATGAATCACAGAATCATTATGGTTGGAAAAGACCTTCAAAATCACCGGGTCCAGCCACAGATCATTGAGTCCAATCCCAAGATCATTGAGTCCAACCATATGAAGCCACTTGCAGACGCAGAAGTCCCAACCACCAGTTTCTGACATGGGTCTGATGTTCAGCTCAATAAACCCAAGTGCCTGAGTAACCCGGCACTGCTGCCTCCTTCCCGACAGAGCCCATTTCCTTCCCAGCCCCATCCTAACAAACAGGACACAAAGCCTTAAGGCAGCCCCTCGCTATCACCAACTTAACGTCCCAGCAAGAACCTCTGCCAGGTTCCCAGCCTTCCTCGCTTGGGCCAGGACTTGTTGGAAGTCTCCTCGGAGGAAGGAAGAGATGAATTTCTGTAGTCGCTGCCTCTCGAGCACTCAGTGCTCAAAATTATTTCCATTTCTAATTAATATTCATAAATGAGCTACAGTAGAACTCCTTCAATCAGCAGTCACACACCGCCCACGTTAGATGAAAGGACAACTACACGAGATAAGCAGTTTATTGGATCAAAAGGCCTCTCTCGGCGCGGAGACGGCTACTGCAACCGCGCGGAACTGCCAGCATCCAATCACGGGCGCACGCACGAAGCAAATATCAGGAAATCTCTCCCTTTAAACCAGAGATTCAGCACAGAGAATGCACCGTGCAATTATTATGTTAATTTATCTGAATTCTTCAGGCCTGAGCTGAAGGGAAGTACTTATGTTTTTAAAAGCTGTCATTTCGTGTCACTGAAAATGTCTATTTCGACTCTACCGTCGGCAATTTGAGTTTACTTTCGTGTCCCAATCCCTTCCACAACTGACTATTAAAGTTTTGGGCTAGATCTTTACCACATATATTTAACACTATATACTTCCCAGTCCCACTGACCTACGGCAGTTTATGGGAGGTGAGGACCTTGCCCTCACCTCTCTCTCCGAAGCTAAAAGCTTTGGCTTTTAACATCTAACTACATCACTACACAACTGAAACTTTCAAAAGTGGCACTCGTTAAACTTAGAAATTCATTTCTTTCCCCAAAAACGAGCTCCTATCCTGCTTCCCCTCTGCTCAAGCAAGATCTAGAAGGTCCTTTTGTTACCCTCACCCCTGAAGTTCACGTGGCAGAAGTTGGTGATCTCAAGAAATCGCTGCCTGCAAGAAACGTGGCCTGGGGATAACAAATTGGCCGCAGCTCTCACAGGCAATAAATTAATTAAAAAGATACCCGACAAAACCACATCGAGCCCACGTAGAGTGATGGAAACGATGCAATCGGTGTTGTAGAGTTCCCTTTTCCACTAGGTGGGAAGCTAAAAATTCCCAATAATAATGGCAAAATGGTTAAAACGAGCGGAGAAACCTGTATTACCCATTGCTGCCAGAGCTGTTCTACTACTCGGAAACAGAGGACGGAAATGGGCTGCCCAAAGAGAAGTGTATTTACACCCATTGCCAGAAAGGGAAGGTATAAATATTTCTGAAGCTTTCTGAAGGCTAGTACTTACAGTCAGGCTTTGAAGGGGAAAGAATAAAGCAAAATATTCAATTAGAAAAAAATTACTTTAATTGCAGGTTCTATTTTATTCCTGCATTAAAGCAATAACGTGCCTCCAAATATTGCTGAGCTGGAATACAGAGCTTAGTGCTACTTAACATTTTAATATACACTTGGGGGCTAATTTAATTTAGACCTGCGTGGGGGTCTCTTCTTCCTGGCCCCTTTCCCCCAAACTCTTAAAATATCAGGCACGTACTTACATAGCTGACATGCCTGCAGATGTAGAGCTGAACATGTATTTGCCCATACCTGGAAGTCTGAACTCTGATGCTTGATCTTTTTCACTTTTTCAGTCGAAAGAAAGCATCCAATTTCTGCACCCTGAGCACCGAAAGAAAACTCTCTTGGAATTAAATGTAAAACTATATATATTTTATAAAATAGCACCCTAACAGTACCCTGATCCCATGGGAAGGGATTTGCTATTGAAAGTCTCTGAACAAGCAGACACTTGAGGTGAAGAAGTGAAGTGGACACTCAAGGTGAAGGCTCTTACTCCCTGTCCCTTGCTCTAACCACACTCTCTCTGCGCCGTGACAAGCCATGGTTTTCTGAATATAGCCTCATTTCTCCCTGCAACAGAAGATAAGTGAATATTATTGTAGGGAGCCCTTCATCCTTTTTAATTAAACAAATTAATATCACTTTTCCGCATCTCATAGCTTCTATTATCTTTTGTGAACTCTTTACAATTTCTGTTGTAAAGACACATTGAAAAAGCACTAATTGAGATAATCTCTGGAATTCGAGTTGCTGCATTTTTAGTCATGTTTTAAAACTCTTTTCCCTTTGTTTCTGGAAAGCCTCCCAACTTTCCACCCATGCCAGACTGTTTACATTATTTAAATGCCTTCTGCTTACACCACTCTTTACAATTTTAACTTCAACAACATCGGCCTCCGTTGCTCTTTTTATTTTTTCCCTTCTCTTAGACATAACTGGGATGAGTTCCAATCCCAAATTCAAAGCCACTATTGGTGCTTTGCTGCTGTCTTCTGCATTCAGTTCATCAAGGCAACATGTTGCTGCCTGTCCTGTTGCTCAGGATTTCTTGCACGTGTGGAAGAACCAAAGAGTTTAACTGCTGTTTGTTCACCAAACATGTGGGAGAAATGGCAATTTTGCCACGCTGTGGAATTCTAGGAAAACTCACATGGATTCTCTCTATCTGGTGCTTTAACAGCCATGCACAAGCCACCCCATCGAGCACCTCCCTGCAAGGAAGCAGTGGAAAGAAGAAATATCAGATGTATTAAGTTCACGCCACAAATGCATTTACAAGGGTCCAGCTCCAAACCCATCGGGAGCTTCGTTTCACCCCTGTTGCTGTTGAGCAGTACATGCATTTAAAGGCAAGGCACAAAAACTCACTTCTAGTCACCAATCCATGGAATTTCTACACTCATCTGACCCCCCAAAATATAGATAAAACACCTCTCCTTAACGAGATTGACAGCTGTGAACCACAGTGCTCATCATGCAAGCAGAAACATGGTCTTTTACCTGCATCCCACTGCAGCTGTACTAAAAAGTGGGTGAAACTTTGATGCCGACTCTCCAAGCTGAAGGAGACTCCAGCAGCCCTTCACGTTTTCGCTTTGCTTTTTCCACAGGTTTAATTAAAAGGTGATAAAGGCAGCACCGGGTGCCCAAGCCCTGTGTCTCCTCAAGATTTCATTAAGAGCTGTGCGAAATGGGTGGAAATTTTAGGGCAAATTCCTCCAGCATCGAAAAAACCCAGCAGAAGGAACCTGTCAGGGTACAGAAGGGTGAAGTAGCAGCACAGACTGTCAGGTTCTCCAGTCAAAGTGCAAATCTGTGCTGGGTTGGTTAGTTTAACCCTCTTCACGATAGGGTTGTGCAATGGAGGAAGAGGAGGCAGCAGGCTGGAGCAGAGGATGCACCGAGCATCTCCGTCCAGCTGCCAATTCTGCAAAAGATCCTCTGGGCAACTCAAGTCATTTAAGGACAGATTGTGAATATTTCATAGGTGAACCTGAGCTCTCACTGGTTTCGGAAGAAAGGATATGTGAGGAGAGGCACAGTCTTCCGCTCCCATTATGGTTTCGGAAACACATTTAAGCTCGCCTCTCTGCTTATTTTTGTCAGTTGGGCAAGCTCCAGTTTTGTGGGAGTTAAACCCGGTCCAACAGGAGCGCTGGTTCAGCACGGGCTTATGGACACGGATGCGAAGCACAACACGTCCATTTGTACTGAAATAATGAAAGAAGACACAGACACACGGGTTAGCTATCCAAGCACGTGCACACTTGAGATGGGAGCACTCAGTGCGTGGGTCACATCTGCCCACGGGCAGACAAAAAGCAACTCTTGAGGCTTGGGTGGCTCGAAAGCAACGTCGAGGTGGCTCCCGTACACCTAGAAGTAAGCAGGAATCAGCATATAGGGTGGCGGGCAACACAAATTCCCACTTCCCAAATTCCTGCTCTGCAGGATGTGTGGGTGGCTGGGAAAAAGAAACGAATCCAGCCACGGGAAGGTGCTGAGGGCTGCTCACAACCACCCTGGGACACCAAGAGAGGCTCCGTCCCACCTTGCAGTGGAGTTTCGGAGCGTCGCTCCAACGCTGACACCGGCAGTCCCCGAGGACACGGGATTCTTCTTGTTCTGTCCTGTGTGGATCGCGCTGCTCCGCTCCATAGGGTGAGAAAAGCCCCAAACTGTCCCCAGATTTGAGCACCTGCTAAAGATTCTTCTCCCTCTTTTCCTTTTTTTCCCTTTTATACCCAGTTTTCAATGATTCTGGCAACCAGCGCAGAGTATCCATCCCCTTGGTCTTCAGCAGACCAGTCTACGGTTCTTTAACACATTCAAGATGTAGCGACTTGGTCTCCAGCAGCAATTAAAGCCTTGGCATCCAACCTAACCAGATAGCACTGGCAGGTACCTTGCTCTCCCCATTTCCTTGGGTTCTGGCTAACAAAAACACTGCAGTGACCTAAAGCAGCCATCACAGACTCCAAATCTGTCCAAGCAGATTAGAAATAGGTGGGTCAATGAAATACGAGTATTGGGCACGTGTTCCTTTTTGCGTATACTTTTAATTACGATTTCACTTCAGCTGTAGCACAGCACTAATCGGACTCATAGATCCTGCTACCTAAAAGCTTTCAGATGGCAAAACACTACCTGCTATCACTGATATCCAAGATAGTGAGCTGCTAAAAACCAAGTCAGGATACTAGGGAAGTAAAGCAAACATGAAAGCAAAGGGAAAAGTTATGTGAGGAATCCAGACTTCTCCAAGGGCTCAGCCTTATTCCCAAAGGAAAATTATACGCTTAGACGTCCAATTTCTTTTCCTTGCAGTCTCAAGACAGCAGAAGTAGCTCTCCTCCAAAGAGATGCTTTATCACTATCAGTTCTACCTACATCCTTTTCATTAAAGGAAATGCTCCCTGAATAACCTACATTTGTACTGAGAGAACCACTGCAAGGAATAAAACTAGCCTGATGCAGCTGAAAGCAAAATGGAAGTGTCTGGAAAGGCGGAAAATAGAGCTTTTAATTTGAGAATAGAAAGAAACCTTGGCCATCTTTCCTTCACACCTTGTCTCCCCTCCATCTTCCACATTGCCATTTGCATGAGAAATAAAAAACTATAGGGCATGTGGGAGAAAGGCAAGAACATGAGTTTCATATGAAGCCAATTTGCCTCAAAAAGGGATGTTCTGGTCAAAGACCTTATAAAAAGCAACAGAGAAGAGAGCAGCCTGCAACCAAGCTCCAAAACAGCAGTTTTCTCTGATAGCTTTTACATCCCTGAAGATGGTCCCTCCAAACTATCAAACATCAGGGTGGCTCATTTCCTCACCCTGAAATCCATGGAAGATTTACACCGGTTCCTGTACGGACAAAGAGAGGTCACGGGAACATTGCTGCTTCCCATCTCTTCTCCCCACCTACTGCAGTCCCCACGTGGCCAGGTTACAAGATGTCACTGCGCAACCAGTTGAAGGCAACTCTTATTCAGCTGCATCCCAAGGTCTGCAAGGAAGCCAAACTCAACTTTCTCCCCCCAAATCCTGCTTATCCACACAGCCATCCCCTGCTGCCGCTGCAGGAGCAAGCGGGAACATCTCCAAAGGAAAAAGCTGGTGGAAACTCTGCCCTCCCGAGGCTGGAACAGCAGATCTGCTTCAACATCTGTGGTTTGACCCCCCTCTAGTGGGTAGCGCTCAACAAGACATGGATTCCGGCCACCACTCGGCATCCAGTGGAGACTCTCCTTTGGCTCAAGGGATGGCAAAGCCTTCTTCATCCATCCACACCACCTCCCTACCTGCACTTTGGATTCGCCTTGGGCATGTGGATTTCTCAGGCTGCAGCCCAACGTTTCATGGAGGAGATGCCATGGAAAACTCTTAGGAATGGGTAAGGGTAGGCAAGGTTTCTTGGTGGGGAGAAAGGTTATACCCCAGATCTGATTTTGGAGGGAGAGGATGTTTATGATTTATCCCAGCAGTCTTCCCTCTGCCAGCTTGTCAAAATCTGACAAAACTCTGTAGTATAAAAACAAGCTGTTAAAACTTGGCGAAAGGGAAAAACTTAGCTGCCAGACAAGCTAACCAGAAAAAGCTGGGAAAAAAACACTCGAGTGTGCCAGAATAGGCAGTAAATTTAAAGAAGGGATCTATGGAGCTGATCATCCCAAGCTAAGAGATCAGGCGGTATCAGGTGAGCAGCTTCCAGCTCATCTGTCACTTGACAAGCAGATGTCTCCCACTCCAAGTGGCTTGGTCTGGTGCCTGTGTGTTGTAAATGCTGCATTCCCACATCATCTAATGCAGCAAACATCTAACTCAGAGTTCACCCGGAACAAAATATTTTAGTAGAACCAAAACCCACTCATGGCACAGTCATTAAATACCACATATTGCATTTAAACCCATTGATTCATCCTTCCACCTCCAGGCACAGCAAAGGATGAACAACTCATAGATTTGGTCTTTCCACTAATAAACAAGACGTCGAGTCATCGCCTAAGTTTTAGAAAATTGTCTTTAAAACACGCACACACACAAGGTAATTTAATGTCAAGATACTGACAATTTTTTAAAAAAACGAACGCTTTTCTGCTAAAGAAGCTTTCAAACCAATCTTAAAAACAAAACGCACAAACATTACCTTCAAGTCACAAACTTTGCCATGACTGACAGTTTAACAGACACAGTAAGATTTTTCAACTGATGAACATTCATTTTTAGCTCAAACCCCCCATCCTGTTAATCCCGTGGAATTCGATGACGTTTTATTTCACGGTGTGAAGGATCGGACATTTACCCTCTAACCTTCGTGTTTCGGGACAGCTGTCATGACCCACTAACACACTTAGGGAAAGGTATATCTAATGCTGAAGTTACACTCTTAATTGTCATAAACACAGCTTGGCTAATTAGCCAGGACATTAAAACCTCAATGCAATACCACTTATTTTGTTGTATCTTTTTTTCCTCCTGAATTTATACAGCTGAATGAGAAGTTCTGTGAGAGCAACAGAAGCCCAACCTGCCTCGAGGATATTTCAGACAGAACCCCAGCATGGGAACATCCTTCCTCGATGGAACGTCCCTTCGGCAGCTTGGGGACTTATCATAAGGAAGGACCTCAACTTGAGCAGTGGGAATGTCATTTGGGATGGTACCGCTTCAAGGAGCAATTAAAAACAACACGTGTGCATATATAAACATTTTTATATTGTATACATACACCTTCTTCTCTGCTATGTACCCTTGGAGATGGGCAGTATTAGCAGAGCCTTGGGTTTTAGCTGAGCAAAATGAATCTAGAGCATCGCTCAACTCCCCCCATCACAGGGTTTCCATTAACCCACCGACATTGCTGCCTGGTACAATTTAATTGCCAAAAATAAGGACTGAAAACATGAACAAAGACAACCCCCCTCCAACAACGCACGTGAACGGTACCTACTCCCCCCACAGTGCAGAGAAACGAGGAGCTAAGGCCATCAAAAAGAAGCCCGATATGTATTTTTCACCGGTGACGTCTAGCAAAGGAAGCCCCTGCAGGATGGCAAGTTGCGTGCGACCCGCTACGAGTGAAACGCACGTTACGTTACATAACGCTGGCCGAGGAGCCCTGGGCAATCCGAGGAGCGGATTCCCAAACAGCTCCGGCCTCCACGCGCGGGGACTTGGCCTCCAGCTGCTGAGCAAGAGCTGCCACGGCCTCCCCGTCACGCACGGCTCCGACTGCCCGCGCGGAGCAAGGAGCTTCCCCGTCCTCCTCCTCCATCCCCTCCTATCGACTTCTCGCCGGCGCGAAGGGATTTAGCCGCAGGTGAAACCCGGCTAAAGCGGCGCTTCCCGGATTTCCGCGCGCTCCGGGCTTGTTTCGGTGACACAGAGCGGGTCACCTGTTTGCTCGAGCGTCCTGGGGGCTGCTCTGGCCAACGCGGAGCTGCACCACGGTAGATGCAGTCCAAATACATCGTCATGGCTCTCGCCCGGCTCCACGAGGGGAGAATCCCAACTCGACGGAGGAGCATCCGCATCCGGAACGGCTCCTGCTCTCTCCCTGCGCTTGGGAGCATCCGGGATAGCAGCAGCAAGGGGTCATGTCCCAACGCACCTTCCTCGCGCGTATATCACACGTACGCACCCCCCTCCCAACAACCTCCCCACCGACCATGTATCAGCCACCAAAGTATAAAATAACCCCCCAAACAGAAGTTGGGAGGAAAGGCGCACGAAACGGGACGCGAATGACATTGAAGATGCAGGAGAAATATGTATTTTTGCTGTTGCGCCGCATGATTCCACGGGCTCCTTTCCTAGGTATGCATTTCACGCACCCTTCCCACGCAGAAACCCTCCCTTCCACCCCCTTCAGCTCCTTTAAAAAAAAAAAAAAAAAAGGAGAAATCTTTGATGTGTATATTCATTTTTTTCCCTCTCCAGAGCTGTGTCCTCAGAAGAGGTGTCAAGGCCCTCCCCTCCACCCACGCAGCCCTCCCCGCCAGGCTCAACCATGCTGGCTCCATCTTAACTCCAGCCCCTTCTTCATGGATTTCATTAAGCAGCAAAGTTAACCCCTTCCGCTACCCCCCAAAAAAGAGAAAAAAAAAAAGAAAAAGAAAAAGATCTTCTCATCAATCACTATTTTGCCTCCTTGGTCTCTCTTTTCATCCATACCCCAGGAGCAGATCCCATGAACGGCACCGGTGAGGTCATATTTTTCACCCCCACTGATTCCTGCTGGAAATGGCAATGCGGGGATGCAGTTATCCCCCCTGGCCGTCCCCTCCAGAGCTTTCCACCAGGCACTGCCATCTTCTCCCTCCTCAGACACATCGGGGGGGAAGGACCTTCCTCCCAAAACCATTTTAAAGAGGCAAAAAACCCCCAAGCGTCCCCTCCACCTGCCCCATCCGTAGCCTCTTCTACGCAGCCTCCCCCGCACGCTTGGGGCACGTCCGCTGCCCCGTCATGACCCAAGAGCATCTCCGTCCCGTCCTCCATCGTCCCCACGGGACGGTCTTTCCATGTGCTTAACCCTTCTCTTGTCCAGAGCCGTCTTAGAGGACACAGGGCCACGCCGGATCCTCACGGCTGTCCTTACGACACCCCTCGCCGCACGAAAACGCCATCTCTGGAGAAGCGCCTGCATCTACAGGCTTTCATCCCGGAGAATTCCTTCATGCCTCCTCCCCAGCCTCTTTTCGGGGGGGATAACGTAATTCCCAACACGCTCAGGAGGACGCAACCCTCCCTTTCATCCCCATCCGCCCCGGCGGCGTCTCCAAAACCCGGCGTTTCTTCCCTCTCGCCCGCCAAGGTTTCTCCGGCGGGAACGATGCCCATCTCTGACCTTCAGCCTCCCGCACGAGCGGCCTGAGGACCTCTCGGAGGACCGGGGGGAGCCTCCTCTCACCGGGGCACCCCACGACCTCCTCCCCACGCCGCAACCGGGCTCCCAAACAGGGGGAGGAAAGAGGGGGCTGCTCCACGGCCGCCCCGCGGGGACTCGTCCCTCTCGGTGGCACCTCCTGCCCATCTCTGCTCCGGAGCAACCGCCCTCCCGTCCCACGCGGGACGCGGCCGGGCCCGGGCGCCGCAGCGCTGCCCGGGGTCACCCCCAGGCCTGCATGTCCCCGCACGGGGAGGGGGGACACGCGGCCGCCCCCGTGCTCCTGCCCCACGCGTGTGGGGTGGCAGCTGCCGCCTTTCCAGGCGGCCACCTCTATGTCCTCCGACACATTTTGGATGGGGGGAACCTCTTCCCTTCGGGGCTGCCATGAGGGGGAGGACGGACACCCTGTCCCCCCGGAGGTGACCTGCGTGGTGAGGGGACATCCCTGTCCCTCTGGGCACCCCTCCTTGGGATCGGCGAGGTGGCCACCAGCAGGGTTTTGGGGCAAAACCCCAAGGTTTGGCCACCCCGTCCGCACGCGCGCGCGTGGCGCAGCAACCGACGGGGCGCCCCCGAGCTCGGCGAAGCGTCCCCACGGCCTTACCTCCAGACCTGTCCCATCTGCAGCAGGTGGATGACGGACTGCCAGACCCACACGGAGATCCTGCAGAGCCGCTCGGCGCCGGCCGCGGCCGTGCCCGCCGCCCCGCGCCGCGCGTGGGCGCCCATCATGGGCGGCCCGCGGCTGCTGAGGCCCTGCACGGCGCCCAGCCCGCCGCCCGTGTAGTCCTGCACGAACCAGCGGAAGCTCAGGATCTGCACGAGCACCGAGGGCAGCAGCACGAAGGCCAGCGTGAGCGCGCACCACACGTAGTCCCGCCGCCCGTAGTGGTGCAGCGCGAGCCACACGTCCGTGCCCACGTCGCCCAGCAGCACCAGCAGCGCCAGCACGATCCACAAGCAGTCGAGCCACGGGCGCTCGGCGGCACCGGCGCCCTCGGGCGGCACCTCGGCGGCGGCGGCGAGCGGCTCCTCGTTCCCGGGGGCGGCGGCGGCGGCGGCGACGGCGGCGGGCGGGCGGCCGAAAAGGTTGCGCAGGCAGGCGCTCCGGCAGCCCCAGTAGCACGACGACGTGTTGCAGCAGTGGCAGATGTGCAGCGAGCTGCTGCCGCCCGGCTCCTCGCCGCGCTCCGCCGCCGCCCCGACGCCGCCCGCCGCCGCCGCCGCCGCCGCCGCCTCGTCCAGGTTGTGCAGCTGGGCGAAGGCCACGCTGCTGCCGCCGCCGCCATCCGACTTGGCCGCCATTTTGCTGCCGCCGCCGCCGCCGCCGCGTCCCCGGCGCCGTTCGCGCTGCCGCGCTCTGCCCCCCCCGCCCCGCGCCCGCTGCCGCCGCCGCCGCCGCCCCCCCCCCGCCCGGTCCGCCCGCTGCCCGCCCGCCGCTTCCGGGGGCGGCGCTTCCCGCGCGCGACGCGGCGGCGACACGGGCCGCCTAGCGACGGGCTGCGGCAGCGGCACCGGGCGGCAGCGGCACCCGGCGAGCCGCAGCGCCAGCGAGTGCCCGCCGCACCGGCACCGGGAGCTCGCGTTGCACCGGCACCCGCTGCACCGGCACCCGGTGATGCCATTGCACCGGCACGCACTGCACCGGCACATTGCACCGGCACCCGGTGATGCCGTTGCACCGGCACGCACTGCACCGGCACCCGGTGATTCCGCTGCACCGGCACCCATTGCACCGGCACCCGGTGATTCCATTGCACTGGCACCCACTGCACCAACACCCGGTGATTCCGTTGCACCAGCACCCATTGCACCAGTACCTGGTGATTTCATTGCACCGGCACCCACTGCACCGGCACCCGGTGATTCCGCTGCACCAGCACCCATTGCACCGGTACCCAGTGATTTCATTGCACCGGCACCCGCTGCACCGGCACCCGGTGATGCCATTGCACTGGCACGCACTCCACCGGCACCCAGTGATTCCGCTGCACCGGCACACGGTGATTTCCATTGCGCCGGCACCCACTGCACCAGCACCGGGTGATGCCATTGCACCGGCACCCATTGTACTAGCACCGACTGCACCGGCGCCTGGTGATTCCATTGCACTGGCACCCACTGCACCGGCACCCGGTGATTCCATTGCACCAGCACCCATTGCACCGGCACCCGGTGATGCCATTGCACCGGCACCCGCTTCACTGGCGCCCGGTGATGCCATTGCACCGGCACGCACTGCACCGGCACCCGGTGATTCCGTTGCACCAGCACCCATTGCACCGGCACCCGGTGATGCCATTGCACCGGCACCCGCTTCACTGGCGCCCGGTGATGCCATTGCACCGGCACGCACTGCACCGGCACCCGGTGATTCCGTTGCACCAGCACCCATTGCACCGGCACCCGGTGATGCCATTGCACCGGCACCCGCTGCACTGGTAGTCGGTGATGCCATTGTACCAACACCCATTGCACCGGTACCTGGTGATTCCGCTGAACTAGCACCCATTGCAGTGGTACCTGGTGATTCCATTGCACCAGTACCCGCTGATTTCATTGCACTGGCACCTATTGCACCGGCACCCAGTGATTTCCTTCGCACCGGCACCCATTGCACCGGCTCGCCATGATTTCCACTGCACCGGCACCCATTGCACTGGCACCCACCGCACCGGCACCCGGTGATTTCATCGCACCAGCACCCATTGCACCGGCACCTGGTGATTCCATTGCACTGGCACCCACCGCACCGACACCCGGTGATTTCATTGCACTGGCACTCATTGCACCAGCACCCGGTGATTCCATTGCACCAGCACCCATTGCACCGGCACCCAGTGATGCCATTGCACCAGCACGCTTTGCACCGGCACGCGGTAGTTTCCGTTGCACCAGCACCCAGGAATTCCCATTGCACTTGCTCCCATTGCATTAACACACAAGAATTCCCATTGCACCAGCACCCGCTGCACTGGCACCTGATGATTCCATTGCACTAGCACCCATTGCAGTGGTACCTGGTGATTCCATTGCACCAGTACCCACTGATTTCATTGCACCGGCACCCGGTGATTCCATTGCACTGGCACCTATTGCACCAGCAGCCAGTGATTTCCTTTGCACCAGCACCCATTGCACCAGCTCCCATTGCATCAACACACTAGAATTCCTATTGCACTGGCTCCCGTTGCACCAGCACCCATAACTCCCATTATCCCGATACCCATTTCCTCAGCACCCAGTAATCCCCATTGCCCTGGTACCCACTGCCCTGCGCCCAGCACTTACATTTGCTCTTCACCCATTTCTGCAGCATCCAGTGCTTCTCTCTGCCCTCTCCGCTTGCCCCCGTGTCACTAGCACTCATCACTCCCCCACTCCTTGTCCCATTCCTTGTCTCCCATTCCTTGTCCCTGGCGCTCATTGCACCAACCCCACTGCTTCCTCTGCTTGTCCCCTTCCTGCCAGCACCCACATCCCCTCTGTCCCCTCCGAAGCAGCACTCATTGCACCCACTGCTCATCCTCCCCTGTCCCCCTGCCTTAGCACCCGCGGGATCCTTCCCATATCCCCCATCCCTGCTGCACTGACACCAGCATCCCCAGCCCATCCTCGGGGTACCCCGTCCCTCTCCCCAACCCTCATCCAACTCCACATGCAAAAACGTTTTTTTTTGCATGTTGCAAACTATCAGGGCTGACTTGCCAGGCTCAGGGCTCCGAAACTGTGGCTGTGGAAGCTTGAATATCAAGGTTGAGGGTGTGGGAATTAAAAGATAAAAATGATAAGGTGCATAAATGCAGATAAAATGCATTTTTTCTGTCGAAAAAACATTAATCTTGAGAACAGCTAGAAGACTTGCATCCTGCTTGCGTTCCGCGCTTTTAAAATCCAAACAGTAAATACTGTCACCACTAAGGACTTGGGAACCCATCCTGTTGGGTGAGACACCCATTTTATGCTTAAACTTTTGTTTTTCCATGTGACAAGACCTCTAGGGAAGCATTCCTCATTTCTTCGAGCTTTGTAGCAAATTTGCTCCATTTGGTTTGAAAGCAGAGAAGGGCACAAAAGCAACAAAACTATTTGGACTTATTATTTAAATGCAAGTGTAGGTGCGCATTCCCTCCTGTGAGCCAATAAGGGGGCAGAAGACTCATCTGTTTTGATAGAAAAACTACCCAAACTTGTGAGATGAGACATATGGGTGGGAGAAGACAGCAGTTTAGGGATTTTAGCGTTGGCACGCTCAAAGATGCGAAAACCAGATGCTCAAGCAATATATGGTGTTATACAATATACTGGCGGGACCTCCTCTGGATTTCTCAGTGCCACTGCAGTCCCCTGTGTCCAAGAGGTCTGAATTTGGGTTGGAGCACCCAGAGGGAAGAGCCAAGTGTGGGCCAGAAGTGTGGTTTATCTTCCTATGGTGGATAAAAAAGAAAATAAAGAGGGAATAGGTTTTGTGCTGGTGGAAAGCATATGCCAGCGCAGGGAAAGATTGATGACATTGAAGGGCGGTAGCTGGAGAGTGAGGGGGGATGAACTGGCCCTGAATAAATTCAAGAAAATTAGAAGATTCTTCCACTAAGAACAACAGATTTGCCTCCCCCTTCCCCCCCAAAAAAAAAGATTTAAAAACACTCATTTTCAGACACACCTTCATAATTTTACAAAGGAAATTGCATCCCAGCCGGAAACAATGAACAGCTGGGATGAATGACCTTGAGAGACGCTCGATGCCCGGCCGTTTCTCCTTGGAAAGCTGCTGTCCATTCGGATGCGTGGTGCGCTCTGCTCCTTCCTGCGTCGGGGATGAGTCATGGACACAGCCTTTCTCTGTGGGTGGCCGCAAGCGATAGCTCCATCGCTCCCATCCCGACTCTCCATAATCCCGGTGTGTTCTCCGTCTCCCTCTCGCCCACTCGGGGCGATGCGGAAGGGCTTCGGAGCGCCCCAGAGATCCCCACAGGCATCGGGAGGATGCTCTGCCCCTTTGATGTGGCTACAGCCTGCAAAAAGTTAGAAAAGTCGTTAGTCAGAGCCTGTTTCTTTTATTAGTCAACACTGTGTATTTTTAAGACTTTTTTTTCCTTTTTTATGGTATGAGTATTAATCATGAGCATGTTGGTATCTCTTAACGCTGCACGAAGTGGTGACCCAGGTTTCCATCATGCTAAAGGCGCTTGGGTTAAGAGCTCCGGGGACAACCTAGATGGTCCCATGAGCCCCACGGTGCTTATGAAATGGGGTTAAAAAGGGGGTTTCTGTGGCACAGTCACAGCTGATCTGCAGATGCCTTGCATTTTATGCTAGTTTCCGTATTTAAAACCCACGGAAGACGTGCTGGGAAGAAGGAGGCGTATTGGTACTTGGAGAGTACACTGCAAACCGAGGCTCCGGATCACACACTTCATGTGCTGATTGGTTAAATATGCTTTTTCTTTTTAGTCCTGATCAATATACTAATTGAGCTTTGTTGTCTTTCATCTTCCAGGCTTTTATTCACATCAGAGGGGGAAAAAACGCTATATATAGAAAGGTGGCTGAGCCAGAATCGGGAGTTGTGCAAGTCTGAGGGATCCAGCTGAGTGTCTGGTGAAGCACTCTGCAACCTGCACAGATAATTACAATTAATGGGGATTTACTTTAAGCAAAGTAGGTCAGAAAAAAAAAAAAAGACGTCTTATTGTGTCATTAGTTTCCATCAATTCCTTCCATGTTGTTTGCTCAGTCCCCAAGTCAGGTGAGTGCGGGCTAGTAACTGACAGCCTTGCAAGCTCAACTTGGTCTTGTCTCTGGAAATCAAACTGCATTATTTCTGCCTCATGCATCATCACTAACAATAAAACATCCAGCGCTGGAATATGGCAGGTGGCTTTGTTATTCGTGCATGAGGCAGAAAAGACTTGGGCTTGCTTTGCTACACTGACAAAGTCTCGCTGCAGTATTAAAAGTTGAGTGTGTTGACAAACTTAGAAGGTACTATGTGAGTTTGACTTAGAGGACACACTCAGGTCAATTCTTCCATCGACTGACTTCTGTAGCTTCAGTTAGACTCACTGAATGCTACATGCATGCATGGTCAGAAGGAGAGCAGGATTCTGGTTTTGATCTTCATTGCCTCCATTTCTCCTCCTTCGTGATGTTTGTCTCTCTAGGAAAGGTGGAGAAGGTGCCAAATGTTCTGTATTAAAAAGCCAGCTCGCAGTCACGCCATGAACTGCATCCAAGGGAGTACGAAGAATATTTGGTAAAGCTTTCCAGTTCCAGCGCTTCATTTTTGTTAGAAGGAAGCTCTTTCTAGCAGCTCTGTTAGCAGTCTGAAGCTCCCAAGCTTTCAATTTAAAAATCCAATTGACTGATAAGTGTTATCACTGATTATCAGTAATCATGTGTTGGCTCCTACTGATGTCTTAGAGCAACTGAGGACAGCGCGTGTCCACAGCTAGACCGGGTTCCTACATCTCTGTTCCTACATCTCCTACATCCAAGTTCCTACAACTCTGAGGAACGTCCTATAATCTCAGGGGCATCTGAGTCACTTTGAAAGGCTCACACTTTCAAGGAAATACGTTGTAATTAAGGAACATGTTTTGTCTCATAATGAAATAATACTCTGAGAAGACAGAAAACAAGGTCCTGTTTTCGGTCCTTTCTCTGAATGAATGCCTACTTTCTTTGGATGAATTTTCCAAAAAAAGTCCCCTGTGGTCCAACCCGGGAAGGTGCTTGTCCAAGTAAAGACTCCTGCTAGCCGAGGTCATGTCACTAGCTGAGGTTTCGGTTGAGGGGCCTGTCACAGAGGAAGCCCCTTAAACAGGAGAATATTCTTTAAAAACAGGCCCTCTCTAGGTCTGATACAACCCAGAGAGATTGGGAAGCTTTTTTAATGCACCTAAAACATTATCAGGTCTTCAGGTATTAAATGATAAAGGCTGGATGATGCTTTATTGAATATGTAGTTATATGAATCTCACGCCTTTATTTATTTTTCCCTGTCGGACACTAATACTATCTTTAAATCAGTTTATACCGCCTGATGAACTTAAGAGTTAATGTGGTCTTGGGAAATGCACATTAGCAAACTCTATAGCTCCTATTATCCAGATCTTACCTGAAGTGACAGGGCTTATTTAGCTCTTTTCAGCCTTTCTTTAATCTCCTGAGATCCGCAACTGTTTTCATTTATTACAGTGCATCAAAAGGAACCTCTTTCTCTGCTTTCAGAAACAAGCTTTTGTAGGACACCTTTTAGAAGCAATCAGCTCACTGCGCAGCATCAGATGTGTGATCACAGGGCTGCAGGACTGGCTTGTGCGGAGGACAGTGACTACGAGCACCTTTCCGACCTGCCTGCCTTTCTTCTCCAAGTCTGGCCATTCCTTATAGCTATTTTTTGTTGTTTTTGTTAAAGCGAGCACAGGCTAAGCTCCTTGGTTGTGCTCTTTGAGGTACTAGTGACCCATGGGGAAGAAAAAGACGGACTTCAAGGTGGTGAGGGGCACAGACCGTATGTTCCTCCTCTGGGACAAGCATTAACAGCCCAGATCTTCAGACTGACAGATTGGTCTGAGGCTCTCCCAAGCCAATACTTACATCCATGAACATTTTGGAGAGAGTTAGATTCAGCGTTTTCTCCCTCTCCAGCATGCCACGGAGTCACCTGCTCTTCCTAATGTAGATTTTGCCCCTAAGGGATTAGCTCAAAGAAAACCAAGCTTGCCAGGCAATGCAAAGTTTCCTTTCTGAGCTGGATGCACAGGATGGTTGGCCACTGTGCCAATAGATATTGTGCAAAGCACATAGTTTTCCCCTTCTGTGAAGTTTCTTCCTATAATACTGACACTGTAGAGTTGTTAATTAAATTAATGAGCTATCAAACCAAATAAAGAAAGAATGTTGCACTAATCCTAAGCATGGATTTCCCTTGGAAAACATCAAGAAAATGGCTGGTGGATATAGCCATTATGGTAATTGTAGCCTCTCTGTCTTTCTTTTGCTGAAATGCTAGCCTGTGCATTCAGGTAGGCTATTACACCTTGGTCTCTTCGCTCTTCTTCTTTTCTTGGTCCTTCCACCAGTCAAGTGCCTCAAGATACTGCAGAGAAATGATCTTCCCCTGGTTCCCTAATGATCTTGTGAAATCCTACGTGGACTCCCTAAACCCCTGCCCAACCCTGGAATCTGTGATTTTCTCTCCTTTCTCCTCTGGACGACAGAATTTTCATTCCCATGCTATTGTCTCTTCGTTATTCTGCAATGGATCGTTGCAGATATTCTCTTCTCCCCATGAACCATCCATTACTCCTCACTTTGGCATTTGGGAAATGCTTTGGCCCCTCATCCTGACTCCACTACAACCACTGTATCTACCACTTTGGTCCTGAATGTATCCACCAGATCAACCTGGTGGAGCTGCTATTCCAATCAGTGGAAGCTGGAGTCAGCTCCTGACTAAGACAACTAAACTATGTGTGAATGAGGTGTCTAATTTCCCATCGTGGTCCAAGTGGCTCTGTGCAGTTCCCATATAGGCATGTCATTCCATTTGAAACATCCTAGGGAATCCACCTGGCCTCCAGCTAATGCTCTGTAAGCACTTGAGTCTCCCCTACACCTGTGTCATACCTGCCAGTCTTGGAGGAAGATGTAAGTTTTTAATTAATTTGGCTATGCACAGATCATGTATTATCTCAAGGGACAAATAAGATTTGCCCAGCTTTGAAGTGCATGCTTAAAAAGTGATATGGAAGATTTCATCTGTATAGTGAAAATGTTCATGCAGCTATTCCAGATGAAGTCTAAAAATTATGTATTGTTATTCCAAAGTCTTGGTTCAGGCACAAACTGTGCTTTATAATATGTTTATTTATATATATATACAATATATATTATAATATAACCAACTTTGGCAAGCACTGTTATCATTTCTTCCATCTGAGAGTGCACACAATATTTCTGAAGTTGTTAATTAAGGAGCTGAAGTTTTGCCCTAAGATATCATACTAACTTGTGCATTTTTTTCCAGAAAAAAAAAACTAGTGCTTGCCTTGTCCATAATTACCTAATTGTTGGGAAAAAATATCCACATTTCATGTTGATTCACTTTTGTAATTTCATTGCCGAGGGTAAGTGTAGCACCCATTTAAATTATCTCCTCCTCTCATTTTACTCAAGACATGCTATTTGCTAACAAAGATTCAGTAAGGAAAAACAGGAAGGTGACAACTACCTCCTTCATTAAGGCAAATAACAATAATCTCCTCTCCTCCACCACGTAAAAAATAAACATTGAATCATCCCAGGCAGAAACACCCTTCTGCGATTAGAAATATGGATATGGGAAGGCAGCACCTGCTCTCATTTATATAGTTGTAGAACTCAAGCTTCTCTGGTGCTTTCATGGAAAATACTTCAGGGGCTCAATATCGAACTCAAACTGGATGTTTCCCCAGTGCTTTATTTTTTTTTTTCCAAGAAGATGGTCATCCTTCACTGTTGGGTTATACCTGTGCTGGTAAACAGAAGATTAATCTTTGCTCCTGTTAAATAATTGACATGATTTGCACTAAAAATTGCCCCATACAGCAATGCTGTAAATCCCCGCTTTGGATCGCACTTTGATATTAGCCGCTGTAAAGGAACCTTAAATGGGAGATTATTTTTAATAGCCTCCTACAAATTAACACCTCCTGTAATAAACTGTCAGGTGTGCAGACACCTCTGGTGGAGCTGTTGTCTGGGTGACACTCTGGTGAGAAGCTGTTGTCAGACACAGCTGCTGGAAAGAGCTCTCGGAGACCTTTGCCAGGCGTTTAGATGTGCACTTCTGCAAAAACTTGTCCACCTAAGTAATTCCCAGTACCTGAGCTGTCCCTTGGGAAGCACTTGGAGGCTTTTGAGATGGGCCTGGTGCCAAAAATACGCGTTGTCCTAGGGCGTTTCTCCGTGAAGTCCATCTTCATACGTTAACATGGAGCCTCATGTTCATCGGTGACGAACTTTGTTCTGACTTGGAAGAACCTCACCCAAGTTTATGTGTACAATACGGGACCCTCCCCTCTTGGGGAAGCAAAAGGATGTGTTTTATCTCGTGTGATTAATGAGAAAGTCCTGGCCTGCTTGATTTCAAGCTTCTGTACCCAAAACAATGAAAGACTCTGCACTCCTTACATGGGACAGGGAATGCAGCAGGTTGAGCTGGTAGAGGTACATACACAATAGGATGGTCAAGGGAATAAAGAAATTGCAAAAGATTAAGTCTGCTTGATAAAACATGGTGTGATTAGTAGGTACTATCATTTAGGCCCCCAGTTACTAAATGTTACTTTTCTGGGGAGCTGAGAGTCCAGAAACTTTGTTGGGATCTACAAATGGAGTGTGAAAGGACCATCATAAAATAATGCTGGAACAGGCTTGGGTGCCTCGTGTCTTCGCCCATCAAAGCAGATCAGAAGATCACACAACCTCTTCCGGTGGCCAAAAGTTTTTTTGTGTAAGGTACTCAGAAGCAACTGTGTAAAATAACACCCTATTTCTTCTCGGAGAGTACATCCACCCTAGCAAATCAAAACAGTCATTCTCTCTTGGAGATTTGGAGTTTCTGAAATTTTGGGAGTGTGTGTGAGGACAGGACCACACCGGGCCAGAGGATGATCCTGACATTGTTAAGTCTGCTAGAAGAGATGCTCTGTGATCCAGGGCTGGGAGGCTCCTGTGGACATGAGCAGAATCAGTAGCTCTTTAGTTGCTCCACTTTATACTGGTTTTCAGCTCTAGAGAATAATGTGGGCCATACAGTACCATCACTTCCTAAACAGAGCCAACAGATGTAGAGCCAAGTCTAAATAAGCCATATTTGGCTCCAAGAAACTTGTATAGAAGACAAGAGTTAACTACTCTAGAGGCAACCTGTGAAAATACGAGTTTTCCAAACTCTGCTGGTATCTTTTTTTGTTCCCTTAATTTGATTCCTCATCATGATTTGAGCCTTTCTTGTTCCCACAAGGATGGGTGTTTAGATGCTTGCCTTCTAATCAGCTGCAGTTACAGACTTTTCCAGTATCTTCGGCCTCCAAATTGGGGGGAAGAAAAGAGAAAAGAGTTTAAAAAATAGAGGGAGGCTAATGCCTAAAAAGACATATGTGTTTAGTGTTGTTGGCAGATCTGTAAACTTATTAGTGCCTCCACACACCATGTAATTAAGACCTACTAGTAATTAGCCAATAGTTAAAAATAGGGGTTGGTATTGTGCTACCGAAAATGCCTACGAAATAACACGTTCTCTGTGCTCAAGATGCAGTTAGTGTCTTTAAAAATGCTAATTAAAAAAATATATATTTGTTTCAGAGCCAGATTTTTAGCGAAGTAGATTTCAGCCCTTGTCTGTGTGTGCATGTGTGTGGGTTCAACCTATTTATCTTTGCGCATTTAAGTGTGTGTTTGTATGATGTCCAAATAGGCTGACTGCATATTTTGTCTCGGATAAAAATGTTAAGCTATAAAACTGCAGACTCAACACAGCTACAGAGGGAATGCGAGCTTTTCTTATTTCCAGTTTTCTACTGAAATAAACCTGCTCATCAAAGGAAATTGTTCAAAAATCCACAGGAGTGGCAGATGTGCAGCACCATGGGGCAGATGTCTGGTGCTTGGAGAATCGTGCATGTACTTTCTAAATATGCGGGGATTACTACAGTCTATAGATATAATCCTTTAGTAACCTGAAATGTCAGAGACAATGCGAAAGCTCTAATGCCTTGTAGCAAATGTTTGGCCAAAATGCCCCATAAGAGCAGGCGTGCGCGTGCTCATTTGAAGTTGCTTGTCCTTATTCTGCTAAGAAGGCCCCAGATCGGTTGGGTGTTCTTCAGGTTTCTTAACCACTGCTTTCTCAGGTGGTCCGGAACCGTGTGAATTGCTGGGTGATGTTCTGGAAGGGCGTCTCATTTGGCTGTCATAAGCAATCTGCGATGATTTGTTGTGCAGACAGGCATTTGTCTGAAGTAATCCAAGGGGCTTATTTTGATTGCCCAATGGATCCAAGGAACGCGCAGTCGCCTCAGTGGGGATTCATTTCTTACGCTCCCCAGCCATTCCTAAATCTTTCCTCGTGTCAGTGGATTTGTCAGGCCACCCTCACATAACAGTAATGCACCAAGGAAGGGAATTTACTCTTGCCAAGCAGAGTTAGTTGCTGCGTTTATTTACCCATTTCTGAAGTGCCACTGGTGAGTGACATTCTGCTGTGGGAAATAACTGGACTTTGATTTCATTGTATTCAACTTTTGAATTTATACAGAGTTTTTTGCTCAAATGCTTGAATAGCCATTGAAACTATTTTTCAAGTATGGATATGTTCTTCTTCCAACCTATTCCCATGTCCTTTTCCCTGACAAGAGAATTAATTAACATGTGGCAAATGCTTTGAAGAAATTGTAAAGTTAGTCACATTGAGCCAGAGAAGAGGGCTATATGGTGGTAATATATGCGTATAATGTATATATAGGTATGGTTATAGGTACGTATATGTATTGGTGCTGTTTGTTTTAAATCAAAAAAACTCCAAAGAAATAAAATAAAACCAAACATCTTTGAATGTAGTGGACAGAATTGCAAAATAGTTGTGTATGAAAAAAGACAGACATTTATTATAAGATTAAGTTACATTCTTATATTTATGTGTTACGTTCTGGTGTGTAATTTTTTTTAATCAAGCAGCACAAAGTCAGTGAGTCTTTTACAAGAGCAGGAGACTCTTTTTCCCTATGATTACCTTTCCATTTGAAAACACTGGTTTAGGAATATATGAGTGCCATGGTAGAAGGACAATGCAGGGGGCATGCTCTTAGCACAGAATTGACCATACAGTGTCATAGGCCCACAACGGAACAAGCAGGTCCCTTCACATCTGTGCCTATCGTCTATAGCCTTTATTGAGGGCAGACATTAATAGGATGTCTCACCTTTCCTTGTCCTGAATCTCCTAGGGATCTGGAAGAAATCTAGGGATATGGCTAAGGGATGAAGAAGCTATTGGAGAGAGCAGAAATAGGCACCTGGAATGATTCTGTGAAGAAAAAAAAAGAGAGAGAGAGAGATGCCTACTCCCAAGCCTCATTTCCTTAAGAAAAACATTTGAGAAGAGACATAAAACAGCCTTCATTCCATTTTCTCTTGCCTGCTTCATTGCCTCAAGTTCTTTTATAAAACTCCATCTCTAAATCTCTCTCTCCAGCTTGGGCTAACTCAGAACTCAAGAATGAACACAATCTGTAGATTCACTTAGGGGCGAATGGACTTTTCTTTTGGAAAAAAAAGAAAAAGAAAAAGAAAATAAGCTCCATTTCTCATGTGCTGATCACAGTCATCACTGTGGATCAGCAACCTGTCACTGGTCATGCCCCTGCTTGGAAAAAATGGTCTTGGAAGCAAAACTGCTAGAGCAGGAGAACATATGGGACACCAACCTGCCAAGTTTAGATGGTGACAAACCACTCCAGTGGCAACAGATTCTGCCTGGACTGACCCAGAGCACTGTGCCGCAGAGAGCTACAGCTCTTGCAAAGTCCCAGATGACTTCAGGAGGACAAATAGAGACCAACTCTTCACTTCCAAAGTGAAATCTAGCAAAAGATAGGCAAGCAGCAACACTTTCAAGAAATCTCCTAAGCTGAAAATGGCCAAAAGGAGGTGGTAAGACCGTAGGGTTAGTATCATATGCCCCATTCTTTGTTTTTTTGTAGGCGTCTTCTAACGGCCAAGACTGGAGAAAAAATACTAGACAAATCCTTGATCTGAACCTGCCCAATTTTCTAATGACATTAGGGCCAGCAGCTCCCTAGAAGGATTCATGTTGCATGTCCATCACCTCGAACTGGTGTGTTGTTGGAGCAGACTTCATGATACTGAGTCTACAATATATAACGTGCAGTGTATATTGGTATTTGCTTCACAGTGATGTCTTTTCTTCTCAGTCAGAAGTTTTGCTTTGAAAGGAGATTCTGATGACCCTGATTTACAATGACAGCAACTTCGCTGGCATTTGAAAAGACTGGAAGGAACAGATAAATAAACTCAAAGATCGCTTTATAAAGCAATGGAAGAAACACAAAGGCTCTTGTATAAATTGTTCTCCCCAATAAGGTTCATGAAATATCAAACCAGCCATGGGGATTTATCTCATTTTGTTTCAGCTACCTGAAAATGAGATGTCCTGTTCAAGTGAATCCTTTAGGGTCTTTCTGTGGGCCGTGCAGAGAAGATCAGCACATCTAGGAGGAAGATCCTTTCCTGCTTTAGGCATACACTTTGGGATGTTCTTATGTTCTTTACATGCATGTCCTCCTTCTGCTGGAACAGGCATCCTCTTTCTTGTGGAGGCAACCTTGAGTGCTGCACTAGAAGCTGAACTTTGTAGATGGCTGAAGTCAGGAACCGTAAGACATACTTGGTATGGTAGAGCACATAGCCATGTCCAGAGACTGAAGAGCTGTCCCCTACCAGCTCTGAATGCTTTCAAAGGTGACACTTGGAGTCCTGCTTCTTGGGTTGCCACAGCCTGAGAGCCATGGACAGTGAGACAAAGGCATGAAGTGCTCCTCATCACATGCCTCAGGACAAGCCCATCCAGCAGTGGAGAAAGCTGCCTGTAGCTCTCAGTGCTGGCCAGTGTGACACACAGAGAAACCTGAGGAGGTCAAGGAAAATGGGAAGAGAGCAAGGAATCCTCAAAGAGGAGCAAGAGCAGCTCGAATATATGCTAGTTAGGCTGATATAAAGGGGCATGGGGGATTCTACGGTACAAATGCACAGGTTAAATCTCTGAGAGAATAATAAGCTTTGGCATTTTTAGGGCAGAATGAAAAAAAAAATAGAAGCTGAAACAGCAGCAAACAATAACTCTTGATGTGAATCTTACAGGCCACTGTACTTGCACTGAATCCAATGGGGCGATTGTCCAGATCAGGACTGCAGAACTGGGCCTGCTGGATGAAGCCCACCCTGTCCCACAAAATCCTGAGCTGTCCTAGCTCTAACGGAGATCGTGCAGCCTTGATTAGCCACTTCTTAGCTCCTCCAGTATTTCATGCTTCTGATCCTGTGTGAGACACGTTAGAAAACCCCATCAAGACATCTCTGCACTGGAGAATCTTCGGTTTTGAAGAATGGCCTTCAAGATTCATTGAGCCTTCAAGTAACCAGTGTTTGTGACTTCACGAGGTGCTGCGAAGATGCAGCAGGGCCGTTAGCTCTTCATTAATTACCATTCCAGGGAGAAGCCCATTCCACTTCTTCACTATGGACTTGCACACAAGCAGGCAGACACTATTCCTTGCCACGCATTTCTCACAGGGAATGTAAATGCAATCACATATGCTCATGTATGCTGCTTTGTCAGCAGGTCTTTTATCAGGTCCTGATTAAACAAAGCACCAAAATCCATATCCCTGTTTAATTATGTGCCTGAAAGATACCTGTGTGACACACTACTAGCAGTAACTCTCCACTTGAAGCTTTCCATGTTTTAGTGCCACTTATTTTGAGGAACATAGACAGGCCTCACATTAAATTGGGAGTTCCTGGTTTGGTGAATCAGAATCTTTTCCATTGCAAAGGACAGAGAAGAAATTCGGTATAGAAGAAGGCATTCCAGTTGTTGCAGAAGATGCAAGCTAGCAAACTGATATCACTGCAGAAGCAAATGTGGGTGGAAGGACTTTGAGGATTCCTTCTAAGCCTTCTAGTCCGTCTTAAAAGCACATACTGAGCAGATGAACGATTCAGGTTTAGAAGTTCAACAATGCAGTTTTAGAAGAACTCCAAGTGTTTTCAGTCCTGTGACACATGTATTTTCCATTCCTGCTGTTCATTTAGCATTGGCATCTGTGCATCCACCATCTGGATTTTTCCTTATGGATAGGGTTATATTCATATCTAACCTTCCCATCCAAACAGCATGAACCAGTGCTTGGGTCTCAATTGGTGAGTGTGAAACCTTCCTCACACTTCCTCTGAAGAGTCACGGCGTCACTGGCTGGGCTCTCCAACCCAGCCCACTAGTTGTCCATGGAGGACTGACATGCTGAAGAACATGAGGCGTGTAGAGCTCTGCTGTGGCTGGATTTTAAATAAACAAAGACCATGGCCTAGGTGCATGCAGCTTCTTCAACCAAAAGTAAGGAAATATCAGTGCGAAAATCTTCAGGCCTGTTGATCTCAAGATCTTTCCTTTCCTCACCCCAGGACAGGAGGCATCTAAAGCTGAGTTTGTTGGCCAGCAGGAAACAATATTGAATAATTTGCTGCATCCTGCCCATTTTCCAGGGACCATAGATTTTCCTTCAAAGGACTTTGAATGTGTTAACAAAAATTTGTGTTGATGAAGGATGCTGAACTGAGCAGGATGTGTGGGCTCTGCAAACACAAACGATTGGTGGGTATCACAAGCCGACTACCAGCACAGCTGATCTTCTTGGACCATGTGTCCTTCAACCTAAGCTCTGCGACTAAGAGTGCGTTTGACAGTGTGAAGGCAGTGGAACAGTCTGGCAGTTCCTACCCCAGTGGGAAACCCTGCGCCTGACCCGTCTTGGCCTGCTACCTCGAGGAGCTGCAATCATGACCGGAGGTGATACCTCCATTTTCAGGTGCAACTGCTCTTTCAGCTATTTGCCTTTCAAAAATCACTTGTTATAGCTACGTGTGAAAACCTTCACCGCTGTGCAAAATGACTGTGTATCAGATGGGAAGTTTCCTAGTGCTGGGTTTTCAACAGAATATTTCACAGCTTTCTGTTTGGTGGGAAACATCTATTTTTGCTTAACTCCGTGTTGACCCACAGAAAAAATCATGGGTTTTTACAACCTTTCAGTGCAGAACTTCAGCCTTGTAATTCAAGCTGTAGTTATTTAGACATTTAAGTTCAAAGCACTTTGATTCAGTGTCCCCTGTACCAGTCACAGCCAGGGCCACTGTCCATGGTGAACATTTTAGTTGGGATAGGCTTTCAGAGATCCTGATTTTCAAGGTTTGGCCCCACAAATACACATAAGTCACAGTCTTTGACTGTGTCATTGTGTTATGTTTCTTCTCTGGATTACAGTGATGATAGCAGCAAGACTATTTTTTTCAGTAGCCTGAAAACCAATTGCTTGTCATAGGAGGCAGTTTTAGCATAACATCACGGAGGCCATTGGTCCCTGTTCTTGAAGTGGGCAAAGTGCCACCTGCAGTCTCCGAGAATATTTCAGACTCCATTGCATAAGTGCCCTCTGGTCTTTTCTCAATGTCTTTGACTATGGTTTGCTGTTCAGGCTCTTTCCTGAACCACCTATATTTCCAAATGTGGCAGCGAAATGGCTCACTGTAGCACATTAATTGCATACTTCCCCTTTCGTGATCTCCTCAGGTCTTGCATAGGAATTGCCATACCCAGTTAGATCACTGGCTCATCAAATCCTGCTTCCTGCCTCCAGCGATGGCCAAAACCTGAGGCTTCAGAGGTTACCTCTATAGCACATCTAAATAACTCCACAGTTATGGATATGTAGGTGGAAAACCTCTTTCCTGGCTGCCATAGAAGATCCACTTATGCGCCGAAGCATGAGATTTGATTACCTTTATTACAGGATCTTCTCGTGCAGAGCTACAAAGTCCATGGTCGGGTAATTAGCAGGTCACAGTAGTTGACTCAGTGACCTCTTTTGGCAGTGAAGTCTGTAAATTGGCTATTCTAGGTATAGTGCTGGGACCTTTGACTGCCTGCACCTCTGTTGAACTTTACTGTCCCCAAGTGGCACCCAGGACCTGTGTTACACATGGCAGAGTAAAGAGGATGCTGGTCCCATCCCTTTGTTTCATCCCAATGTCCTCAAATTCTTGTCTTGTATTCAAAAGTTTTCCTTGTATTCCTAGTTTTGGGGCCATTTTCTTTCCTCACATATATATATAATTGTGCTGCTCTCCAGGCTTTTCCAGTACCCTGGGTGAATGTCATCTATTGAAAGTAGAAATTCAGTGATTCAGAATAAAATTTGGCCAGAGATCACATTTCGCTATGAAAGTAATGCAAATATTAGAAGCAACAGGAGGAACAGTTGCTCAGGGAGAAGAAGAAAAATGCTAGTTTTCAGCAAAAGAGCACTACAGAAAACATTTAGCATCTCTTCTAGCCCGTGCTGCAGCAGCCTTGAGCACACAGAGCCATAAAAGTGACTCCAGCAAGGATCTCAAGAGTGGTTTGCTCAAGTGAAAGGAAGCTGGAATGAAATGCCAGGCAGCCCTGTCGGTCGCTCACTCAGCGCTGCTTAGAAATGCCTGATGTTTTCTGACTGGGTAGCCAGGGCTGGAGAAATTGTTCAGTTGCAGCATTTCCCCTTTTCCTGCACAAAGGAGGCTTCTTTTCTTTGCACGAGTTACAATTTTAGCTCATGTTCTGTGAGCTAACACCTCTAGCAATGGCCCTTTGCTATCTGGCCCTTCTGGATAGCTCCTGTCCTGGTCAGAACAGTTGCAGGGCTGATGTCCTGCTCTAGTTAACGCTAAGCTGAATTCCCTGGGGTGCATCCCTATCTGTGAATTAAGCAATTCAGGCCACAGACACAATACATCAACCTATGCACTACTGCAGACACAGCCTGGTTGTCCAGTCTGTCTTGGATTTGATTTACATGCACTTAAACTAAACATTTTTAAGCATTTCTAAAGAAAGCTCGGGCTCACCAGGTTGCTGTGGTGCCCTGTACTTTCCTTCAGTGCTGTCTGGATGGTCCTATAGCCGTGGTCAATATCCCACAGGAGCTAAGTCCTACCCTACCTGTTAGCTTGGTAGAACTTGCCCTCTTTCACCCTGTACTTCTCTTTCAAATCTCCTACCACATACCCTGTATTGACCACAATGTCATCGTCTGCGAAATCTGTGAAAAGAGAAGAGGTTTCTATGGGCTTGCATAGTCACTACATTTGCGTGCTATGCTTGGTCCCTTCCTCCACGCTCAGTTCAAGGAGCCCTGGGGACCAAGGTGACTGAGATCCACCTAGCAATGAGCTATATTAGAGCACAGGCCATGGGCCAAGCATGATGCAGCCTTGATACCAGCTTACGGACACTTGGGCAGCGGCCTTGCATGAGCCTGCTTGGGCTTGTCCCTATTCCCAGCAAACAGCTGTGGCTGAAGGCAAGAATAAAACAGGGGACAATGGACCAAGCAGAGGTTTTTCTTGTCTAGGGAGAGGAGATAAGAAAGTTTACAGCCCTAAGATCCTTCATCCCTGATCACCTCTTTTGCTACGAGATGCTGGAGTGGCTCAGGCTGTTCTCTCCCAAGGAAACAGAACAGGGAAGCCAAAGGGTATCTTGGACATTTCATAGAAGATCTTTGACCCACGGTGCTGGAAAAGCCTGAGAGCAGCACAGGTATACACGTATGTGAAGAAAGAAAATGGCCTGAAAACCGTGAGTGTTTTGGGAAGACCAGGCAAGGGTTTGTGGACATGCAAATAAAATAAAATAAAATAAATAAATAATAAATAAATAAAATAAAAGGAAAGGGGCCAGCATCCTCTTTCCTTTTTACCCTGCTGTGTGTAATGGGTGCCACTTGGGGAAAGGAAAAATTCATCAAAGGTCCCATCACCGTACCTGGAGTAATCAGTTTATGGACTTTGCTGCCAAAGGAGATCACTGAGTCAGCTACCGTGACCTGCTCTTTACCTGACCATGACCATGATCCTGTAATAAAGGTAATCAAATCTCATCCTTCAGCACATAAGTGGATCTTTTATGGCATCTGCCCCCTTCCTGTTCTCTGGCCTCATTTTTCATGTCCAATCCCTCTGCTACAAAAGGGCCACATTTTCTTTGCTTTTTTCAACCCCCTTGTTGGCTCACTCTTCCTTACTGCATCAGGGCCAAGCTCTCAAGCTTTAGGCTCAGCTTAGCTTTGGTTTTCCCGTTCTCATTCCTATGCATTTCACTGTTAATGCTGTCTCCCTCGGGCTTTCTCTTATTTCTTTTGTATTTCTTGTCAAGGGACATTCTGCACCAAGAACCCCTCCATTCTGTATCCCTTCCTGGCCCTACTTCTTCCCTTCTGTTTTCCAAGTCTCCCTTATGCCACTGCATTTCTTCCTAAAAACACACTTCCTTGGCACTTCCCATGGAAGTACACCATGGGTAAAACGATGTGCAGGACACATTTCCTAGCAGTAACATCACCTTGTCAAAACTCTCTTTTTTTCCCCAGGATTCTTCCCTTCCTACCAGACCAGACTCTCCCAAAGGGAATCTTGGCCACCAATCCCCATGATAGTCTAACCCCCTGGCAGCACTAAATCCTTCGCTATTCCTTCTTTCCAGCTGCCTCCCTCACATACTCTTTCCTTCTCTAATCCTTAAGGAAGCACAGCCTTGGAATCATAGTTAGAATTAGATGATGGTCATTGTCCCCTTCTAATAGCATAAGCCCTGAATGAATTCTCCTGATTTTAGGGCATGGACTGCTTCTGGAATCTTGCTCCTAATGTTTTTGATCTTTTCAGTCTTTTCTATTCTTTACTTGCTGGATTTTCAGAGCATGGTAGGATGTAACATTGTTCAGATATTAGAGGCAGCATTTGCTTTCACTGCAGAAATAATCTAACCAGAGTCAGAGCAAAGTTCTTATGATGTTGAAGTCATTACAAAGCAAGGATGCACCAGAGGGACCGTGATCTAAATCTTGACATTCTCTGGAAGCAAAACTTGGGTAACAGGTTTCAGTAGCTGGAATGAAAAGTTCCCTTAGAAAAAAACTCACAGCTACTACAGATGGGGCCAGACATTCCCAGCATCTGGCAGCCTGGTCATCCACCGGTGCCACATCCTGTCAAACAAGCTGCTTTAAGGATTTGGCTCTGGGGAGCTCTCTCTGGTCTGTATTTGCAGTTGATGTTTTGTGGGGAGCAGCTAAAGGTCTCTGCCTGCTCAGAGGCGGCAGGGGAGGTCAAGCAATGGAGCTGGAGAGCTGCCAGCTTGGTGGGGGATTGAAAATAATGGGAGCAATGGATATTTCAACCCTGAGTTGATTATGGGTTTTGTCGGATATTAGCCGGACGCTCATGCATTGACCCTTCCTAAATGCTGTGGTGGTGGTTTATTCAATGAAGACAACATGGGAGCAGGGAAGATGCCTACTCCAGGATATCCTGGAGAGTGGCTGCATGTCAGGAAAGGGATGCAGCCTCCCAACCTCTCTTTGGCCATATGGGTAAGAGTGGTGAAGCAGGCCATCTCCTCTCGTCTATCTATGAGGGGGCAAATACTTAACTCCTTCATGCCCATGCAATGTAGATAAGCAGGCTGGATGCATAAAAGACAGAGAAATCAGAGCACGCATCCTTAAGAAATGTTTTGGCCTGAGAGTACAGCAGCAGTCTCAGCAGGGAACCATTTGTTCTCAGAGTACTCACAAAGGGGCTTTGCCCACGACATATTTAAGCCGCTTATGGCCATTAGACAAATGTTTAATCTATAGGAAAGTGGGCCACTGGATGAGCAGGTGCTCCAACACATATAAGACCACGGAGCAGCTGGGCCTTCGCGAGGCTGTTTGGTGTGAGAGTGACAGGGACCAGGGGATGGAACGGGGGGAGCACGGACTTTCAGGGGAGCATAGGACCCGGGTGACCAGTGCCAGAGTCTACAGACTAGGAGCTCAGAGAGCAGGTCTAGCAACTGTGAACCCCAGAGGGTTCTATGGAAGAGCAAAAGGAGCCTCTGAGGTCACCGAATGGCAGCAGTGATGGGGACAGAGTACCCAATTAGTGTATCAAGCCTGTGCACTTCTGTGTGTACCAACTGCACCATGTAACACCCTCTCCTCATTAGGGTTTTGATTGTAAGAGGAAGTGTGTGATGGGCTGGCTAGGAACTTAGAGCAGGAGTTTAGTCACGTGGAGGTGATATATGTGGTGCCATTTGTTGTTCAGGCTGGAAATTAGGGCTTGGTCCGTTTTTTTTGCTAGCCTAGAGGTAGCTTGTAAGGCCACGCGTGCAAGCCAAATAGCCTCCCCCATCCCCATCCCTCAAGGCACATCTCCAACACATCAGATGCTTCTCCTGCTTTCATAAATTCAATAATTTGGAGATTCTAGGTCCACTGCCACCATTTGGTGTGTCCCACAGCTGAGGAACTCTGCTTCATCACTACATCTAGATGATGTTACTTCCTGCTACCATGACGGACTCCTCCTGGCATGAAAGGAGCTGTCTCTGTAACATCCTCACCCCTGGATGGAGACCTGTGGCCCTTGGGAATCCAGTGGTTTTTCCTTGCTCACACAGGGAAGTGGTAACCATGCTGAGAACTGACAGCTATGATTTGGAGAGCTCAGTCAAGCTCCCACCATGGATTGCACCACAAAATCAGTGAGTAGAAACCATAACCAAACAACTCTGTGAATAGAGCAGGTCTTTCTATTCTAAATTAACTGTTGTCATTTGGACTCGGGGCTTACACAGGAAGTTTATGTTGACTGTGTTAAGAAGCACATGGGGCCACGGCTCCCGTGTGCTGTGTGGAGAGTTTGAATACTGTCACCCAGCCAGTGAGCATTGGCTTCTTTGGCAAACTCAGTGCCTGGCATAGATAGCCAACACCTGTACTGGGCTCCCTGCATCTTGGTGGTGTTGCTTGCAGGAGCTGAGCCAGCCCCATGGAAGGCAGCTTGGTCATTGCTCTCAGGATGTGCATCATAAGATCCTTGCAGATGCGGCCGTTGCTCAATAGCCAGGCAGAAAATCTGCCCGATCACTTCCAGCTCTGATCCTAGTTTGCCCTAGATAAAGGTTTGGGTCAGTTTGTGGGAGGCAAGCGCAGAGCAGGAATTAATAACACGGTTCATCTGTGACTGTGTCTCCTCCTCCAAGGAAAAGGGTGGACACCTCTCCGGGCTGGGAAGCATTTCCTAAGCAGGCTCCGTTATTTTGCAAACATCCAAAAGATGGCAGCCTTCCCCAAATCTTGTGTCACGCCAGCTGGCTGGACGCTGAGCACAAAATCCGAGTCCCACCTTGGCTACTGGCACTGCAGCCAGCATGGCTAGTGGGAGACAGAGCCCAAAAGCAGCAGAGAGAGGTAAAAAAAACCCCATGACCCTAGCAGAGCCCCAGCACGGAGGTAGCCTGGTCACCAGGGAGGGTGACCATGCCCACTGCCCCCTAGAACAGGGATTTCCCTCTGGTTGCATGTGAACCAAGTGCCCTTTTATCTTTGGAAACCCAGCGGCTTATGCTGCTGCAGCAGGCTGCTCCGGGTGGTCCATGGTGCTTGGAGCATCTTTGCTAGCGAAGAAGAAGGAAGACAAGTTCCCCTTGGCCTCCCCAGAGCATCCTCGTCTTTGACACCTCTATTGGTTATCTATCCACAATAATCAATCTGTCCCATCTCCAGCTCCCCCATCTCCATTCCTGGAGCTCCCATTACATCAGAGTTCATTGAGGAGATCCCTGGGATATGGAGCAGGTCACCTTAGTGTCCTTGTCCCATTTTTCTCTATTTTCGGGGCTTTCTTTGGAAGTGAAAGAAGGGAACATAAACATAAAATCCTTTTTTTTTTTTTTCTGAACATCCTTTTCATCAGATCACCCTCCCTTCTACATTATATTTGCAATCTGTGGAAATCTACAGACAGACCCAGATATGAAACAGGAATATGCTACGACTATTTTCTCTGCCTCTATTTCTCTGAATATGTTTTTTGGAGAGACCCTTTTACCCAGGGAATATTTCATGAGTCTGAGAGGGATATGGCATGCAGTGTATTTGCACCTCTGTTCTTGTGGCCTTAGACACATTGAATATACCTCTATGAGTTAAATAAACAGTACCAGGCCATGTTTTCAGGCCCTGAGGCCAATTGGCACTGCCTGACCTTGTCTATACCATGAAAATCTCTCACCTACCAGTGCAGGGGCTGGTATCTCTGCTGCCGAGGTCCCTGGCCTGCTCTAAATCCTGAATAATGCCCAGGAATTGCTTGGTTCAAGCCAAAGCTGTGCCAGTCTTGGCAAGCCAGTTCCCACACGTTGGCAGACCAGTAGAAATGCAGCTATCACTTCTTCTCTCTCTTCAGGTAGTTTCTATCCAGGGCTAAGTCAGGTTCAACACAGTTGGGTTTACATCTTGTTAGCCTTCTTGGGTGCTGGTGTGTGAGCAAAAATTGTCCCCACAATCCTCATCTGGCTCTTGTGGTCTCCATGCCAGATTGGAGATGTCTCTGCTGAGTAGTCAGGGAGAGTTTCTTGCAAGCAGGCAACTGAGGGTTTGAACTTTTGGAATTGAGTGTAACTTTTGGAAATAAAGTTAATACCTCTCTGATGAGCTTGCTGATGAGGCTACAGTGATGTTCTCCTTGCTTTGTGTATGCTAGTGAAGACTTTAACCTTCAGCTCTTGGAGACTGTTCAGCATCAGTGCAAGGAGGCTCAAAGGCAAGGACGATTTTTAAGAGTTTCCGCAATAATGAAAGCAATAATTACAACAGTGATAATCATGAAGATGCTAGAAAAAAGGTCCTGTCTGTAGTCAGGTGCAGCACTCTGCCTCAGTGGCGGTCAGGGAATCTAGCTGGAGCATTTTGCACTAACACAAACTAAGCTGGCAATTGGCTTTTCAAGCAGCCCAAGGTATTCCCAAAAAGCAAGCAGAACTGGCACATCTCATATAAGGAGGGAGGTGAGGATGTTGCCTTGCTGCATCAAAGACGAACCTTCAACAGACACTGCTGATCCCTGGCATTGGGGTTGGAGGAAGTTATCATTATCAACATGTCTTTCATGTCACTTCAGAGCAGGTCAGAAGCAGGGACCAGCAAGGTGGGCAGCACACAACCACAGCAGAAGGCATCGCTCCCACCTCCAGCATGTTGGGTTGATGCTTCTAACCCCCTGGACAGTCCTCACTACAGGACCAGGAATGCAGGTGGGGAAGAAATGTGGAGGAAAGTGGAATGGATGCCCCCCATCCTGGTGGAGTCAGGGACCGTCACATTCAACCACCAGCATGTGAAGAACCACTTCTTCCTTTTTATTTTGAACTGAGTGTGGGCTGAGACTACATTGCTCTAAAAAGTGGCATTTTGTAAGAAAATAAGAACTTTTTTTTGGTGAGGGCTGGCTGAATTCATCTCCTTTCAGGACCCAGGACCTTCTCATGGAAGTCCTACTAGAAAACCAAGGAGAATTGAAGCAATGAATGGCAGCTTTGGTTAGCAGCACTTGGTGCTGATTTGGGTCACTTTACGCTTTGTTTTCCAAGCAAATGGTGAGCAAAGGGGAGCTCCGGATATTTCCTTCCTATCTAGTTCTTGTGCTCTACTTCCCGCAGCAGCGATGCTGCCTTCCCATATTCTCAGCACTGGAGCAGGGCACACAGGGGATTTTCTGGTTCCCTGGAAAGCCCCAAGAATTCAAAGAAAAATCACTTTGATCTGAAAAATATATTGATTTTCTTTTCCCCTTTTCAGTTTGTTCAAAAGAAAACAACAGCAACAACAAAAAGAATCCCTGGGAGGTCAGGCAAAATGTTTTCTTTCATGTCTGGGCATTTTAAATCCTTGTTTGAATGAAGGCATGGGACAAAAAGGGGAATGAATGTAAAGGCCTGATTCACTCCAGCAGTGAGGCTGGATAGTCCCTGAGTAATGTGCGAGCAGGAGGGCAAAGCTGGAAGAGTCCAAAGGGAATGCGTGAGATGCCCAGAAACAGCTATGGATGTGCTGGCATCTCCCCTATAGTGAGACAAGTTTGTGCCATGACACCCCTGCATGTTCCTTGCTTGATTTCTTTTGTTTAGTGGAACATAAATGAGTGTTAAGAAGGCAAGTGAGCCAGGACTCTTACTTGGCACCTTGGCTGTATGTGGCTTACCTGCTGCAAGAGCCTCCAGATTATTCTGAAGGATGATTATTGGGGGCTGGATGTATTTCCTTGACTATTCCTTGTGTTTTCATGAGGATAGACTTGCTGTCATCAGTACTGCAGCTCCACTGACTACAGAGGGTCACTAATCGCTTACACGTTCACCAGAATTTTCTTCTTCAGACAGACTTGGTGTTTCTGAACGTCTGTGGCTGAGCTGAGAGTGGGGAACTGGAGGGCAATACTACATTTCCAGGGGCAACTTGCAGATTCCGAAGCTTCAGCACAGCTTTTATGCTGCACCAGCCATGACTAGGTCCAATCTGTTACCTTAAATGTAGACAGATTGTGTGTCTCTCCTCGGGCTTAATTCTCCACCTACTCAGCCCTGTGGAGCTCATGCTTACAAAGTGCCTCTGCAAGCAGAGCACCAAGCGTTATACAAGGCAAAGATACAGAGAAACAGTGGGGAGCAAATGGAAGGAAACATCACGGGATACGAAGTGCTAAGTTAGAAGACACTTCACCCTTTCCTCTCCCTTGTTCACACAATCCCACAGACATCATGTTCAGGACATGGTTTTTTCACTCTATTGCCCATGTACAAAATTAGCTCTATATTTTGGAAATGCACTGGATATGCCTCACAAAAAAGGGTAACTTGACATTTTTCTTGGACACATTCACATTAACAGACCACCACTCATTACCCTTGCTGTGCTAAGGTGTGAGAAAGTGCAGTGATGCCCGTGTCATCATACAAAATAGGGAGTTATCTACAAGACTTACAAAATCTTCCCCAGTGCTCTCCATACAACTCATTGCAAGAGAATAAACTTCACAACCTGCTTCAGGATGAGACTCGCTCTTTTTTAATGAGAGCCGCAATTTCCATTTCCACCAAGCAAGAAGAAACTACTGTAAGTGTCACCATCTCCCCCCTTCCTTTATCAGTTAAAGTCTCTTATTTCTTTTTCCTCTGGGACATGCAGCAGTACCTCTTCCTGCAGCTTTCGGCGTGCTCTCCTTTCTGTCCTTTAGCACACGTCCTGGAGCAATACCTGCTGCAGCTCTTTTTGGCCTGGCCTTTGCCTATAAGGAGAGAGAGTTGTGTCTGAACTGGTTAATTCCTCATGGTCTGTGGCACAGAAACCCACCTCCGCTCCATAAACTTTCCCTTTCCTTAAAACAAAGGTATCCCCACTGATAGCTGGGAATGCATCTCAATCAATATTAGTTCCTGAATTATTCTCGGGAATGGTTTGAGACCGTGCTATTTAGCCAAGAGCAAAACGGAGCCAGTGAAAGGGCAGACAATTAAATGTTGTGGAAGGCTTAGTTCAAATGTCAAGTTCAGACCTCAGCCTTGGTAGTGCTCGATTTATTAGTGCAGTCATAGTCTGAGCATTCAGTTTGAGATGAGCTGAACGGTTGTGACTGTATTGGTTGCACAATCCATCTCCAGTGACTACAGTGGACGTAGAGGCACCCAGCTCACACAGATGCCCCCAAATGGTGGATGTCTAAATTTAGGATGGTGGGATTCTGGAGCTAAACTCCAATCCTGAAGTCTCATGCACTCAACCCAACCAAATTGTCTTTATGATACTTACCACCCCTACCAGTGTCCTGGAGAAGCCTCTATTCTTTCATGGTTCACTACTGTCTCATTTCTACTGCTTAGAATTTAACACCTTACCTGGGGTGGCTATTAACACCATTAAAAGGGCAGCAAACACAACGTAGATGATCCTCATGGCTGGATATCCACCAGGATCACAGAAGGTCTAGGACTGAGAGTTGCAGAGAGAGCTTGAATCTGCTGCTAAGTGCAAAACTGGACATCCTGATATTTATAGATATTTCTTGACAGAGGGGATGGTGTTAGGGAGGAGCGTGACTTTGCTGTTGTCCAAGGATATATTGTTTGCTACTTAGTGGGATATTATGTCACTCCAACCCAGTGGCCATCCGACAATGAGACATCCACTCTGTGCCCATTTTTCACTGGTTCTTTGATGACATCTCGTGTAGTTTATGCAGGCGTCTCTACCTCAGGGAACAGGCTCCTCTTGATCTGCCTGCCAAAACTCATAACCCATAAAACCAGGACTGTTTTTACAGTCCTGTACTGAAACCCATGGAGTACGCTTCTGGATCAGGGGGTTTGGTGTTGTCTTGTAGGAACAGTTGTGCTGGAAAGCCTCTCAGTGACAAGTTCAAGACCCTTCTTTGTACCCTCAGAGACCTGAGGGGATTGGTACTGCACTGGCCTATGCCACCTCATCCATTCCCATTTGTATGCCAAAACCTATAGGAGAACATCTAGACTCTGCACAAGGATCTGAGATGCAACAGAAATGCAGGTTGCTGCAAAGCTGAAGTACATTTCCTACAAAAAAAAAAGAAAAAAGAAAAGAAGTCTGAAAGTGAGGACATTAGTTTAGCCTGAGGCAAGTTTGAGATGGATACAAATCTGAGATGTCCCACCTAGCATCCAGATGTGTCTAGAGGGAAAGAGTCTCTCGTATGTTCCATGTCACATCTGCCAGCCCCATAGACATGTCTCAAACTGTCACAAAACATCTCAATTCAGGCATATTGATCCCTGTACATAAACATCTAAATTTACTTTTCCATAATCCCCAACTTAAACTTCTCCAACTTAGAGAGTGTCAGGTGGACAAGGACATGAAATGATAAAACACCAAGATACTGTGCCCATTCCGTGCAATCCTTCACATACCACCTGGACAATACTGAAGTGCAGAGCAGATTCCAGTCCATATGGTCCTCTTGCTGTTCTTTCTGTCTTTTTGCATTGTGTCCATTGCATTGAAAGTTAAAGGGTAGGACAGAGACAGGAGAAGGTAGAAGAGCAAAGGGAGCAAAGGGATAACCTCCTCTGTGTTCCTAGTGCATCTCTCTTGCTGGTCTCTCTCTGGAAGGGGAAATGATCACTCAGTCCTTATGGCTCTTCCAATCCTTAACTCCTCTACCAATAACAACACAACTGGATGGTTTAGTGATGCCTGCCATTAACTCAGAGCAGCTTCATTCCTGGAAAAATAGCAGCCTGCAGGCTCCCAAATAATGTCAGATAATGTCATGTAATCCATCTTCAGATGAGCAAGAGCGGGACTAAGTAAGTGTAGCACCTTTTTGTTGCAGAAGCTGTTTCCTTGTTGGTCCCTGATCATCTCCACATACTAGTGCAATACCTGCTTCTTCACACTTCAAGCTACATGGTAGCAAGCATTACATTTTGTACTGAGAAGCCTAGAAGTGGAGCTGCTACTCCTAGACAGGTGTAAAGGTGGGAGACTGCAAATCCAATGGTGAAAATCCATGCAGAAAAATTTCTACTTGAAAAATAACAAGGATGATAAGAATAAGAGGATTGGACCAAAGCAAAACTCAAGCTAGCCCAGAACTCTGTTTCTTGCAATAACAAAATAGACATTGAGGCAAACAGTGACTCTGCTTGTGACAATTTTGTGTTTTGGGAGTTTCTTGTGGTGCTTCGCAGCTGCTTTCTATGTATTTACTAATAATCTGAAGAGTCTTCTTCACTGTGGCCAGCCTCATCGTGCAATCAGGTAAATTCCCCACATCAACACAGTCCTATCACGGTCCTATGACACTCACGAGGAGTGTCATAGCTCAGCAATGCTTGTCCCTCTCCAAACCGCCTATATGGCCTGTGTAGTTGTTCCTGATCCTTGGTTACGTTCTTGGTTCTTCCCTGTAATTTCTCCAGCTCAAACATACCCAGGCTGAGCTAGGCAGAGGAGGAACCAAGCGCTAAGAACAGGACCTATCTACAAAATAAATAAATAAATAAATAAAAGAGAGCAGGATTGGGCAGTCCTGGAACTTTGGAACAAAGAGAACATAAAAATCATGTAAAGAGGTCTGTGAACCTATTTGCTTCTCTGCTGTGCACCTCTGGGTCGCTTACTAGTATTTTCACAGCAAGAGTGCCCTGTGCAGAACATGCTCTGATGCTCTGCATGGTATCTCAGGGACAGCAGTAATCACACAGCACGCACCACAGTTATATCTTTTTCGATTTTTATTTTTTAATTATTGAGAGGGAGGGATGACAACCGGGTTAGACAGATGAGAAACTGCTCCCAAAGCCACCGCACTGCCTCCTCTTCCCCACATGCTTTGTCTTCAGCTTATTTCCACTTCTTTGCTATCGGGATGCAGCAGTACTCCTTGCAGTTGGTGGCCAAATTCCACGAATATCCCTTGCCGCACGTGCTGGCGCATACCCCTTCCTTTGGGCAGGGCAGCTTCCCACTCCCGTAGCCTGTTGGGAAGAGGAAAAGGGAGAGGGCCTGGAGTCAGGAAAGGTGCATCAGAGCCTCTCTGTCCAGCCCTCCCATTGCCTTGAAGGGTAAGTATGGGGCTGGTGAATGGAATGGGACATCCCTCCCAGGGTTGTCCTGCCAGAACCTGGACAGAAGCTGCCGTGCCCTCCCTTAATCCTTTGCTTTCATCCCCCTCCTGCCTCTGTCTCTCCTCTGCATTAACCAGTGGTGCAGGAGGAACCTTGAAGAGTACAAGGGCTTGTACATCTATTGACCATCCGGGATGTCATGACCCAGAATGATCTATTAGCTCTTGCAGAGGTACCAAAAAGCCAGAATGTCAGAAAGAGGCAGTTTCATCTATGTCATCTTAGTAAATACAATATGCTCAGACTCTTCTTTGACACAGAAACCAAATTGCATGAGAGAGTCCCCTCTTCTAATATGAACTTCCCTTAGCTCCCAAGACAGGTGACCACATCCAGGCTCTTGCCTGGTGGTAGCCTGGCCTGAGCTCGCTCCCAGGCTGAGCCTAGGGCATAATCAGGGAGACTGTTCAGCCCAGGCCAGAAATATGCCAGGGACACTGCTAAAGGTCAAATGATGCAGACGATCAAGTTCCAGTACTCTACGTATGTCCTGGTCTGGACATAACCTGCACACTCAAATGCATAAGAACTATATACTAAAGTTTTAACCTCAAATATTCCTATGCAAAGGCTAGAATGTTTTTTTTTTGAGAGAGAGAATTTTTTTTTTTACCTGACCAAGTGATAGCAATGACCTCAGATAGTGAGGTTTGTATTTTAGAGAGCTGAAAGTTTCATTAAATGAATCCCAGCTAATCTCTGGACCACTCAGATCCACTCCCCTCATTTTCATCTCCCCCAATATGTCATCTTACCTGGGGTGGCCAGGGAGACCAGGAGGAAAACAGCGAAGACAAGGTAGAGGAACCTCATGGCTGGAGTTGAGCTGAGATCTCAGCAAAGCCGGAGAAAGGAGTCAGAGAGATCTTGGACTGGAGAGCTGGTATGCAGAGAGGCTGGGAATGTGGGTATTTATAGAGCGAATTTCCCTGCAGAGTGGAGGATTCTGGGGACATATGAGAATTCATCCAAGGTCACGCAGTTTGCGGTTGGACACACAGTCATGGTACAAGCACCAGAACTCCCAGCGTCCACCCAAGGATGTCGGCAGGAACCTCCTTCCCTCAGATCTGGTTGCCCAATATCAGATACCATTTCGATACACAGCACGAATGAATAGGGACTGCCAATAGCAGGATTGAGCAGATGGGTCGGAAGGACCTGATGGAAATCTGCAGGTGTAATGATGAGGGGAGAACAAGATCAATATCACAGGTTTTCAGGCCTTTCTTTGGCAGAAATGCAACTCAACAGAGCTGAGAAGCAGCCAAGATGTCCCAGTAACTCTTCCTCCAAGGTCTATTCTTGTCACTGCATTGTGTGGGGCCAGCTATGGCGAGAGGGACCTCATTGTGAGCAGGGCAGGCCTAAGAAGGACCCCGGTGTCCATGTTCTGTCCCTACAAATGCTGGGATTCATGACTGCAAAGTCATGCAAATCAATTCAGCAAACTCTGTCTTTGGTGCAACCTGCACTGCCCCACAGATGGGAAGGGACTGTTGGGGCTGCAGGCCTTTCCCCACGGATCTGAACGGGCCAACTGCTTGTAGGCACTCTCATCATCATTCTCCTTGTCTCAAACACACCTCAAGCATCTGCAAAGGACCTTGTCCAAACCGTTTTACCTGGGCTGTTTAACGCCTTTATAAACAGCCTGGAAAAAGAGGCAACAAGTGATGGGACAGAAGCTGTGGCTCATGCAAAACTGGCAGGTGCCAGTTTTCATTCACGATTTCATTCAATGTCAGTTAGTTCACAGCTATGAATCTGGAAAATTCTATAATATCTGTACATATTATGGGTCTGAATTAGCTGAAGCCATCGAGGAGATGATACTCTGAAAATATCAAATAAGAATAAAAAAAGGAAAATTGTATGTTAAGGAATGTGAGGAAAGCTACTGAGAAAAAAAAAGAAAAAGAGAGAACATTGGACCACAGTGTCAATCTCTAAAATACAACAAAGACACTGTTCAACTCCCCATCTCTCATGGCCCGTAACAGGGCAAGAGGAAATTAAAAGACAGGTGGCAAAATAGGGGACTCATTTCCATAAAATTAGATATTAAATATACAGGCACTCGTCTTCTCAGGAAAGAGACAATTATATGGAGATGTACCAGGAGGATGTGAAAATCACCACAGGTCTAAGAAGATAGAACTGTGGTTCTCCATTTTTGATAACCAAGGAAGCAGGAGAGATGCCATGATAATTGAATTAATTGGAAAAGTATTTTTCAATACTTTCCATATATTGAAAAAGTACCTAAAGAAAGTCTTTTTCCACATTGCATGCAACTGCAATGGGGAGTCTGTTGCCACAGGATCTCTGTCAACTTAAAATGATAAGTATATTGAAAAAATATATATAATTTAATGAAGCAAGTGCAACTCAAAATTAGATACAAATCTTCATTAAGGAAGTCACTGAACTTTTAACTATTAGAAGTGGGAGAATTTCACTGAGTGCTAAGCAACTTCTTAGAGTCTCGTTCCTCATACAACCTTTCTAGTGCTTTACTATCATTACAGAGCTTTTCCTGCATCTAACTGGCCTTATCATTATAAAGATACTCCTGCATCTGTGCTCTGTGCCTCTTGCTGCCACTTTAATCACTAACACCTTATCCTGCATATGCTGGACACAGAGAAAAAAAAACTTACCTTTTCTAGATTTGTGGAATGTTTCCTATGTATTTACTTTCATAAATATCATTATTTCCCTTGTTGCAGTATTTTCTTTTAGGTCACACTTTCTTGATCTCCTATAATTTTCTTTTCTGAATCCCCTTCAAATATGTAAGGATGCACTTAGTGATAGGTGCATAGTGCAATGGTTATTTCCCATGTGTTTCAAGCTCAGCTTCAGCTTAGACATCTATGACAACTTGTCCTCCCAACGCCACAACATTGCTCATTTGTGCTTGTGATTCACTGAAACCCACTTTTTTGGCCATATCTGCTGTATAGTCTGAAACTCCTTGTTTTGTATTCTGCAGCTGAATATTCTCATTTGAGTAGCAAGGTAGTTCTCCCAATTACTTTATCGTAATATATTTATGTCGTTATCTCTTTTGAGCCCTAGGATGCTGATGCTCTAAAGCTCTGCAGGCTCTTTCAACTTTGTCATCTGAGCGAACACGGTCTCGAGACCACCATGACAATTATTAAACAGGATAGTGCAGGACTCCTAAGAGACCTCTGATGAGACGTGGTGTGTGGGATTATCACCCTGTTTCCACGTACATGTGTGCCTAAATCTCTTTTAACAGCACCACAGTTCTTTATGAAGACAGTCCGGCAAAATACCCAGATGCTTCCAACGATGGAAATGTTGTGGAGCATCAGGTTTGGCAGAGATCAGCACACCGGTCAGAGATGAGCGCGCACGGAGAGCTATTCCCGATTCAATGCCCCCATGAGATCCATTGTGTCTGTGCCCTGTAGACCACGTCCAGTGCTTGTGTCTTATCCGAAGGACGTGCAGACCTAGTTCACGCACCCATGGAGGGCAAAACCGCTCCAAGCACCTCACGCTGGCACCCTCCGTGGGCTGGAGCTGCGCTTGGCGGCTCCGTGCGCGCCGGCAGCCGGATCTGGAGGAGGGAGACGCGCGCCGGCGTGTCCGGGTTTGGAGAGCGGCCGTGGCGAGGCCGGGAGAAGCCTACTGAAGCATGGACCCAGCAGCCCAGCACCTTTGTGCTCGGGCCCAGCGGGTCGGAGTGACACCGCAAGGCGCCGCATGGCAAACAATGTGTCTTTGAAGATGGATCTGCCCAGGGTCCTCCTCCGTCCTGCCCACGCTCGTCAGGAATTGCCCTATAAAAGCCAGGCCCTCTGAAGGCACCTACGCGTCTCGCTCAGACCTGCTTTGCTCCTGGTACACTGGGATCTCAGCTCACCTCCAAGCATGAAGCTGCTCTGCACAGTATTTGTGGTGCTCCTGCTCTTCTCCGTGGTCACCCCAGGTATGAGGCTGCTCGTGCTGGGGACGGAGCAGGGCTTATCCTGGAGGCTGAGTGTGATGAGTCTATGGACAGCCCCGGGCAGAACATTTCCTGAGCACTTTGATGTTCAGTTGTCTCTCAGATACAGGCATTCCTATGTTCTGGAGACACAGGCATCGCCTGATCTTCTCTTTTGTCATTGTCTTTTCTGTTAATTCTCACATGCAGCCTATAGGGCATTTGGCCAGTGGACCTCTTTCCACAACTGTCCAAAGAGCCCCTAAAAAAATCACATATAGCAGGACCCTCTTTTCCCTTTCAAAGGGTCCCCTCCACATACAGCTTTCTGCCCCAACTCATCACAGCACCAGTATCTTCTGCTTCACCTCAGAGCTAAAAGGGTTTGACACAGGGTTGAGTCCCAGGGGAAGGGCAGTTTCTGCTTCAAAAAACACCCATATGCATGACCTAGCTTGCATAGCTCATTTTGGTGAACATCACACAACAAATACCATTTTTTGTCATTCCTGCTCAGGGATCTTGCCTGTAAGCTGCAGAGTAGAAAACTTCATAGGGATGAAGGTGTCCAGCAGTCCCCCAGGTGTAATGGAGATAGAAGACAAGAATCCTGTCCTAGATGGGAAATAACTTTCCAGGCTCTGCCCTCCTAGGATATCGGACATTTTCTCTTATAGCATGTGTCTCTCTCGCTCCCTTTGCAGGCTATAGCCAACCAAAGAGAGCTTGCAAAGGGTACTGTGCTAAGACATGCGCCCTCACGGAACGATGGACTTTCCACTCAGCCTGCAGGAAGAAGTTCTGCTGTCGGTTCCAACCAAGGAAAGGGAAATGATCACAGGAGAGCGAAGCCACGGCAGAAGGGAGGCACTCGCAGTGTTTTATACGTTGCATGACAGCAATGGTGTTCACCCCTGTGAAGTAAATTTGGCCAGATCTGATTTCTGTGTGTGCCCTGTGCGGTTCATTTATCTGCAAGGAGCAGAGGGAGCTTGGAGGGGTTTTCTCAGCCAAAACTGGGGAAATTTCACCCTAAACCTAATTTCTGCAATCGGCTGCAGGAACTGAGCCCTAAACCCTTCTCCTTGCCATGGGAGCCCACATGGTGCCCATGCTCACGTCTCTTCTGCAGACCAGGGAGGTGACTCTATCCTGTACATTGCTCCAAAGGGACTTGGTACCAAGCACAGCATCTGCCTGATTGTGCACTAAGTAATTTGCAGGAGGAATGGAAATAATCCAGCCTCAGGATCAGTTACTTTATCCTTAGTCCATAGGAAGAGGCGGCTCCTGGTTTGCTCTCCTCCTGGCTCTGTGACACTGGCAGCAAGGTGGTGTCCCCATGTCCTTCTTCGGCACTGCATTGGCCCAGGAGGCAACGATCCCTCCGAAGAGGGATCCGAAAGGGAGATGTGGTGATGAGGGTGCCCTTATGGCTGGTCCCAGTTTGGGTCAGGAGGGGTCTCTTTCAAAAAAAAAAGTGTGAGATTTCTCTTATTCTGGTTTTGGTAATAGGAACAAATCTCTTTCCAAACTATCTGCACACTGTAAAGCACGTGAATTAACATTTAATCTAAGGTCGGGGCTAAGATCAGATGATGACAATTAGCAAGTCCTATCAAGAGCTACGTGCTGTGGCCTTCTGCTTATCTGCAAATTAGCAAGAAATAGTTCGTCAAGCTCTGTCTGACCCCAGACAACAGGATACGAAAGAAGAAAAAATTGCCTAAATCAACCATTTTTGGTGAGAAGGCGACATATGTACAGAGAGGGTTGAACTTCTCTTAAAATAATAAGACCTAAAAAAAAAAGAACAGAAGAACCTAACTGTTTCTTTCCTATTCCCTCCCACCAAAAAAAAATGTATGAAGACAGTGCAAAGCCAAGCTATGTTAAAGTGTTCTCATTGTAAATGAACGGTAAAATGTTTTTTAGAGTGATGGCTCTGCCCTACTGGCTCTCTTCCTGCTGCCTCTTTAGTCTTCAAACTGTTTTCTGTAACTAGAGAGCATTTCTACTCCTGCATCTGACATCTGCAGCTTTGTAACCTCAGAGGACAATTTATTACTGCCTCTGGGGGAGCAAAGGGACCCACCGACTCCACTATACCAAATAGTTAGTATTTTTTATGCATACATTTTGTGTGCAATTAAATATGTTGTTTTTTCTTTTCAACTGTTTTCAGAAAATCAGCACAGCCATCTGACATTTCCATGGTGAAAGGCGCTTAAAGGAAAAAGAAGCTGTGTTTGCCCTATCCTGACAGCCAGGAAATATATTTCCAAACCTTGTGGGGGAACTCATCCGTACCCGCAGCTATAAAACTTCCTGCAGACGTTACCAATCCTTCTTCAGAAGAGGAGAGAGGGGAGTGGGAAGAGAAGGAATATCTTCACTGCAGATGTGTTCTTTCTATGGTTTAGAAGAGCTGCTTGTCCAAGTTGTCTTGGTTTGATCACCAAGGCTGTTTTTCCACCTGCACAAGGCATTTTTTGTGCTTGCTTTTCCATAACCGGGAACTGCTTTTCCATTCAGCTGTGTGAACACATCAGGTAGGAATCATAAGCTTGCAGTGGGCACCTCAGCCAGTCTTATTCACACTTTAAGTATGGAGAAAAGCAGTATTGGTGATGAGACACACAAAAAAAGAATAGTTAAGAAGAGAGGACATGTGCTCTGTTGAAATCTGAGAAATCAGGAATAACAGAGGAGCATTATGAGGGATAAATATTCATCTATTGCTTCAGTAAGAGCTGCTTTCCAGGACTAACCCTTCCTCTTGGCACCATGAAGCTGAGCATCCAGAAAAGATAAGCAATCAAATAGTATTGAATATACAGAAGCTACTTTTGGCAGCTTCAGCCTTTCAGAAGCAGGATGAGCAAAATCATGGAGGGACAGAACCAGCAACCTCAAAACTTTCTGGCAGCCCAGGATGCAAAAGTGCGGTCAAATCATATGGAGGCTTAGTCTAAAAAGGGAATAACTCCTCAAGAAATAGGGAGAATTGAAGAGATTAAAGCAGACAATAATCTTGTTGACCAGTTTTGTAAGCCAGAAGCCACAAAACATGTTTAAGTGCTTCCCACAAAGTCGATGCTCTCCTCAGTCCTTTCAGCTTTGGGTTGCAGTGGAAGAATGAATGTACCTGGAGGGCCCCATCATCTCGAGCAGAATTGCTCCCTAAAATCAAGTAAAATGCACAGGACCTATAAATCCCTTGTCCTATCGCAGGGATAATGTTGGAGGACAGTCCTGTCCTCCTGGTTTAAGTCTCTGGCATGGAAAATACGGAAAAACTGTATCCAGAGAGTTACTCTGCAGCATAGATTATGCAGTACTTACACTCCAGATCTTTGCAGGAGCAATAAGGGATGACAAGGCCACTATTTTGCACTTAATTTCAGTAAGGGAGCTACATAAAAATGGGAAAATTGTTAAAAAGAAGACAAAAGGGACAACTAAAAGAATTAAATGATTGCAGATAGATTCTTTGCGGGCACCACGGGGGCTATTTAAGGTGACTATACTGAAGTCTCGGACAAAATGTATGACGCCTATTAAAAAAAGCCCTGAGAAAGAGCGAGAGGAAAAGGTCATGGTAGAACAGCAGGATGAGGGGAGTCGTAAGAAAGATAAAGCTGAACTTGTGTGGTAATGTGGAAAATGGAAAAGATAATAAACTGTGCCTGACAAAGTGTAAAACACAATAAGGCAACTCAACAGCGAATTGCAGGAAGAACTTGCAAAAGGCGAAGAAATCTATTAAAATAAGTCTTTTTTTTTTTCAAACACATCAGGAATAGGAAGCCTGACAGAGAGCAGGAGATGATCAGAGTAGAAAAGCTAAGGTCACTGCACATAAGCTAAGTGAAATACTTGCACCTGTGTCCATCTTGCAAGAAAGTAGGGAGGTCTTCATGCTGAACTTCTCTTTGGGGCCACTCATGAAAGGACAATAAAGGTAAAAGAGGTGGAATAGGGAAGAAAAAAAAAAAGGTAACAAATTACCAGCATCAGACATGTTCCCCCCGAAGAGGGAAATACGAGGGAGCTGAGGGAACTGAAGGATGAAATAGCTGCTGTCCTGAGCACAGTGTGTGATCTCTTGCTTGATAGCTCCCAAGGGCTGCGAGATGGTAATGTGATAAAAAAAGACATAAAAGAGGTCCAGGTTCTACAGACCTATAAGCGTGATGGCAGTAACAGATATAAATAAAATATCTGGGAAAGGAGAGAGCAAAGCCTTGTCCTAAAAACCTCCCGGAGTTCTTTGGAGGAGTCAACAAACATGAGGACCAGGGATATCTGGTTGATAAGAACCCAGATTTGATTTCTAGATGTTTGTTGAGGTCCCTTATTAAGGAAAATGCTGAGTAAGAAGAAAGGTTTTCATGGATAAAAGGCGCAAGTTCAGAAGAAGGTCGTTGTAGCCAATAGTATATGGTCATGGTCAGAGGGTAGTACTCCAGGGGGTTGCTGTTGGGGTAAATTAGATCATAAAAGATCTGGAAAAGGGTTTGAATGGAAAGGTGACAACATTTGCTAGTGGTAGCTGTCGTTCAAGGCAATAAAGATGATGGTTAACTGCAAACTTGCAGAAGGACCTCACAGTTTTGACTGTCTGGCTGGTAAAATGGCAGACAAAAAATCAGGGCAGAAAAATGTAAAGTGATGCACACAGAAAACATCACACCAGTTGTACGTGTTGCGTGAGTGGCTGCATATTGACTGGATAGAGGTCAAGGACGCAAGAAGAGAGAACAGGGAACAGCTTTATTCTACCAAACGGCTTGATAAAATCTTGGGAATTTTCACCAGTCATTTGGGGAGCTTTTGCTCTTTTTGATTTCCTCGTTTCAGGGAGGAAGTTCTCTACCTTGATTAATGACAGGCAATATCGCTGCTCAGGAAGATGGAAGAGCCTTTTCCCAGGGGCTGCTTGTCTCCCTAAATTTCATGCCACTGAGGCTCATATCATCATCCAGTGAGTGAAATCCAGGGGACCTTCAGTTCTGGGCAGCCTTCAGTCTTCCTCATATTAGGAAACTTCAGTTGGGAAAAATAAAAGCCCGATAGGTCATTGCTTTGTTATTTACATGGGCCAGCAAAGTCCGTAAACCTATATAAAATGCCCTGATTGGTCTCTAGGATTATACACAGATACAAGCAACAGAGAAGCAGATGGGCGTATTTACATGAATCATTGGGCTAGACATTTTCATTATGCCTGGCATTCCTCATTCTTCCAGGGCAGATGTACTGACTATCACTACAAAAAAAAAAAAAAAAAAAAAGAAAAAAAAAAAGAAAAAAGAAAAAAAGGTAGATCTTTCAAATGTAAAGCACCAGACAATATGGTATCTCCAGATTTTTGTGATAAGTGTTTTTTTGAGGCTGTATGCCACTTGTTTCCTTTAAAATGTTTCTCCATAAGTCATTATATTTCAATGAAAATAAGATATAGAAGGAAGAAAGAGGGAAAAAAATTCTTGCAGACAGAATCTAATCTACTATCACCCTGCATTTTCAAGAAGCATGGCTCAGAAATGCACCCTTTCTTTTGTAGCTGTAATTTGTGTTGCTATTTTTGTGAGTATTTACCATAATTCCTCAAGTTACTCCAGCTGAAGGCAGACAGATATAAAAGACAAAGAATTTACCCGCAAATCCCTGCCTTTCAGCTTGTTGAACAATGTGAAAATCTCTAATGAGAGGGATCAATAAATGACTACATTAAAGTGTTGTGTTTTAAAATAAGTCTGATTTGTGACCACTTGATTATTCCACTCCTGCACATGCTCTGAAAAATATGGTTTGCTTTCCAGATTTACTGGGATCCCATCAAACCTCAAGTTTTAAGGCCCGTCACGTTCTATTTGATTTCACACTGGACTCTCTAGCCAATAAAAAGTGCATTAGAAGAGGAACACAGATTGTGACCAAGGAAGGATTGGCTGCTGAAATATTGAGAATTTCTGAAATGACTTAAGGTTTTCAAGGCCAATCTCCTTGCTTTAGCCAAGCTGGATATCTCTTTATTGTCAGAGGAGAAGGAAGCTTGCTGTGGGCCAGCACTGGTTTATGCCAGGAGGTCACACCATAGCAGCCTTCAGCTGCTGCTGGTCACTATTCGGTGGCCTCTCCTCAGTGCTTCATTTCAGTCCCTATATTTTTTCACTTTCCCAATTGGTTTCATTGCAACCCCACACAGTTACCAGGTTTCTCTAGCCCTGTAGCAATTTCTCCCAACAATCCAAGGAAGCTTTTTGAGGCAATGAGATTTTAGCAGATTCCTACACATTATGGTACTCATATAATTACAGTTAAGATGCAGAATCATGAACATCATTGAGAGGCCAGACATGGCTGTTGGGTAGGCATGCTTAGCTGCAGAAAAGACAGTTTTCACCATTTCTGAAGAAAGTAAAAGGAGGTGATGTTAAGAAGTGCTAAACTCATGACGATATGGGCATATGTTCTGAACAGCAAAGTCTTACGATTAACTTGAAGCTGGGTGGGAAATCCAGCCTGATCAATAACCTGTTAAAAGGAGCTCCCTGTGGCTGTGTTACCTTCTCTGAGTAGACCTGAGCTCTTCTCCTACCACTTCAACCTTCCTTCTAGGCACTGCAACAAAATGGTCTATTGCACCAAAGGGCTGAGATTGGACAAGGATGGACATAATTATTTCAACAGAAAAAAAAGACGCTTCACAACCCAAGGCTGGACTTCTGTATGGCCATGGCAGATAAAAATGAACAACTTCAGCAGGCTCTGCTGTTGGAGATCTCAGCAGAGAAGCCTTTGGGAAGTAGTGGGCAGGAATGATGTTCTCCCAAGATTCTTCTAGACCAGTTTTCAGTAACACACTAATGGAAGCATGAGATACTGCACCCATCCTTCCTTGCTTGCTGCCCAGTCATGCTAATGACAATCTGTGTGGGTATCAGATGAAAACCCTTTTTTGGGTCCTCAGAGTCTGAACTGGTCTCTCTTCCACTCAAGACACCCATGGACTTTCATATAAGAGCATGTTATTACAGCCAGTCCTTTTCCATTGGCCACTTTCCACCGATTGAATTCACTATGGGAAACAGAGAGAAGAAAACTCTGTATGTTTAAGCTCATTTGATGCCCATTTGTGCAAGCAGAACAAGGAGATCTGCTTCTTACAGACCTTGGGGCAGAACCTGTCCCGATGCTCTGCATGGCATCTCAGGGACAGCAGTAATCACACAGCACACACCACAGTTACATCTTTTTCGATTTTTATTTTTTAATTATTGAGAGGGAGGGATGACAACTGGGTTAGACAGATGAGAAACTGCTCCCAAAGCCACCACGCTGCCTCCTCTTCCCCACATGCTCTGTCTTCAGCTTATTTCCACTTCTTTGCTATCGGGATGCAGCAGTACTCCTTGCAGTTGGTGGCCAAATTCCACGAATATCCCTTGCCGCACGTGCTGGCGCATACCCCTTCCTTTGGGCAGGGCAACTTCCCACTCCCGTAGCCTGTTGGGAAGAGGAAAAGGGAGAGGTCCTGGAGTCAGGAAAGGTGCATCAGAGCCTCCCTGTCCAGCCCTCCCATTGCCTCCATGGGTGAGTATGGGGCTGTGAGTTGCATGGGACCTTCCTCATAGGGATGTCCTGCTTTGTTCTCCCACACCTCCATGCTCCTACCCAAGGAGTCCAGAATCTTCCTTTGATTTACTGAACAGGGAGGTGAGAACCAGAATTTCAGGAATATCTTCAGCACTGTATATTCTACACAGAGAACAGAGGGAACTAGACCCTGAAACTCTCAAAATTAACTCAAGTCAAAGGGTGGCATCATCTGATCAGAGAGGACATTTGGTGGGTTGGTGTCCCTGAAGGCAGACAGCGCTTGCTTGGAACTCAGAGAGTTGCAATGCTCAAGTAGGGCCCAGCTCACCTGAACCTACAAGCATATGTCAAAAATCCTAAAAGTTCCTCTTTCAGTACTCTAAAGGGAGCCTGCCTCTAAAGAGATATATTAGAGATCTCTTTAGAAAGAGTTTCTGGAAAATAAAGATCTATTTTAAAGATCTATCTGGAAAATAGATCTTTATTTGCCACACAGCTGCCACACAGCTGCCTGCATGTTATCATTTAGCCCTGCTTAAGACAACTTAGGGTAACCAAAGCACAGTTACAGGAGACTTGCACACATCTACATACTTTATGGACTAGATATCTGTTTGTGGAAAAACATATCACAACCTCCAAAGTCAGGTGAGAAGATCCGTGTTCAAACTTATAACGTATGCCCCATACCTCTGCAATGCAGTTCTTACCCTTACTGGCTACCCAGCCATTCTCCAACTTAACTTTCCTGTGCCATTTACCCTCTTACCTGGAACAGCCAAGGAGACCAGGAGGAAAACAGCGAAGACAAGGTAGAGGAACCTCATGGCTGGGTTTTGGTTGGGATCTCAGCAAGGCCGGAGACAGGAGAGTCAAGACAAGCTTGAGCTGTGCTGCTGATGAGTGGCGAGGCTGAGGACCCTCATATTTATAGTGAGTTTCTGAGCAGAGGGAGGGGCTCTAGGAGAGGTCCTGTTGCTCAATGTGCTTCTCAGTTCAGTGCGCAGCACTTGGCCCCTCCACCCTGGATATTTCAGCAAAACTTTGCCCTCTCCAGAGCTAACATGAATACCAAATTCAAAAGAAAACCATTGACTGTGACAAGAGCAAGCGATAAATAGATAGAACAGAGCTGCTAGGGCAGAGGGACCTGATAGAAAACAAGATCAATATCAACCTTTCTCAATCTGCCAGTCTTTAGCAAAGATGTATGCAACAGGACTGAGCAGTGGCCGTGATGTTCAAGCAACTATCCCTCTGTCATCTATACTGGTCACCCTTTGGAGCTGGCTACAACGATATGGACCCTGGTGTGGGAAGAGTAGGCCTTGGAAGGACCCTAGAATCAGTCATGGTAATGACAGCTGCAAAGTCATGCAAATAAATTCAGCAAAGCTGTCTTCAGTACAACCTGTTTTATTGCCCCCTCTTGCCCCGCTCATGTGGAGGAGCTTCTGGGGTGAGCACCCTTCTCTAGGTGTCTGGACAAGCCAGCCACTTGCAGACACTTCGACTGTCATCATCTCTTCTCAAACCCTCCAAAGAGAACTGGGTTTTCAAGCATGTTTTGTTTTGGGGATGGAAAACACCTGATCCTACTGCCAGGTGATGGTGACAGAATGTTGTTCAGGGTAGTGAAACTAAAACCGAGCACGAGGAGTCTGCCAGGATCTCACAGCACTGAGCGGCAGCGCAACCAGATGGCAAATGAAATTCGGTGATGACAAGCTCACTTTTACTTTCCAGGAAATAAGTGTTTCCAGACAGTAATTCAGAGAAAAAAATCATCACAGATACGACAGAGACAGTCAGAAAGGGTATCGACGAAAATCAGTATGTTAGAATACCCAAATTCTGGGGTACAATCTGTTGAATACTGTGCACCCTGTCTCTGCCAACCTATACTAGGAGAAGAAGTGCTAAGAATCATAGCAAGGCTAGTGAAAGGCAGGGACTAATTTTTATAGAGCTGGACAGTAACCACACCAGGACTCTTCCAACCCAGGAAGAGACAAATAGGTGGGGATATACGACAGCAGTGGAAAAATCTTGTGTTCTCAAAGACAGAATGATGGAAAAAAAAAAAAAAAAAAAGATGGACTTTTCCGAAAGACAGACTTTTCTCAAAGAAAGTCTTCCTTCACACTATACCTAATGGGATAGTGCAACACATTGTCACAGAATACTCTAGAGGAAGGAAGTGCAAATACGTACACAAAACTATTAGACCACTTGATCTCACTTGGGAGTTTGCCTAGCTTAAAGCAGCAGGATGATCTCCAGAGTACTCTCCCAAATACCCTTCCCACCGCAGTTTGGAAATCATCACAAAGCAGGTATGATTTTTAAAACAGACAAGATGTCGTCATTCTGCTTTGGGTGGGAGAGAGTTTAATACTGCAGATGTGTCCAGAATGTGCCTGTTGGCCTCAGGGGCATGAGGTGGGCCTGCGTACTTACCAGCTTGCCAAGAAAGATGCAGCCGTTATGATTTTGTGCATGCTATTACTGAAAATACAAGGAACAGCTGATTTCTTAAGAGTTAATGGCCCTCACCCCACAGGCAGAATCCATTATAAGCCTAAGTTATTTCTTTCGGCAACATGTCTAACTTACTTGGGAATGCCATCAATAATTGGCCTTCCACACACTTCCAGTCTTTCAGTATACCATAGTGTGTCCCACTAGAAATATCATCCTATATCCAATACTGAATTGCCCTTACTGCACTTCAAGCCCACTATTTTTCACTCAGAAAACCCTAATCATTGGAAGAAAACGATTCCCTTCCTATTCCTATCCTATTCCTCTCCTGGGTTGGAGAGGCATTCTAGATCCCACATCCTTTTTTTTTTCTCATTGCTATGATCTCAGTTCTTCCATCTTTTTGGTTATAGAACATCTTTCAGTTCTATGTTATCCAACTATTCCACCTCATCTTGACACTTGATGCCCTGAACTGCAAGCAGCGTGCTGTGGAAGTCTGAGTAATAATATTTGATGTGCCTTACAAGCGATACTCCTTTTTTTCCTTTTTTTCTTTTTCTTTACTTTTTTCTTTTTCTTTTTCTTTTTTTTTCTTTTTCTTTTCTTTTTTCTTTTTCTTTTTCTTTTTCTTTTTCTTTTTCTTTTTCTTTTTCTTTTTCTTTTTCTTTTTCTTTTTCTTTTTCTTTTTCTTCTTCTTTTTCTTCTTCTTTTTCTTCTTTTTCTTTTTCTTCTTATTCTTCTTTTTCTTTATCTCTTTTTCTTCTTCTTTTTTTCTCTTTCTCTCTCTTTTTCTTTTAATAAAGATTTGTGCTTTATACATAGCAGGGCAAGGACACAATGAAGGGCCTTGTGCCATCACCATGGTAACTGGAGTTTTATTAACTCATATTCAGAAACCATTTTGCCTTCATTTCCTTAGGCCAATGTCATGATCGATACTGGGGAGGAAAAAATGAAACAAAATGCCCAGATAGCTTCCAGACCAAATGAAGATGATGGAAATGTTGTGGAGCATCAGGTTTGGCAGAGATCAGCACACTGGTCAGAGATGAACGCGCATGGAAAGCTATTCCCAATTCAATACCTCAATGAGATCCATTGTGTCCATGCCCTGTAGACCACGTCCAGTGCTCGTGTCTTATCTAAGGACACCCAGATTTAGTTCACGCACCCATGGAGGGCAAAACTGCTCCAAGCACCTCGTGCTGGCACCCTCCGTTGACTGGAGCTGCGCTTGGCCTGGATCTGGAGGAGGGTTTGTGAGAGCGGCCGTGGCGAGGCCGGGAGAAGCCTACTGAAGCATGGACCCAGCAGGTCGGAGTGACACCACAACGCGCCGCATGGCAAACAATGTGTCTTTGAAGATGGATCTGCCTGAAGTCCTCCTCTGCCCTGCCCACTTTTGTCGGGAATTGATCTCTAAGTATCTGTGCATCCACCTGTGCTTTTGATGGGTGTCATTCTTTGTTCTTGCTAAGATCTCAGCTGGCCTCCATGCATGAGCATCTTCTACACTGCTTTGCTCTTCTCATGCTTTTCCCTATAGCCATCTAAGTAATGTGGCAGCCTGTGTAAGGTGGTAGCTAGAGAGGACAGACGGGCCTGGAAGACCTCTGGATATTTCCTCTCAACTCCCATGAGAGTTCAAAACAGCTTGAGTCTTCCCAGCTTGCATTTTATCATTAAAAACATCAGTAATGAACAGTTATCACCCTATTCCAAACACTGCAGGCATTCAGAGAAAGGAAACACATGAAGCTCTCTACCAGCCACAGACATGTTCTGGCCACTGAGTTACGCTGAGGTGGCCACCTCTCTTTTCTAACTTCTCATGAGTGCTACAGGCAAATAGCTCTACTCATTTTTTGCAATCTTACCAATCATAGCATTTTAAAATGACTCAATTTTGGAATTTAGAAGGAAAAAATATCATTATTCCTAAGATAAGTAAAAGATAACTCTTTTACTTGACAAGCAACTTTTTTTTTAAAGTGGAGTTTATTTGATTAATAGATATTGAATGCACATATTTTTATAAATATTGAACAGGGAACTTCTAATTCAGGCCATCAGAATGATGATTTCTGGATGCAAAGCCAAAAACTTTAATTTCCTCCCTTGAACACACAAGAGTATGAAGGTCAAGATGGTCAGTGCTCGATGAGTCTACTAATACACAAATGAAACATCACTGGGAGCTGGTGAAGCACTTTGTACCACACGAGAAATGAGAGAGCTGGAGGAACACCAGAAAATTAAGGGAAGACTCTTTGTGGTTTCTTCACAAAATATAGTGTTCACTATATTTTTTGAATTAAATATGATCTATCATTCATGTAATTCTGTTCCCTTGAAGAAAGCCAGAACCTTTTGTCTCCCTGCAGATCACCCAGTCCCGCCGCGCAGATATTGCCATGGGGCTTATTTCTCCCCATTTTTGTTTTCCAGTAACAGTAGTGATTTCTGTGATACTTGCATTGTTCACACAGGCTGCATCTGCACCAGAATATCAAGTATTTTCCAGAATGGATAAGAAATGCTGAGCTCATCACCATGAATGTAAATTTTGGGTTCTTTTTCCCTTGTTTGTTTTCTTGCAATTATCAGTGTTTGCGAATCTGTCCCAGTGAGCACAGACTTGGTCTAGCAATACGTTTATCATGGAGTATTATGAACTGAGGACTTCAACTCTGCAGCAATGCTAATTGCCAGATTAATGAGACTTGTATGATACTGCTAATTAAGTGCTTCAGAAAAGGGGGATGCAATTTTAGAAAGTGGGTACCCTGACAGCTCTTTAAAGGTAGAGTGAAATCACCTATCAAGTTAAATGCTAATGGCCTTTACTGGATTTAAGCTAGAGCCCTTGATTTCCAATTATGTTGAGAACATATTCAAGGAAGAGGGAGGACAGTAAGTAAACCATCCTATCCTATTGCCTTTCAAGAGTGTTAGCCACCTAAGGGCTATCTATGAAAACTTTTCTCTGTAAATTTCATATAAATGGATAAAACCCCTAAAATAGTTCTTCCAGCAAGATATGGATTGCTTTTATGTCAAGAGTTAATGAATGAAGATCAGCTGGATTGCACAAGCCATGGAGTTACCCTCTCCATAGGGTCTATGGAACTGTAGTTCCTCCAAGCTCCCTGCTGCTTACTTGAACAAAACTTCTTTTCCCTGGTGTCCTGTCATGAGCAGAAGATATCAGGAAATGAAGATGCTATAATTCTCCTATGGCTATCTACTCCTACTCTTAAAAACTAAGATTTCTTTCTAAGATTGGCCTGTGTAAAAGCTCTTTTACAATTTCTGGTACTTTTTTCCAGGTGAAGATAGACCCTGAGCTCAGTGACTCCCCAGGACACAGCTTTGATAAGCCACGTTGACTAAGTTCCTTATCACCTTAAGGTGACATTGCTTCTGTTTTCCTATGTAAATTCATGTCCAAGCACGTACTGAGCTTCACCAGCAAAATCATGGTCAGCAGGTCAAGGGAAGTGATTATTTCCCTCATGAACCTTCATCTGGAGCCATGTCCAGTTTGGGGATCTGCAGTGCAAGAAAGATATCAACGAAGGTCTGAGTCCTGCTCTGTTTCTACCCAGATGTGTTATTGATATCTTACAGCTGCATTTGCCTTCTCCACAGTTACATCAAATCCTTGGCCCAGAACTCCCCTCTGATCATACTAATACATCCAGGCAGCTCTTCTTATCTGTTCCAGCAATAAGCTATTTACAAAAGAGAGTCTTGGTTTTAGTCTTCTGGTACATGAAGTACAATTTTACACTCTGAATTTCATTTCATTTCTATTACTTCAGTCCTCACGGTGATCCTGTTCGTTCTGTGTGATACCTGAATCTTTCTCTGTGTTGACAGTACACTCTAGCTTTGGATTCAGAACATATCCTTCACACATAGACTTTCTGGTCTAAAGATGACTCTTGAGGAAATTTCTCCCCCTCCTGCCTGACACTTTTCCTTTCAAGGTTATACTTGCAGTCAGTCTCCACCAAGTTTTTCATGAACGTTTTAATAAAGCGCAGGTTGATGAGATCTGATGCCTTTTCTTTACTAAGAAATCCTATATCATCAGGTCAATCTTCTGGAATCTATTCTGCATTGTTGTATTTAGTAATCCTGTTCACTCTCAAAGCTTTGCAAGATCCTGAGACCAGGTCATAGTCACCTGGATGATACTTTTTTTTTTCTTACTCTAAATCAAAATACCAAGCTTGAATTTTACAGCGTAGCCTCAAATTTAACAGTTTCCTGAGAAGTCCTTGTGACTTCAGCTTGCTTCGTTGTGCCAGTTTTCTGAATTTGGAGAAGGATGTTGCTGAATAAGGCTCTCCCCTGCAGTACTCAAGTGCTCTCAGAGACCAACTTCCAGGTGAGACCATTTCCAGTTACTCTCAGTTTTCCAACCCTGCTCCTTCATGAACACCAAGGCTCTCTGCAAAGTCATCCTACTGTAACAGCAGCTCCACTTTGTCTCTGATCTTAGCATTAAAGAGACTTCTGCTCTGCTTCAGCATCGTTGGCGAGTTACAGCACAGCTTGACTTTTTCCAGGGCTCACTTTATCTGTGTCCTTTTTGATTTCTAAAATGACAACTCACTGCTCTAAATTTGTCCCTCTCCCTATAACAGTACTTGGAATAATAGGCCTTTCAGCATGCAGGAGCATGTCTGACCCTGCTGGACTATCCTATCTCTAATCTCTTTGTCACACATAAGCACAGGTACGCAGGGCACGCATTCTTTATTAACTGGAACAGTTAATTGAATTCTGAAGGAACAGATTTTCATCCCTGAACATCTAACAGAGAGATAATTTGCTCCCACACAAAGCACCTATTTTTTTTTCCTGATGAACCATATGTCATACAAAGCCTTAAGTTACTACAGATAAAGAGAGACTGAGGGCAACAGGCACTCAGCCTAGCAAACCCTAATTCAGGCTGTTCAGATTTGACTTGACCCAGCACAACTTAAACAGTCACTGCTGAGTTAACAAAGCCAACATGCAGTTCCAGCTCCTGAAATTTAAAAAATACACGTGCATTTCCCCTGTCTGTGTAGTTTATGGGGCCTGTAGTGATACAGTGAGATGTGTGGATCAAGGTGTATACTGTAACCCAAAGGGCACAAACCCGCAGATATCTATAGGAAAATGCAGCAGTGGAGAGTCTGATTGCTTCACTCTTTCTGGCTGAACTGACTATTCACTGTTCCTGGTGTGTATTATTCTACTTTGACAGGTTGATGTCAATTGTTCAGTCCTTGTGGCCTCCTGGTACCAATGACTTCATGTGGGAGGCCAGTGGCTTCTATCTCTCCTGCTCCTTCCTTCTGAACATGGTTGGACACTGCTCTTCTGCCCTGCTCACAGCAGCTCTGTGAAACCTGTAGTTTCACAAGGCCTCCTGCTCACTTGAGCAAAGTTCTCAAGCCTTAGAGACAGACTAACATGTTATCAAGTTATTCGTCTCATAATGATGAAGTAAAGTAATTGTGTCCAGTTCTGGGCTCCACAGGACAAGAGGGATGTGGAGCTGCTGGAGAGAGTCCAGCGCAGGGCCACAAGGATGATCAGGGGCCTGGAACATCTGCCCTATGAGGAGAGGCTGAGGGAGCTGGGCCTGTTCAGCTGGAGAAGAGAAGGCTGAGAGGGGACCTGAGCAGTGTCTAGAAGTACCTCAAGGGAGGCAGTGAGGAGGATGGGGCCGGCCTCTTTTCAGTGGTGGCCACCAACAGAACTAGAGGAAATGGCCACAAACTGAAGCACCAAAAGTTTCACAGGAACTTAAGGAAAAATTTCTTGACAGTGAGGGTGCCAGAGCACTGGAACAGGCTGCCCAGAGAGGTTGTGGAGTCTCCTTCTCTGGAGATCTTCCAAACCCGCTTGGACGCAGTCCTGTGCCACGTGCTCTAGGTGACCCTGCGTGTGCAGGGGTTGGACTAGATGATCTCTAGAGGTCCCTTCCAACCTTCACCATTCTGTGATTCTGTGATTCTATGAAAGGTAAAACAGGCTGCATTTTTGTAGGGGGCAACTTGACAGATTTCAGTCTTCCCATCTCACATGAACCCCTTAGAGGGCCTCTAAGTCTCCATCAAATCCAAGGAAGGTTTGGTTCTGAAAATACATTGATTTATATTCTTCAAGAGGTAATTCCTGATGCAGTTTTCACAGGAACTATTTGGGAATTTCCTAAATTTAGTTAGATCCCAAGAACACAGCGGTGAAGAAATGAAGATTTCCCTCAGTGTAGCCACCTCCAGGGACACAGAAAATCTCCACGGACCCTATGGAAAACTCAGAACCACTGCTTTCGCAGTACCATGGGTTTTAAATATATATAAAAAAAGAAAAGCAGTTCACAAACAGGTTGTTTTAGCAACTTACTCACACTGTCCCCATTTGCTGTTTCAGAAACTGATAGGAGAAAAACCCTGTTCATAGGAATGACATAATACTTTCTTGTGGACCCTGGGAAAAAAAAAAAAAGCTGTCCCTTTTACAAACTAAAATCACTGTATAAATGACTGTTTAATTATCTTTCTTCTTCTATTCTTATTATCTGTTTGAACATCTTCCCATTGAAAACCATGGGCAGGTCAAGATCATTTCATTAGTGTCCCCTTTTTCATGATGCTGTCTGAAAGAAACCCTTTATGACTGCAAAGGTTTCCCTTTTCTGCTGTCAAATTGTCCTCCCCCTGTTTCTCTTCCTCCACACTGCGAGAGATCAGGGCTTCCTTTGCTTCAGTCAGTAGAAAGCTCCTCAAAAGGCAGATATGGAGCTGATAAGAAGAGATAAGGCCTCACCATAATGCCTCTTCTGAGAATCCAATCATTAAATCCTATCCCATCCTAATCCCATTAACTCTAGAGCTAAACTGTCAAAACATCTGTGCTTCCACCTAATAAATCAGGCCGTAACACTCCAACACATGATTTATCAGATCTCTATAGAGTGGTCTAAGTTTATGGTACAAACAGCTGTGCTTTTCCAGAATTCACTGGAATTCAAGGTCCAATGCAGGAGTCAGAAAAGCTTCCCACAGAGGTAGCACCGAGTGCAGGGGACAGTCTGGGGAACAACCTGTGCCAGAGCAATTGTCCCGACCCACTTGGAAAAACTACACACAACTTTGGCAAGACAAGTCGTGTGTTTGACATGGCCAGTCCTAAAGATATTCTGAGAGTCCAGAGATCTACAGGCCTATCTTTGGTCACTGTTTGGCTACATCCAGTATGAGAAACAAAAACTGAAAAACTTTGAGATAGAAAACACTAAAACTTTGTAAAAATAATTTTAAATTTCTAATTTGGGGATGTCATATAGGTTGCTGTGAATTTGGTGTTCCTTTCTTCATGGCAAACCTGTAAAGCTTCACCAGAAACGAGCTATTCCCTGTGATTTTTTTTTTTGCCTTCTGATAGAAATCATTTATTAGGAAGATTAAAAAGATTAAACCCACGGAACACTTCTGTCCCCACTGTTGGGCACATATGTCTGCAGTGTCACAGTCACATCCTGCCAGCCTCCTTCCTTCTGTAGCCCGATTTCCAAGACTTATTCATTCACTCCTCGATTTACTGCTACGGATTTGGTCACTGCAATCCCAGCTGATTTTCAGGCATAAAGACCTTTCTCTTGCCCTTGCCGCTCTTTCCCTCTTCTCCCTAGGAGGACGGCAGAGGGTAAATGGTTGGCTGCTTGGATAATAAATTCCCAATCTATTTCGGGGATGAAAACAAGGAAATAGCTGAGCCCTAAGAGCGCTTGTGCTTATCCAAGAAGCAAATGACTGTGGGACTGTAGCATATGGATGGTGATTCCTCTGGTGTTCACCAGCCAATTACTTCTTGGATTTCACAAGCGAAACCCTGCTGATAGGAGCACGTGTAGCAGAGAGGATGAACCTGACGCTAATTATCTCCAATTTGGGAAACGTGGTGTCTTCAGGGAATCCAATGTCATGCAAGTCCAGGAGAGGAGCCTCCACTCCCAGTGTCTGCCCACGGCCCTGGGATCCATCCAGGAGCAGCTGGAAGAGCGGCCAGACACGGGACATCTCCTCCCCATGCTCTCCGGGCAGCTTCTGCCTAGGCCAGACCAGGCTCTTGGCGAAGCTCCTCAGGACACGCTCGGGGATGGAGGGGAAGCAGATGGACGGGCGTTTATGGATCTGGCAGGAGGAATCTCTGGGCATTTAGCAAACAGCACCAATTTAGCTGCATTTCCTCCTGACTGGGTGGTTTATGGACACGTGGGCAATTTCTGCTTAGGAAGGAGGTTGTTTCTCAAGAAACTTGCCCTACCAGAAGCTTTCAAACTCTGCTGAACACAGACCAACCTTGTTTTCTGCATGTGCGCTATTACAAATCAAAGTTGTCACACAAACCCCTGTGTATTTCCTCTCCCTAGTGCACGGAAGCTGTATCCCCTCACCACACATGAGGTTGTATTAAAGGCACTGGAAAGCACAAGCAGCCTGTGGGCTGTTTCCTGACACAGTGAACAGAGCAGCAGCTACGGGTTCAGGAACTCAGCACAAAGCAATCTGTACAATCTGCAGGGGCCGTGGAGAAAAAGAGTTCTCAGGTTGTTGTTTTTCTGTTCCACTACTAAAAGACACATGTTGTACTTTTCATTATGTCCTGTACATCCCTCATTCTTCTTAGGAGATCATAATAACATTTAATGACTGTGATAGCAAGGCTCTGTTGCACCAGGCAATGTCGAAACACAGGATGCAGCGCAGTCTGCTCCAACTGTTATTAATCTTTACTTTACCGGCGGGAAAACAAGCCTAGGAGAACGGGATGACTCGCCCTGCAATATGCAGGGGTGGAAGGAAACAGATTCGAGCAAAGGGCTTTTGCCTACAAGTCTTTCCACTTTGCCATACAAAAAATTCATCCTCAAAAGCCCAAGGGGACAGGGTGAATATGCGGGAACCCAGGTGCATTAAGGAGCTGTGGGGCAGGAAGGTTTGGGGGCAGACTTGAAGAAAGAAAGTGAAGGGGCAACAACAGGGCTGCCCTGAAACTTTGTGGGTAGAGTCCCCTAATACATCCAGGGTGGCAAACACCCATACACGGACTGCATGGTTATAGGAGCTGCACCAAGAACCCAGGCACTCGTTCTGGTTTTGGAAATGAACCAGAAGTGCCAAAAAGAGTTTTACCTCTTTGGCTCTCTACCTGCCCAGGGAATCTGCAGCACAGCCCATGTGCAGCCCCGGGCTGTCACCCTCACTGTGCCCTTTGCTCTGGTCTCAGCAATCACGGCAGGTGGAACTGGGTGCCGATTGCCATTCCCGTATGTTCTCCCAGGTTTATTTCCCAGGTTTATTTGGCCAAGAAAGGCCAAAGATTTCACTTAGATGCCTGCAGCATATGAGAAAACTGCACCGGGACCTCCAGCACCCACCACGCGCGGCGTGGGGCAGTGATTTCCACAGATCCCCATCTTGGACCACGACAATCAGGTAAGAAGCACTTTGACAGTCCAGCTCATGCCCCATAGACAGGAGTTGAAAATTAACTCTGGCTTCACACCAAAGGCTCCCTCGGGCCATGCAGCACAATGCAGAAATAACTGCAACAGAACCAACCTGCACTAAAGCCTCAGGTAGATGTTACCGGCGGGGTCCTAACCAGGGAGAAACCTTAACCATGAACCAGTGGTTAACCCACACTCCTCTCCTTGCATCCTGCCATGCATCACAAAACAATATACGTTTATAATATAAGGTGTTATTGACACCTCAGCCATATTCCAGCCATAAGGATCCTGCCTACCCTCCCCGTTCTTCCCTTCTTAGTCTGCTTGGTGTCTAGGCGGAAGGGAGAGAAACAAGTGTAGAGAGGGACGGTAAAATGGTAATATAGCCAGGTCTTCAATTCCCTTGTGGAACGGGAAAAGGGGGCCCAACCACTGGCTGAATTTGGGCTCCCAGATCATTAGTGGTCTCAGCAATAGGAGAGCAAGGTGGGTTCATTTTGAGTTCTGGGTTTTTTACCCCAAATAGATACAACACATTCCCTGGGATCTCTGAGCATGGTCAAGGAGAGGGAGAGCACAGACACAGCATAATATTTAATTCATTTAGGGTCTCATCAGGGAGAATGAGTCCCGTGCTGCTTTAGCCATCTGGACTGAAAGCAGCAGTGTGTAAGTTTTTATCCTACATTTTATATACGTGGAACATCCTGATGCCTCCAAGCCCACTCGTAACTTCTGGAGCAGCTGATGATTCAGGTCAGGGCAACTACTGAAAGGAGAGAATCAAAATATAAACTTTTGCAGCTATTTACATGAAAAAGAAATCATTAATTAGATTTTCAAATCTATTGAATTCACCTGGAGTGACAGGATTAATGAGAGGTGCAAATGAAGTCAAAGTAACTCGGCCAAAATCCGAACGAGCTCCCTCACAAGTATAAAAATTCAGGTCGTTCCATGTAAATGACAACGGAATCGTCCTCCTGAGCTGCTGCCGGGACAGACTGTGGAAATGAAGGTGCTTCCCCTCCTAACCACGCTCCCGAGCTGACTTCTCCTCGGAAGCACCAGGGATTTGGACCTTCTCAGACTCCTCATGCTGGAGGTGCTGCTCTTGATGGATTTGGCTTTAATTTTTGCTAATTTACTTCATTTTTTTGGCAAAACTCTTTCCCTAGCAGCCTTCCTCCTGCCACTACCTCCTCCCGGGACCTCGGACCTGCTAGATGAATCCGGCCCTGGTCCCCACAAATGCCCATGGTCCCCAAAACACCATAGTCGCCCTTGTCCCCATGGCCTCATCTTTGCCCAGAAAACCCTCAAATTTTAGGTCTCCGTCCCCGAAAATCCCCATTCTCGGGCTCCGCCCTCTATTCCCGCCACACCCCCTTTGGCCACGCCCCCTGAGGTCCCATTGGCTCCCCCTCTCGGGACTCCTCCCCTTCTCTCCCCGCCCTAAAAGCCGGAGGGGGTGCGGAACGGTAGTTTCGCGGTTGCGGGCTGCGCCGAGCCCCGCGGGGGAGCGCTCCTTCCTGTAAGGGCGAGGGCGCGCCGAGCCCCTTCTCAGCCTCTTCCGCCCTCACAGGGCAGGTGCGGGCGGGGATTGGTTCTGGGCGGGGCAGGGAGGTCACGTGGGGCCGGCTCGCTCGTCACGTCCGGGGTAGGTCGCGCTCGCTTCCGGCCGTTACCTCTGGTAACGCAGCGCGGCCGGGCCGGGCTGGGCCTGGGCCCCGCCAGCCGCGCGCCCAGGGCGGCCTCGGGCCCTCCCGACCGGCCCTTCACAGCTCCCCGGTTCCCCTCGGGCACCGAGGGCTGCCCTGGGCCCTCCCGACCGGCCCATCACAGCCCCCCGGTTCCCCTCGGGCACCGAGGGGTCCCCCGGGCCATCCCGACCGGCCCTTCACAGCCCCCCGGCTCCCCTCGGGCACCGAGGGGCCCCCCAGTCCCAGCCGCCCTCGAGACCCCCCCGCCAGCGCCCCCTTTACAGCCCTCGTCTGGCATCGAGGTGCTCCCGGCGCCGCCTCTCCCTCTGTCAAGCAGGAGGGTCCCCCCCCCCCAGCCACCTCCCCGCCGGGTGCTGGGCACCCTCCCGCCTCCCCACCGGGATTCCCAGCCTTGGCGTTGGGTCTGCCCTCCCTGAAGCGGCGGCTGCTGCCTGTTTCCAGCCTCCCTTCCAAACCCAGGGCACCTGCACTGGTATTTCTGCTTTCCGGAGGCTCTTTCTCTTGTCCTTTCTCCTCTCCTTAATCTCTTCGTTTTTTCCCCTTGCCCACCCCGCGAGGAATAGGGGAGATTGTTCCCAGCAGCGCAGCCCAGCTTGGCTTATGACCCTGCTCATCTTTGGCATCTGACAGGGCTTCCTGACGGGTTACAGAGAGGGTTCCCCTCCATCCTGGCCCTGTTGGTGCTGCCAAGGGCTCCTGTATCTCCCAGCTAGTGTCAGGCGAGGGCCTCCCGGGCCTGTTGTCCTCGCTAGGAAACATGGAGTTTGCGGAGCTCATCAAGACCCCCCGTGTGGATAACGTGGTCCTGCACCGCCCGTTCTACCCCGCCGTGGAGGGGACGCTGTGTCTCACCGGCCATCACCTCATCCTGTCCTCGCGGCGCCAGGACGACGCGGAGGAGCTCTGGCTGCTGCACTCCAATATCGACTCCATTGAGAAAAGGTGCGTGTCCCCGTTCCTCCTGGCTGTATCCCGTTCTTGTTACGGGATGAAAAGGGATTGGCAAGGCATGATCACACTGTGGCCTCCCCAGATTCAATCTGGATGGGAGACTTGCCTGGTTGGCTAGAAAGGAGGGTGGGATGTTGTCTTGGCCTGGTGGATTCTCATTCCCTTTGGAAACTGATAAATGGTTGTTGCGTCTTAAGACCCTTTTCTTTTAAAAGGTAGACCTTCTATATTTAAATTTCTTGGGTCTTTTGTTAGTAGTGCTATGTATTTCATTGGTAGCTCTTGGAGCACTTAATAAGGGATATATCGGTATCGCTGTTCCCCAGAGGTGAAGCTGAAGTTCTTGTTAAGCAATTTCCCAAGTGTCTTCCAGCTAAACTGATGGCAGAGCCAGAAATCAACTTCAGATCTTCTTGGTCCCAGGTCATTCTCCTGTTGCTGGAGAGTGTCAGCCCCCTGCTCTACAAGTGCTTGTGGAAATTGGTAACACTAAGAGCAGGAGGAGGCAGCAAAGCTGAGTGGTGGCTAATGCACCTGAGAGTCATTTCTATTCTTGCCCCCCTCCTTGTGTCAGAGAGGCTGAATCTTCCAACCATCTGTTGGGTCGGATATGTCATTGCATCTCATGGTTGTATTCTGCTTGTTCACCTTAACCCTTTTCTCCGTTTAGTCATAATTACTGTTTTTGCTACAAAGTCAAACTTTGTTTTCCTCACCCTTTAAAGTAGTTTGGAAGAAATCTTTTCTTGTCCTGCTACCAAGGAGGGAAATCTAAACAGCAGCAATTAAAAATATCAGGCCTCCTCAGAATCCAAGAACAGGAAGAATATCAGACATTGGTTAATTTATTCCTATGCTGCAGTTTTCTTTTAGTGTTTCTAAAAATAATCCTGCTACTTGGCCAAAGGATACAAAGGAGCAGAGGCTCTTAAAGTTATTCCCATCCTGTACCACTCACTTATCAGAGTGCGTTGGTGCTGTCCTCTTTATCGCTTGTACTAAACTAGCCACAGTCGTACTTTAAATATATTTACAGACAAATGTCATTATTTTTTGAGCCTAGTGGTAATGAGAATACAACTTAAAACATTCCTTACTCATCCGATATTAAGTTATGTTACCAGGCAGTAAAGAAGTGGTAGTTCAGCATGTGATTTGTAACAGTTATGTCTGCAAACAGTCTCAGGTGTTATTGCTGGCCCTAGTTGCTAGAAGGTCACTCGGATAGTTATCTCTGTCCTTGAGAATTCCTTCATGCAAATACAGTGGCAGTATTAAAAAACAAACAAAAAAAAAGAAAAAGAGAGAGGATATTTTAGTTGAATGTTGGAGGGATTGGAGTAACATGGTACTCTGATAAAGGCTGTAGAAACTTGTAGTGTGGCCCTTCTGATTATTGGTGCACAACAAGTCTAACATCACTACGGGCTCAAAAATGACTTTCCCACTTCTAGTACCAAAGAATGTTTTCCCATAACTGTCAAGTGATCGTCAAACTGTTTAATTTATAAGCAACTGATCTGTAGGATCTGTAGGGTTTGTCGGAGAGAGGAATGGTCTCCAGTGATCTAAAGTGAAGCTTTTACTTAAAGAAATGTCAGAGGAGGAAACAGGAAACAACCCAGAGCTTGGTAATCAGGTCTCCTCTTAGGGCATATATCAATCTCTCCTTGTATGTTCATTATGTTCATGGTCTAACTACAGGCTAAGTTTAGAGGGAATTTAAAGGACTACAGGCCTTTTAAAGGTTCATCTTGTCAAATTCTGCATCTCCCATCACCTTCTGCTGGTGCTTGTGGCCTAGAAGGAAACTTGGCTGCTCTTTCTTGGTTCTTTGCTTTGTCAACCCACATAATTTCTGTGAACACTAGTGGTAGCGTGAAGATAACACTTTTTTTTTTCTCTCTTTTGGCATCATTCTTTCAGGTGTGTGTTAAGGAGACTAGAGAGGGCATCTGTGTGTTGTTGTGGTTTTTTAAACACTAAAACACAAAACACTTTCTGGGTTGAGCTGCATTGTAACCACCAGTGATAAGACCAGTACTTCTGAGACCTGCAGAAGAAACAGTGCGATGGTATTACAGGTGTTGGAAAGCAGACCCTTATTTTTGCAAAAGATAAGGGAATGTAATGTAGCCAGACTGAGATGCTTTTTCAAAAAAAGAAAATCCACTCAAACATTTTTTTAGCAATTTGAAGTTTCAAGACATCTAATGAATCTGGAAGCTTCCAGCTGAGTCTTCCAGTGTCATCAGAAAATAGCTGAGTCCACCTCTTTTTTTTTTTAATGTATTTTAAGCAAAGCAGAATTCTGAGGAAAACCTCTTTCTGTTTTCTAATGCTTCCACTCACTGCCATATCACAAAGACAGGATAAGAAGAGCAGAGCACAGCTTACAAATACTCAGATAGATTCCCCCCCCTTCCCCTCCCTCCGGATGGATGATACTGCACATGAATTAGTGCTAATGGAATTTTGCCTTGTAGGCGGCCGCATCTCCATCGTACTTCAGAAGATCTTGTTCCTAAGAGACTTCCTCTTCATTTCTTGCTGTAGGTTTGTGGGCTCCCTGGGTACCATCATCATAAAATGTAAAGATCTGCGCATTATTCAGCTGGATATACCTGGAATGGAGGAGTGTTTGAACATCGCTAGCTCTATTGAGGTAAGACTTCAAAATGATCTATAACTCAGCTGAACATTATGCAAGATGTGCTCACTTGGGCCTGTTCGGTGTTCAGTTTTCTCATATTTTGCTGCACTGTTGTTCAGTGTAGCCTCTGAGAGTGATGCTACATGGAAAAATCTACGGGAAGCAGTAGAAACAGAAGTGGCATTTAAAAAAGCAGATCATATTATGTGGCTGTCAAGCTCCACTGCACCTAATTGTCAATCATTAAGCTTATTATACAGTACTCTCTCCTTCCCCACCCCGGGTAAAACTCTGTTTATGTTCTCTGAGTAACTGTTGCCTATGATTCTGCTGCTGAGTTCACCAGCCTTGTATCAAATGAAAAGGTTTCAACCTTTTTCTTTGTAAAGTGTTGTGATTCAGCAGCAGTAATTTATTTTATGTGGTAACAGAGGGTGGCAGACAAAATCAAGGACGTGCTGCAGCAGGCCAGGACATGCCACCAGAGTGATGTTGAAGGCTTTCCTTTCTGTCACCATTTTCTACTGTTTTGCTTTCTGCATCTGGACAAGTGTTATTACTCGGGAAACAGTTGATAAGTCCTGCTTATGATGGGCTGCAGCTCACTGTAGCAAACAGCAGCAGAGCACTGTGATGTTCTGGGAAAGCTGGCTGATCTGCTGTGCGCATGCCTCTGGATACAGTGCTGGGGCAAAAAATACATCAAAATGGCAGTGAAATCTCCTGTAATGGCTCTATAAACCAAAAAATAAGTCTTAAATCTCTGTGCATAGACCTGTGGCCTAAATTTGCATTTGCAATGCTATAGGAAGGCACCATCTTGCTTTGGAGATGAATAGCAATTTGAATGAATTAACTCACTTCCTAAATTTCATGACTAGCTAAACTTAACTCCCTCTTCCACTCAGGCTCTTTCCACCTTGGATTCTGTCACTCTCATGTACCCGTTTTTCTACCGGCCCATGTTTGAAGTTGTTGAAGATGGTTGGCGCTCTTTTCTACCCGAGCAAGAATTTGAGCTTCTCAGCTCACTGGTAAGTTGGCTCTCAAGGGTTCACACAGACATTCAGATATACTGGAACCATTACTTAATGGCTCATATAGGAAAATAGATTTGTGCAAAGAGTTTTTTGAAGCATTTCACTCAGCAATGTCTGGGATGGAAATCCTACATGGTAAAACTTAGCAGCCTGTACCTGGGTGGAAAATGAGTGTGACTGAAATACCTGATGTCTTTAAGGAGTGAGTATTTCTGTGTATGTGTTAAATATATATAGTTGGTCCTTGCATGATGCCATAGGCAAAGGGAGCTTTGAGGCCTATATAAAAGTTCCTGGGAATGGTTTTGCCCTATCGGGATGGCCTTCTCATCGTAAGAGCAAGGAGTTTTGGCCTGTTTAAAATGGCTAAGCACTTCATAGCTCTGTAGGAAGATGAGAGCAGATACAAAGTGTGAATTCCAAATATTCTTCACTCTAGTTCGTAATAGGAAAATGTTGAGAGGATTTAGCAATGGAAATCTCCAGTTTTACTCTTCTAGGTGCTCTCAGCTCATGCTGACATTATCTCAGTGCCTGTAGGGTAGAAATTGTGTGAAATTACATGTTGGGTCTGTCAAACTCATTTTTAGGATGCTGAACTTGGTGCAGGAGAAGAATTGGCTCAGTTGCATGGACCTGTCTGCTTTTATAGTGCTTGGGTTGGCATCTCTTATTGCTACTAGCCTCTGTTACATTAAATAGTGCCCTTGCTACATTTTTTTGGGGTTTCTGAGACCACATCCATTAGTACATCATCAAAAAATTGATTTTTTTATCTGCAACCCAGCCTGTCTGCAGCATTTGTTACTTCCTGTATATGAGAATTTGATCGGTTTGATCAGATTCTTGTGATAAAAATCTCTAAAAAAAAAAATAAATAAATAAATAAAGCTTAGGAAAGAGTTTGCTACTTTTGTCTTTTCATTAGAGTGCTCTCAAATCTTTGCCTCCTGTTGTCAGAAATCCTAAAAACGGCTCTTTTGTACAACTAGCGCCGCAGCTTCCATTGCATCTCATTTGATTAATTCAAATGCATGATCAGAGCACTCTCCTTTTTTGGAGGCAAAGCAGCCTCCAGGCAGCTTTCTCAGCTCAGCAGGGAAGGCTTGCAGGCATTTCAATGAGAATCAAAAGGCAGGAAGCTGAAGGCTGCTGTTTGGGTGGGAGTGGAGGGAATGTGAGAGCAGCAGAAGGGGAATCCCTCAGAGCTAAATAAAGTGCAGAAGAGGGTTCTGCTTCCACTCCTGTTTTGATTTCTTGGCTGAGCTGAAATCCTTTCTAGATTCAGGAATCTAATCACTTTTGGCTGTTGTATTTACCCCCACGCAGTGCAGCTGCTAGCACTAATCCATTAATTTGCTGGGGTTTTTTTTTCTGTGTACAGGTTTAAAAGTGCAGTGGCAGCTTGTTTGTGGGTCTCTTGGCTTTTTGAATGTGCACCCTTTGGAAGGCTTATGTTTAAAACAACAAAAAAAACCCATTTTTTTATAGTGATAAGTTTCAAGGGCAATAATTCATTCCTTAAAATATGCTTGGCTAACAGCTGTTGATTAATTCTTGGCTTTTAAGCCAAACACTTCAGCTGCAACTCCTTGTTGAAGAAATGGTGACAAAAGCTGTGTTCAAGTGATTTACTTTTCCTGAACAGCAGCTAAAAATATTGTTGACCAAATACTGCTTGTTCTGTAATTACACTTCCTTATGTGACAGGCTGGAGTAAGTGAATGGCTGATTACATTTTTCTTTCTCTCTGAAAAGTCAAATGAGTGCAATACAGAAGGTTACCTCCCTCTCCATTAAATCATCCATCTGGATCTGTTGTGTTTTGCCTTCCCCATATGGTAACAGCTTGTCAAGAACTGCATTTCACCCCAGTGCACCTCTAGTATGTTATGAATTCCATATTTGTGTGTTGCATGTGAGTTTTAAACCTCTGAGCCCATGCTATAACAGCCAAGTAAACCCCGAAGAAGTTATTTAGCTGTCTAATATAATATAGATATCAGGATGTAATCATACATTATAATTAAAATATTTATAAGGGCTTTTCTCAAGCATCTAGTCCTTGCACTGCTGTTCAAATAAATCCAACGTTTCAATAGACCCAGTAGCTCATTGCAAATCTGTGGAAGGTTTAGCTGATACCTTTACATAAATGTCACAGGAATGGAGCAAAAACTGTTGTGCCAGTTGGCTCCAAATTACTTCAAAGATGAGACTTTAAAGGTACCATTGAGAAATAGAGGAATGGTGCAGGAGATGCACAGTACAGTTAATGTTTGCTCATCCAGCTCATAATTTATTTATTTTCTTCTTGAAGCACTAGGTAGTGCCTGCAATTTGGGTGGTTACAAGGATCCCAGGTGTAAATTGTATAAAAACTTTATTCCTCACTGCACTACTGCATAACTGAGTGATTAGATGGGATTGCAGAGTATATGCACTGGGTTTCCTGTTTTCTGAGGAGTCAGAAGATTTAACAGGTCAGGATGGAGAGGCTTCTCTCTTGTTAACTTCTGCAACTGCAGGATATTGTAACAGTGCTATAAATTCTGAAGATTGCGTTTAGCCTTCAATTCATGTGCAGTTTATGGTCCTGAGGAAGAGTTTGGGCAATAGCTGTGTCATTAACATGAAGGTATTTCATTGCCACCAAACTAAATTTCTTTATTCTCTCTATTCTTGTCATGTTGTCTATGCAGGAAGGAGCTTAGCGCTCTGGCCATTTTAACTCTGCTTCCTGTAGCACCTTAAAGCTTCTAAAGAATAGCTGGATTTTCTGTTTCTGTGCTCAGCTGGCAGTGGCAGGAGCAGCCCACGTTTTGCTGACGAGCATCAGCCCTTGCCCACGTCTGTCATTGTGCTCCTGCTCTACATGCACCCTGTTACTAACAGGCCTTGCTGCCTCCTGCCTCTTCCTTAGTAATAGCTTATGTCATTGCTGCTTTGCAAGCATCTCCCAGATGCCTGCTGGTGTCTTGGCTTATCTTGAAGGCTTCTTAGTGAAGCTTGAATTCTTTTACATTAATTTCTTAAGAGGCTTCTTTATTTTTTTGGTATTGTAAGTTTGGGGAGGAGAATAACTTACTGCAGCTTTTCGGTTGCATTTGGAAGTCAGTATCTCCAGACAAATGCTAGGACAAGGCAAGTGCAAACATGAGAAACACTAAATCCTGTGTCCTGTGTGAAACAGATGTTTATTCTTGTTTGCTTTCTCCATCAAGTCCTCTCCGCAATCCTTTGCCACTGCCTACCTGAGCTTGAATTCAGTGTTTCCTGCTTTTGTTTTTTTTTTTCTGTAGGCCTAAAAAGTACAGATCTCTTTTGCTGTGAAGAGCAATAAATGTTAGCTTGGCACTTTGAGTCTCATTTTGCGTGATTTTAGTTGATCTCTAAGGAGGAAACCTATTTTTCTTTTCCTGACGTCCTTGCTTCTTCCTGCAGCGGCATCTCTTGCTGGGTGTAGTTGAACTGATCCCCCCTCACACTTCTAGTCAGCAATGGCAGATACTTTAATTCTGAGAATTACAGGTACAGTAAAAGAGAATTTTTCACTGGTTGGGTTTTAGAATCATCTACTTCATGTTTTATCAAGTTGAAGTTGGCACTGCAGAGATTAACTGGATCTCTGCAAAAGTCGATATGTTCCAGGGGACAAATGGTGCTAATTGATGCCTTTCTCCTCCTCCTCCCCATATAACAGTAAATTATAACCAGATGACACAATGGTATCATCTGCCCCATGTTGTAGATGGGGAGAGGAGGAGGTTCTGGGCAGAGTTAAATTACCAAAGTGGGATATAAATCAGGTCGATCCTCTTTCATAGTGCTGGTATCGCTGACAGACAGTCCCTCAAAGGCTACCACAGAGCTTTTGTTTTTTGCCTTCATCTTCATGCTTCATCATCTGTGCTCAAAACACCACAGCTGAGGAGTTACTTAGGGTCCTCCTTGCACTTGATGCCTGTTTCACATTGCTGCTTAGTAATAGCTGCCATCAAAGTCTCTTTTTCTATCTGTTGCTCTTTGGAAGGCTTTTTAAATTTCATTTTATTTATTAATTTTCTTTGCCTGGAGCTTTCCATGGGCAAATCCGACTGCTGTTTTGGCTGCTACTTTTAAGAGTTTGTTAAAATCAAAGCATGTTTTAGAGGTTTCTGGGTCATTTTGCTGCCAAGCTTGTGCCCACGGGTTTTGTTGGATATAATGAATACAGAATGGGGATGCATCAGCTGAAAGTGCAGCCCAGCAAAGCTGTCCCTGCTCTTGAGGGCACAGAGAGCTCAGTCTTAGGCCAAACTTTAGGCACTTTTCTGCTGTGAGCTCCTCTTTCTGTGCCCCTCTGGAGCAAATAAATCCCCGAAAGCCCTTTATGTCCCCAGCATTTGCTGAGCAGCCTCTCTTTTTGAGGAGTAAAACTGCATTTGAGACCAAAGTGTGCAAAAATCTCGACTAAAATCTTGCAGTTGCTGCTTCTTGTCTGAGGATGGTATCCTCACGCAGCCCCCAAGCAGTTTGAGACTGTGAATTCCCCGTTTTCAGCCAGCAGTGAGAGCAGTGCCCGCAATTCCAGCCTGGATTTCAGTACGTGAGGGCTCCCCGTCGACGTGGCCGCTCGCTGACCTTTGGGTTTGTCACCAAGTCCTGTGTCTGGCCCTGGGTATCTGGTATTCTGTGGCTGCCAGAAATATCACCTGCTGGGTGCAGGGTGCCAGTGTTCAGCAGGTTCTTTCCCAAGCATTTGGCTGCTGGAAGCTGCAGAATTACCTAACTGGAGCTCACGGGGAGACCTTTGCACTTAGGTGACATGATAGTTCCAGGAAGGGCTTTTGCAGGAAGAGCTGTAAATCATTTTGTCCTGTATAGCACAGACTTGCTGCCTGTTGTACCCAAGGAAGGGTTAAAAGCCATAAATCCCCGTTCCTGACCATGTGGGCTTGTTGGGTGCTGTTTACTGGGGATGTGGATGTGCCAAGTGTGGACCTGGTGTTCAAAAAATCCCATGTCTCAAGAACAGGAGTCACTCAAAGCTTGTAGGCAACAGAAGGAAGTATCTGCACTCAGCATAATGAGCTACTGCAGCAAGATATTATGACAAACACCAAGAAAAATCAGTCAACAGACCTATAAATGGACACTAAAGGGGCCAGGTGGGAATATATACCTTCTAATATCTCATCTGGGGAGTCAGGTTTGTCTTCTGTTCCTAGATGGCATCTTAATGTCACTGTTGGAGACAGACTTCTGTGCTGAGGAACTTTTGGTCTGACCCGTTGGAGGGGAGTCCCAGTTTCTGGATGAGCAAAACCGTTACTGCCAGTGGTGACAACCAGGTTTTATCTGTGGTGTCAGTTGAATAAAACACGGATAATTTGTGTGTTTGTGTTTTATTCTGAAAGTAGAAGCTCCTCTTCCTTAACACCATACCGTATAGCAGCAGTATGCATTTTTTGACGCAAAACCTCAATATTCTCATCTCTTTCAGACAGATGAATGGCGTCTGAGCTGCATCAATAAGGAATTCTCTGTCTGTCCCTCCTACCCTGCAGTCGTCATTGTCCCCAAATCCGTTGACGACGAAGCGCTGCGGAAGGTGGCCGCGTTCCGCCACGGCGGTCGCTTCCCGGTCCTCAGCTATTATCATAAGAAGAATGGTATGGTAAGTTGTGCTTGAAGTGGGTATATGAGCCTGGCCAGATCTCTCCAGCCTTAGTCAGTGAAAAAAATAACTTGTGCTCTAGATTTAATGCAGTTCACGAGGCATTCACTTCTATTATTTCACAGCTTATTTCTGAGTGTGTGTGGTGAAACTAGTTCTGGGTGATGGAAGGAGTAACATGCAGTCAGAAATAACTGCTAATCTGCTAATTTAGGAGCATATCTGTCATGAGCTTGTCCTCAGCACTGAGCAAGATGGGACTTGTAAAGCCACCACTGGCTCCCTCTCTTGCTTTCCTGCCAAGAGGCTCCATGATGAAAGGATGGCAGAAACCACCTTTTCCTGTCTCTGGGTAGTGGCCATCTCCTTCACAGGAGCAATCTGCTCTCCAAGTCTCTCAGTAGGGTTTGGGAGTAGCAATTTCTTGCTCTCACACAGATTTGCCACCTTTCAACAAGCTAAAACCTCACTGAGCTATTTATACCTCTGAAGCATGCTGTAATTATGAAACACACTATGAAAAATAGTTGAGTAATTCTTTTAAACTGGTAGTGAGGATGCTGGAGTGTCCAGCTTCTGCACCCTCCAAACTCAGGAGGCTGTTGACTCAGCCAAGCTCCTGAGTCAACTACAGTAATGTGTCCTCACCTCCAGTTGCCAAGATTTGCAATGAATTAGAGGATGTCTAGCCTGACCCAGCAGTTTGCTCTATATTGCTTTTTATTTCCTGCCTAAAAATCAGCCATCCACTAATTCCATAATACTTTTGCTTTCTGCTCTTTCTGCTTGTCTGCAAACCATTGAAGGAGGATTTGCTCAATTGTATCTCTGAACTGTGCGTGTTTCAAGTGTGAGGAATACGTTAGAATTCAGCTTAGAGTGCTTGATCCTGTGACAGGAATGCTTCCTGGCACGTATATTCTTCTCCTGCTTTGAGTCTGTGAGAGCAGCTCCCCTTGCTGCCTGGCTGCCTCACGTTTGAGCTGCTGGGATGCAGTAGCTTTCTGATACAAAGGCACTTACTGAGCAGAAATCCCAGTTTATACCTCTGGGGACCTGGGCTTTATTAGTCTAGGCACCGAATAAAACTGTAACCTCAAATGGAAATGAGTTGAGTGTTTTAAAAACAGGCTTATAAAGACATTAAAAATCATGATCCTAAAAACGCTGGCTACTTAAGAAGGCATCAGCAGGAAGCCAGCAAAGATAATGTTACAGGAATAATTAAAGGCAATAGACCTCTGAGAAGATGTGTGTTACTTAAAGTAGCTTGCTGAATGAATGCTTAATTCAAGGATTTCTAGTTTATTTTTTAGATAAGTTATGGGCAACTACTTACAGAGTCTAAAAAGAACTATAAGATCCAGGGCAAGGGAGAACAGGAGCTATAGGAAGAACCTGATAAATGATGGGTGCTGTTTCTGTGCATCAGGTTTGCAGCGAGAATATTTGCCTCATCTGTGTCCAGATGTGGAACTTGAAGCAGACAGAAGGGAGAAGTGCAGTGGGATGAGAGCTGCACATGCTGGTGTAAATCCACAGAGAAGAGCTGAAGATCGAGGAGGGTTTGAATTTTGATGATGGAGGAACCAAACTACGGTTTATGCATCTCATCCTAGTCAGCATCATTAGTGACCAGAGCTGTAAAGGAAAGCAGGAGTGTCCTCTTTGAATTTAAGTGCACGTTTCTCTAGAGAGCAGCTCTGTTCCTGGAGTTCAGCCCCAGTGATCTAATGGGATGCTTTGCAGTCTGTTCACAGGCTAGCAAATGTGGAGGTGTGTTCTCCGCGTGGTGAATTGAATCCTGTGTTCTAGGTTTGGGGCCTGAATCCGCAGTGTCTTTTAAGTTTCCCCATTTCTCGTGCCTGATTCCTGCTGGTTTGTCCCCGCAGGTGATGATGCGAAGCAGCCAGCCCCTTACAGGTACCAACGGGAGGCGGTGCAAGGAGGATGAGAAGCTGATCAACGCCACGCTGCGAGCGGGCAAGCGGGGCTACATCATCGACACCAGGTCCCTCAACGTCGCCCAGCAGGCCAGGGCCAAAGGAGGAGGTTTTGAGCAGGAAGCTCACTATCCCCAGTGGAGGAGGATTCACAAATCCATCGAGAGGTGGGTGGAATCTCACAGGGCCTCCTTGCACAAGGCTTGACCACGCTGGCTTCCTGCAGTGGCTCTGGCACTGTAAGAAATGGCTACATGTCCTGATTGCTGTCAACAAAATCTTCAGCAAAAAGGCTGTGTGGATCAGAAAGCCTGGATTTGGTTTCTGTTTCTCAACAACCTGCTGCTGCTGCTACAGCTCTCGGGCATCAGGCAATCTCCCTGAGCAATGTGCTGCTTTGGCCATCTGTAGCTGCAGCAGTTTCTTGTGTTCGTCTTTGTAGCACACAGGAGGTCCTTTGCTAGGAAAATTCTGGAAGTGAGGACTGTGCTCTGTGGCAGAGTCACGTTTTTCCTACCCTGCACTTTCCTCTGGTCATTTAATAGTGCTTGGCCACTTGGAAACGAGTTACTAAGTTCAGTAAACTTTGTTCTGACCTATTACAACTGCTCTTAACCTTTAGTTTCAGGGAATCCTTCCCTAAGGGCTTGCAGGAGTGTTGAATGACAGAAAAGCAGTTGATCCCTCCATCCCTGTGTAGACCAGCTATTGAGCTAGGGGGAATTTCCTGCTCTTTGCTTTTAACTATTTGTTTTTGCTTCTGGAAAACTTAGGTGGAATTGAACATGGTGTTGATTTTTCTTTTATAGATGGACTTAGACATCAGTGTCTTGTGTTTTGTTTTATGTATCCTCAAGTAATACAACTTTGATTTACCTACTTGCTGCCTGATTTAATACATTTGTAATCCATGTTTAAGCAGCACTCGATCCACCAGTAACTCAGTGCACCTGAAAAAATGTGAAATAAGGAGAGAAATACCTGATTTACTATTTTTCTAAGGCTTGAGGATGTGTTACAACAGCTCTAAAACAAAATGTGTAACCTTCTTCCTTTTCTCTTGTAAAGAATGCAGCCAAACAGATTTTCATGCAGCTCTATGGTGAGAAGTTGAGTCTAGTTAAAAATATTCTGTGTCTATAGTGGGGTTGCATCCTTGTGGTAACAACTTTGAGGTCAGTGTTGTGTGTGGGGGGGAGAGAAAACCCTGAGACTTCTGGTGTTGATACAGAGAATGAAGATATTTGCTAATGCACATACCACATTGCAGTCACACTTGTGTTTGTTAATGAGATGTTTTGAAACACATTTTATAAATATGCCTGAGCACACACAGAGTTTGTGGGAAATAGGAAAAATGCTGCAGTATTTTAATACCTCCTGAAGCAGCTCCTGTCCTTAAAGGACTGTGACAGCCTGTGTCCAAAGAGTGGCATCCTGCTGCTTGTTAGCTGTGCTTGGAGTTCCCAGCAAAAGCAAGTTTGAGTGAAGAGATCCAAATTCATACAGCGAGACTTTGTAGAGGTAACAGCATATAAACCTCAGTCCCTAACTCCTAGATCATGATCTTTGAATGTCATTTTGCACGTGCCTTGGCCCAGTTGCTGTGCCACTGCTTGTGTTCTTTTAATAATATTTTTCTTTTCCCAAAGGTTCAATATTCTGCAGGAAAGCCTCATCAAGCTCGTGGAAGCCTGTAATGACCAGTCGCACAATATGGACCGTTGGCTCAGTAAACTGGAGGCCTCTAACTGGTTGACTCACATCAAGGAGATACTGACTGCAGCTTGTCTGGCCGCTCAGTGTATTGACAGGTGAATAATTTTTCTTTTCTCAGAAATCTTTCATTTTTTTTTTCTCATTCACTTGTTACAGGTTTCTTGTTAAATACTCCTTTCATGTGTAGGCACTTAGTAATGGGCTACCATGAAGCCAGCTTGCATGTAGCTGTGGAAAATACTCTTTCATCATCACAGTTAAGGAATGTTCTTCCAGCACATCATGTTCACATCTTCATGAGTACAAGCCTGAGGGGGGGGAAAAATAACTGAGAATAGCTATTAGATCATCTGGTTGAGATCTCTTCCCGTGTCTGATTCAGTATGGCTGCTTCAGCTTGCTTTGCTGAACGTTTAGATGGGAATGGGCCCCTCTGACGTGCTGTTGTGGCTGCCTAGTAAAGTGAGCGCGCACACAGTGTTTTGAAAAATAGGTTTTTTTCCAGGGGAAACTTTCCAGTACACCACCTTGCTTCTGGAGTTTGAAATGGGAATGTTTCCCTCAGGAATTGGTCCTATGACCAATTGGTCCTTTGCTCGTGAAATTTTTCTCTCCATAGTCCAATCCGAGCCATCCTGCTCATCCCTTTATAAATGGCATGTGACCTCTCTTAACCTGACAGTTATTAAATAAATGCTGTTAATTTGGTTAACTTGTCCTCAAAACATGTTCAGACCTCAGGCTGGAGAACTAGTTTTTAGCCAGTGCTCAGGTGCCAGGGTCTGTGAGATTGTGCAGAGCGCTGCACTCATAGTCCCTTTATGGCCATGAAGGGAGAATGATCTTCCCAAAGCTCTGTGAACCCCGAGCTGCTTTTTCCAGCCAGGGAATCCATTCCACAGATGCACAAGTAGAATGAAAGGCAGTCTTGCTGGTAAAAACAGCATTACTGCTTTAAAATACTACCTGCTGTGTCATTGGAAAGGAACAGTTTGCACGTTTAGCTATGGCCAGAAAGGGTTGCTCTCGATCGATGGTTTTATCTGCAGTTCTTTCCCCTCACGTACTGGGAGAGATCGCTGACGAAAGTCCCCCGGTGTGTTGGGACATCGGGCGGTTTCGTCACTCGTAGCCTCCCTCAAACCTCTCTGTTTATCTGTTTATCCGGAGGGGTGGCCGGCCAGCCCGGGACGGCGGAGCTGCTTGCTTGCAGTTGAAGCTGAGGAGGTTATTTCAGGTGCATTTACTGGTTCCAGGGCAGGGGGTGGCTGGGAGAGATCTCTGCACTGTGGGAGGAATCTCGGCACCTCCTTAAGGTGGAGGTCATGGCAACGTTGTGGTCGCGTGTCCTGCTTTGGGCAGGGCGTAGATTTGACAGGGAACCTGTGCAATTGTGCTCAGGAGAGCTGCAGTGAGAGGCCTCTTGATCCCCCAAGGCCTGGGAGATGAGGAGAGGACGCTTGGTGAAGATGATTTCATAGAGGCACTCGGATTTTTAGACCCAGAGCTATGGATGAGGATGTTGCAAAAAAATCTACACCTTAAGCATGGCTTTTGCCTTCGAAAAGCAAGATCCATCAGCAGGGTTACTTGCTTGGTGCAGTTCTCTCTTTTCACCCACGCTTTGCAGCTTAGCTTATGTCTCCACACAGTAACATGCACAACCAGCACCTAATTTCCTTTCTACGTGTAAGGCTTTGCCCACAAATAAGACCCTGTGCCAAAGTCTGGGAGGGACAAACGTCACTTAATGCCACCTGGTCCTTGCTCAGGAGTGCTTGACTTATACCCAAACACAGGCATGGCTTTGGGAGGAGGGGAGGGGATCAGCTAGCTTGGCCAGCAGCCCTGGGAGTGTGGGCAGTGACAGCACATGGCACCCCAGCAGTGTGAAGAGGCTTCCTGCCCTCGTGTCCCTGGCTCCCTCTGCTCCTCACGTTGTTCTGCTGATTCTCTTGTGCTGGCTGGTGAGCGAGAAGCCCTTGTGCCTGGCTCTTTGTCAACTTTGTCCTTGGTCAGCACAAATAACTTCCAGGAGACCAAGATCCCCCCTTCATGTCTTCACTGGATGGCTTGTTTTTATTTGCCATAAGCTCCATGGAGGCTCTAATGCAACCGAGCCCAGGTGTGAGCAGGACTCCCATAGCACTGTGTTGGTGAAGGAGGAATTATCCCTGTGTTTGTCTTGAGATTTAAGCTTAAGAGGTGGAGGAAGAAGAGGCAAAGACCATCAAAACCCGAGTGTTGTCAGGGTGGTGCCATTACTGTCCATGAGATGTATTGGCATCCGCTGGGCTGCCTGCATCCATGGGATGTGTTGTGCCTACTTCTTATTCCTTTCCACCCTTCTCTCAGGGAAGGAGCCTCAGTTTTAGTTCATGGGACTGAAGGGACCGATTCTACACTCCAGGTAACCTCTCTGGCACAGATTATCTTGGACCCAAGATGCAGGACCATCCGTGGCTTTGAATCGCTTGTTGTGAGAGAGTGGCTTCAGGTAAGAAGTGCCTTTGAAGCAGCAATATCCACGTGAACAAAATGCTGAGCTCTTGAAGAGAGATTTGTGCTGAGAGAGCTTGGGAGTCAGCAAAAAGACTGGAACTTGTTGCAGTCCTGTTCGTGTGAGCAGCCCTTGTCCTAAGGAGCAGCAGCCTTACTGAATCGTTGTCCCTCTGGGACTCTGTGTAGCCTCTGCCTCTCATGGTATTTCTTTTGGTTTGGGGGAATTCTGTTTTGTGGGCGTAGTTCTGACATCTCTTTTGAGAGCACACAAAACTGAAACACAAATCCCCAGTTCCACTCTTTATATTCTCACTGCAGATGTCCTCAGTCTGGTCCTTTAGTGCCCCTTCACCAGTTCATTCTTATTAAATTCTGTGATAAATTGTATTCTCTAATAAAATTAAATTCTATAGTAAAATGTAATGCTACTTACATAGCCAGAAATGGGCACCACTGCTAGCAATTTCTTACTGGATGCTTGACCAAACTGCAGTTGCAGGAAGAGAGTATTGATAGCTGCATGGAGAGAAATGGCTCCGCATGCTTTGCCAAAGTGCAGCTGTAGGAAAGACTTTTAATAGCATAAAAAAAGAGCGAAATGGCTTTTGCTGGATGTATTTGCATCCCATTACGCCGTGTGTGATGCTCTCTGCTTCTTACCTCCAGGCTGGCCACCCGTTTCAGCAGCGCTGTGCCCAGTCAGCCTACTCGAACAGCAAGCAGAAGTGGGAAGCCCCGGTGTTCCTCCTCTTCTTGGACTGTGTGTGGCAGATCCTGCGCCAGTTCCCCTGCTCCTTCGAGTTCAACGAGCACTTCCTCATCATGCTCTTCGAACACGCTTACGCCTCGCAGTTCGGGACGTTCCTGGGCAACAACGAGAACGAGAGGTGGGTGAGGATGCTTGCTCAGAACCTGCATCTGGCAAAGAAAAGGTCCCTTGGTATGATAAAGGGGTGGGGTGTTTATGCAGGCTCTTATAGCACAGGTAAAGTGCCCAATAAGCCAAAACAGGGGGTTGGACTAGATGATCTCTAGAGGTCCCTTCCACCCTCAGCCATTCTGGGATTCTGTGATTCTTTCCATAAAAGAACTAACAGCTGGAGCTCAGTAATGACAGAAGTCAGGCTTATGGGGAGCAAACCTGTCAGCACAGGACTGAGGGAGAACGTGAAGGACATTCGAGGTGAAAACTGCAAAGTTTGGTTCCTGTAATAACTGTCAGGGAGGAACATGATTCTGTAGCCTGGTGGTCACAACCACAGGGAAAGGGGGGATTGTTGGTTCAAGGCTTTGCTTTTTTTGCATCATCTGTGAACTGTGGCATGTGGAAAAATGTTGAAGGGGTCCTGTCAGAAGGATCTGTGCTTTAGTTACTCGTTTGGGCCTCCAGCATCTTTATTAGATTTGAGGTTTCTTTGGAGGTGCAGAGGCCCAGCTTCAAAAAGACCAGGATGAAGCTCTTCCACTTTTTTAAAGGAAGCAGCCAGCGCTGCCTCCTGCTGCAGTCTGCCTGCCCAGATAACGTTAGACTTGTGCTGAGCTGGCTCGTGAGCTTGTGGCTTTAACTCGTCCCAGTCAACACTTATTTTCTGAACTCTAGTGAGGTTTAGGAAGAGCACTGTGCTAGTGGGGTGGTTTTGAGTATGCACCGAGTAGAGCTGCCAGGAGTATTAAAGAGGATTGAGTCCAGGGAGGACAGGAGCCTCCTGTGATGCCAAAGGAGGTTTGAATTCCTATTTTGAGCTTAGTTTTATTCTCAGGCCTGTGGGTTCCAGTAAGACTGTATGTACTGGATCTCCTAAGCTAAAGAGCATTGAATGAGTAGAAGGGAAAGCAGAGCTGATAATACAAATACACAAATGCAGCTTAAAACTTCCTAGAAACCTCTCTGCCCTTAAAGTAACCTCTATTTAGAAGGGACTGTCTTCTGCAGGGCTGCTCAGCTGGTCATCTGTTAAACTAAATTGGACTTAGAACCAACAAAGCCAAATTTAAAGAGCATTGGATGTTACACGTAATAATCTGCCTGTCACATCTGAATATGCCTGCCTGTGAGTGCAGAACTCTGATGTTAAGTTTGTGGTGTCTGAAGAAAGCACAGGGACAGCAAATCTCCCCCTGGAGCCGCAGTTCCATTTGCTGATGCAAGCAGGCTGGAGTTTGCCAAAATCTAAGGAATAGAGAGCCTTAATAGAGACCTCTTGGAGGTGGATTTAAGGCAGGATAACAGAACTGCCTTCTTGCTGTGCTCTGAGGCTTCCTGCCACCAGAGGGAACTCATCAGGCTTGTTAGTTGTGCAATTCCAGCAATTATCCTGCTTTAATTTACCCTGAGAACTGTGTTATGATCCTTTCTTACCATCCCTAATAGCTCTATTTTGACATCAACATAATAATTCAGTTCCTTTCACAACATATCAGACCATTTCAGGTAGAGTAGGTAGGTACCATTTTAGGTAGGTTCTTTAACTGGACAAAAGACAGTTTCCCAATTTAAAAAGTCACTTTTGCCATTTCTTTTTCGGAATAAATTGCAAAGGTTGAGTAGAGTAAGTGGCATCACCATTTCACTCTCATGTTGGTGAGATGCTACTGAATGGGATTAGACTGAATTACTTGCCCTTGATTTCTCTGGGCTAGTAGCAGGTGGGAAAACTTGGGATATTTTAATTTGCAGAATTCTGACAGAGCAAAGTGAGTTTGTATAGTGGAAATGTGAAAGCTAACTTGGCCATATTTGGTTCGTTAGGTCTAAACTGAAGCTGCAGACAAAGACTATGTCCCTGTGGTCCTGGGTGAACAGGCCCCAAGAACTGAACAAATACAAGAATCCTCTTTTTGAGGCCAACAGTCTGGTCATCTGGCCCTCCGTTGCCCCACAGAGCTTGCAGCTCTGGGAAGGTAAGCCAGGCTTGTGCCTTCTGTGTGCAGTGTTTGTGCAGTGGCTACTAAAGGCAAAGGAAGGCAAAAAAATCCCTGTTTGTAATGATTAACCTTATTTAATTGGGAGTGATGAATCCTGAGAGGTGAGTCAGTACTTCAAAGTGATGTTTAGGGGAGTGGGGGAAAAAATGTGGATTGCATCATGCTGCCTGTATGAGCTGAAGGAATATGAAGAGCATTTTTGGCTTGTAACAAAGAGCCCCTTGTGATTTTGCTTCCCTCTGGGCTTCCAGGTGTCTTTCTTCGGTGGAACAGGTCTTCCAAGTTCCTCGACGAGGCCTATGAAGAAATGGTCACCCTTATAGAATACAACAAGCAGCTCAAGGCCAAGGTTAATGCACTGAGGAGGCAGTTAGCAGAGCTGGAGACAGATGATGGGATGCAGGAGAACCCCTGAGCTTGCAGGGCTTTGGACTCGGGTGTTTCCTTTCAACTCCTCCTTACACTAAAGACTCGACATGGAAAGTGCATGTGTTGCAGAGCCCTCCGGTGCAACGGGTCCTCAGTCCTCCCACTGCTGAAACCTTCACACTATGTACACGTCCCTGCTTTTTTGGGAGAGATCAGTTTTGTTTACAGAAGACGTGCACAACCAGGCGTGCTGTCCCCTCCTGGCAGCTTCTCTGGCTCTAATAAATTGGGTACAGTGTCGGTATAAGCTGGAGCTCTCACCTCTGTCCAACTCTATGGATGACCAGGATGGGCCAAGAGACAGGAGGTTTCGGATTTGTTTTGGACCTTTCTGTTTTTGTTAAACTCTCCAAGCACTCCGTTGGCAGGAATAAAACACAAAGCTATAGATAGGGAGATAAAGGCATTTTGTCCAAAAACACCTTTTCTTCCCTCCCACCAAGGGTAGCTAAAGCAGCCTAGTTCTTCAGTTTCTTGGAAAATCTAGAACTTTTAGTTAAATCACACCATCTCTTATGCGTTTGCACAAGACTTTGTGTTAAGCATTGGCTTGGGAGCAGTAACTTGAATTTCCAAAGCAGGCAAGAAATTTCAGTGCAATACAGAATTAAGGTAGGGATTCTGCCGTTAGCAATTAATCCATGACCTTCAGGTGGAATTGTGCCCACGAACAAATCTCTCAACAAATAACCTTTTCCCTTTTTTTCTGCTTGGAAAACAGAGGTTAAGTAGCTGGCAAAGGTGTCCACTGGCTGAGCAAAACAGTGACTTGGACCCGTCCTTTTAACTAGAGTTGCGCTGATCTTGAAACTTCTGGTTGCACTGGCTGTTTTTGTAAGTTTAAATAGACTCATGTCATTACTAGGGTGAGAAAACATGTACAGTAGCTCTTAATTTAAGTCTCAGCAAAACAGTTTTACTCCAGGTATGTATATTTTGTTTTGTTTTTTTCCTTTCATGTTCATGCTAAGTATTTTACATGTTAAAAAACAATCAAAAGCAAAAGATAAAGTAGGTCTGATCTAACATATCAGGTATCTTTTGCGACTTAAAAAGCTATCACTACAAAAATACTCCTTTGTTTAGATCACTTTTAGCTGCTAAACTATTTAAAAATATTAGGGATCGGCTCTTTTTCAAGTTCATGTCTTCTGTAGCTGTTCTTGCAACTTGCCTCTTAATTCTGATCTTTGCTGGAGACTTTTTCTTCTCCTTTAATAAGGCAGTCAAGAATAAGTCTGAAATAATTATCTGGACACTTGTTCAGTTTGACTCCATTGCTGGGTCTATATGACCAAGAAGATGTGGATTAAATGGATCATGTGGCTGGGACTACCTTGTGAGTTCCTTGCTGTTAGCTGCCTGCTTCTGAAATGAAAGGAGCAGCATTGGGTTGATGTTGACTTCCTTGGAAAGCTTTGATCTACCCTTAGCCATGGCTTTTTGTGTTTTGGAACAAAGATGCCTTTATTTAAAAGCTGCTTTTACAGAAATATGTGTGTATATATACCTATATGAGAATGGAGGGTGTTTAGTTGTCCTAAAAGCATTTGGAGAGCAATTGTCTACAAAAATCCCATGACCTATAAGTGTTCTGTAACCAAGGAAATCATTTATGTAAAATTACTTGACAGTAATTTTAAATGCTACCTGAATGCCTTTTATTTCAATCCTTGTTTCCTTAAACATTTTCTTCTTGACTAGCCTGAACTTGGTCCTAAAGTGTTCCTTGTTTCTTCTTTCTTTCCCTGTAAGAGTTAACCTGCATGGTTTCATTTACAAGGGCTGGTTTAGAACGAGATCCCCATTGAACAGAAATAGCCTTAGGGCAGTCAAATAATTCCCCCTTTGTTTTAATATCAGATATATTTGAAGAAGGGCACTCTTGTTCACTAAATCAAGATGGACACAAGGAATAGTTCTTAGGGCAGGTTAGTGATTGCTGTTACATAACATGCAGACGCAGGTCAGCCCTGCCTTCCTCCTGCGGAACTGTCTTTTAGGTATTTATGAGACGTAGGCCCTTGGAATTACTGCTTGTACCCTTCAAAGTTATGGCTGTGTTGTCTGCACCTGCCTCGGTGTAGGATTCCCATCCAATCCAGAATTTCCGCTGTGCCTGTAAGTCTGAAACGCGCCATTCCTAGTCAGATGAGGATTCAGAAGGGACTGGTTTTTTTTCCCCCCAGTAGACTATACATAAAACATTTAAAGGTTATGTAGCTTCCTAACATAGTAATTAGACATCAAAGTAAATAATAGAGAAGCAAAGAGGTGTTTTGATGTGAGTGCCTGGCTGTTCCAGCCTCTCCTGCACGCGTCCGCGGAGGCTGGATAACCAGCTGTGACAGCAAGCGCAAGGCAGAGCGGTCTGAGCTGGGAGTTCATCCTCCACGCACGTTTCAGGGCTCCATCCCCACGAGTGGCGTGTGTTTGCCTTGGCTCGGTGGCACTTTGGATCACTTGGCCTTAAAGCTAAATACCAGGGTGGTTCTGAACGGCCTGTAGCTCCTTCCCGCTTTTCTGCCTTAGCACATTCCCAGCTAAGCGCAGGCATCAGAGGCTTCATTTCCAAACAGTCGCCTTCCCGACGTGCCGGAGTTAGGCTGGGATGTTCAGACGCTGGTAGCTCCTCCTAGGAGAACACAATTCCCAGGTTTTGTGGGTAGCCTTGTTGCATGTTCCCTCCGGACCTTTCCATGGCCAGGGCCTTCCAGGCCGGAGCCCCCATTGCTTCCCTGCACGTCCCCAACCTTGTGCTTAAAGATCCACGTAACGAGGTGGTCATAAAGTCCCCTGAAAACACTTAGGTCAATCGATGTGGACACTGCCATTTACCAAAAAATAAACCAAAAAGGGAAGAGGAACTAACTTGCACAGTTTTCATGAACACAAAGGGAAATACATACCTGCAAAATGTTGATTGTATTGCTTAAACTCTTGAATGTGGCGATCTGTTCAAGTGCACTATTGTCCATGTTGCATATGATATAACTTAAATTGCACTGTGTAGCATATTGGGTCCCACGTATGCTTTGCTAAAGCCTTGGAAAGTGCTGTCGTGCACAGGTTCCTGTGCGAGGGAAGATGTCTCTGCTGGCAATTCCACTTGATTTGTAACTGTGTGACACTGGATAGCACTGTGTGTAAAGTCATGTGTATTATATATCTGTTACCTAGTTCGGAACTTAGGTGGAGTGTGTTTCTATCCAAACATCTGGAATTGCTGATTGGACTTGGCGGCTGCTGCTTTGAACTGGATTTAAACTGAAATTAACGGGGTTGGGAGCTGTGGGCTGCTGTTAGAACTACACTGCACGTGTACAGAATCCCAGCCCCTGTGGTGTTCAATATATTGCAAAAACGTAACAAATTCAGGAAAAAAAAAAAGCTGTAATGTCTGGAGTTGTTTATCCATTTGGGGGAAATAACAGATATAAAACAGCTGTAAACTTTTGCTGTAGCTTTGTTGAGAACACAGTGGAAATGTCTGTCTGAATTAAAATCTTGAAGACTCTAAAAATGTTCTTTAATTACTGCACAGGGTCAGTATGGCCTTCGTTTTTAGGGGGTGGATGTGAGACTTGGGCGTGAGCTCTCACTGATGCTTCAGCTCATATTCATGTTCAGCTCATATTCAAAGTGCAATATGGGGAATTTTGTTTACCTTTTTGGGGGGATTTGGGAGGAAAGGAGCGGTGGTGCTGAGGAACTGTGAAGGGAGATAGATGCTGATGCAGGTTGTGGGAAGAGACTGGAGTCTCCATCCTTGGAGATGCTCAGAATCCACCTGGACGCAGTCCTGGACACTCAATTTTCTTGAATTCCATCCCAGCTTTCCAAACCTCAATCCCAAGCCTCACCTTGTGTCATCTGGCTGAAGATGTGTCCCCTCTCACCCCTTTCCACCCTATTCCCAGCTTGGACCAGACTTGGGAGTAGAGAACTTGGAGGCAACCACATTCCTACAAGTGTCCTGGGAACAGGCGGCCTGGCTGAGGTGTTGGAAACCTGTTGACCCCCAGGGCTGGGGTATGCACAGGCTCCCCATGCGCTGAACAGGGAGTTTCTGTGGCTGCTGCTGGTGGTGCAGCATCCCCCTTCCACAAACCTGTGCATGCTGCAGCATGAACACGTCTGGAGGGAGCGTAAAGCCAGAACGTTGGGGCTAGAGCTATTTCACTGGAAAAAGGGAAAACCAAGTGGTTCTCGTTTAGTGCTTTTCTAGGGCTGTTTTTCATGCTGCCACTTTCCCCCATGCAATAAAAGAAGACAATGAGGAGAAACTACCTCTGGGTGCTGCATGTGGCTCAGGACGACACGTGTCTAGTGCTGGACGGTGCTCGGTGGCTCAGGGTTCCTGTGTAAATGTCACCACGAGGCTGTGGCCTTTGGCTGGTGCAGCCAGAGGTGATGCTCCTCGGATGCCCTCCTGCTTGGGTGCTTTCCCATTGCTTCATCCGATGCTCCAGGACGTGCTAATGAGGGGTTTGCTCATCCAGTTCAGTATCCGCTTCCTCAAGTCCTGGCAGAAAGCCTGGGCACTGCATTAAAGAGGAGAAAACCCGTTTCCTCATGTAACACTTCTGTTTGTTTGTGTTTGGATAATACCTGGTTGCTAATCTAGTGAGTAAACCTTCTCTCTTGCTTTCCCTTCCAAGCGGAAGATCCAAAGATGCCGTTGGCTTCCCGTGGGGAATTTACCAGGTTGGTGAAATAAAATTTGGTGTTTGGTGCTTTGGGGCAGAGCCGTTTCTGTGCTTGTTGACAGAAAGGGAGCCAAAGCTCTGTCCTCCTCATTGTGTCCTCTTCAGCCACCCTGAGGCATCTCGGGTCGTAGCCAAGATCCTCTGCTGCAAATGCACAAGGTTTGATGTTGCTTTGCAGTGCACAGAGGGCTGCAGCATGAGGGACACTTCATAGCAACAAAATGCCCATTAAATGAACTAATTACCTTACTGTGGCAACGTGCATGTTGTTTCAGCCCTAAAAATACAGGGAGTAGTTGCCAAAATCAGGTTGGTGAATCACAGAAGCTGTTGTACATGCAAGGGCCACTGGATTCCCAGCTGTACGTTAGTGCCAACAGCCCTTGAACTACAGGATCAAAAATTGAAAGCACTCTCCATCACGTTAGTGGTACAGAGCCCTGAACAAATACATAATTTCTACTTAATTTGGGTAGCTGGAAGCTGATCTATTACTTGTCTCAATGTAAAGCACAAGCTGGTAGACCCTGATACAAAGAGCAGGCGTATTTTCAGCCCACTAGTCTTACAGCTCACCCGAGGAATGCCTTGCTCTGACAAGATGCAGCTGCAGGAGTTTTCAGTACCAATTTTTCAAGCAGGCTTCATAAAGCTGGGATGGCTTTTTATAATTTTTTTTTTTCCTCCTTGTAAAAAATGATCCCAATGGTCTAAGCTTGACAGATGCATCCAGAACATAAATCTTCACGCAAGGAAAAGATATGGGAGGAAGGGAGCCTCCTACAAGGAGGTGGATCATCCAAAGCATCCCCGAGGACTCCCCTCGGGGAGATGCAGCCCCAGGGTTTGTGCTGTGCCACATGTGAGACCAGCTGGGCTGGGCTCAGCACTGCAGGTAACAGAATCATCTCATGTCAGAGTTTCTGGGTGGAAAGGTGTAGCTCAGGAAAGGTGCTCAGCCTTTTTGCAAGAGGCTGTTCTGAAAGGGCATAACATAGGGTAGAGAACCTGGTATTCCTTCCCGAAATGGAAAATTATTTTGCATGATGCATCAGTGAGTAATGTAAAACATCTATAAAGGCTATATTACATTATAAACTTTTTTTTTTAGGTTTATAAATCTGTGATGGTGTGAAATATAAACTTTCTTGTCAAAAAATGCTTTCTGTCAGGAGTGGGGATTGTTTCAGAGCAGGTTCCTGGAGCAGAGTGCCACTTGCCTTTGGGAATTGCGTTTCCTCCACGTCTTCAGTGCTGTTTTTAGTGCTGCTCTGAGTGTATCAGTCACTGGTGCTGTATCCTGCATGGCTCTGGGCTCTGGGAATGAAGACTTTGCTGACAAGCAGAAGAGATGGGCTGTAGGAATAGCTTTGCATAACTGAAATGCTCTTGCACTAGACGGAGACCTACGCTTGAACTGAACCTTCTTTTTCCCTCAAGACTTCATGATATCATAGTTGAAAAACTCCTCGTGTTGGATATTTAATCAGTTGTTGCAAGGAGAAAACAGCACTTTGGATGATAGTGGGGTATGTACAGGGTTCTGGTTGCTGCGATTCCTTTAGGTTTGTATTTGCACAGGGAAACGGAGCTGTGCCTTGCTGGGAAAAGATTTTCCTTTGAAGATCCTTAAGGGACACTTACACAGCATCAAATTTACCAGGTGCTTGGGCTGTGTTGCCAGCAACTTGCAAAGCTGCGATTTTGTAACGGGGCAGGCGCTGGTAATGCTGAATTAAAGTGCTGCTGCTTTCCACCTTCCTCCGGATTGCAGAACGTGGGAAGGACAAACAGCCACCGAGCTGGAAGGGAAAAGCTCCACAGCCTGAGTCGGCACCATGGGGGTGAGCGCCGTGATGATGCCGTGGAAAACAAAGGTGCGCAGAGGGTTTGCAAGGTGGCACCTCATGGGGATTCATGAGCTGCCTCCCAAGGCTGTGACGCTGCAGCGGGATCCCCACGGGGTTGGATTTGGGATTCGGAGGCCGGCGCTCGGGTCGTGCCACCTTGGGTGAGTTACCTCATCGCCTTCCCTCTGCTCCTCGTGTTGCAGCTCCGGGCGTCCTGCAGGGCGAGGAAGGGCTCTGCCGTGCCGTGGGAACACGTTGTACCTGAGCAGCACCCTGGTGAAACCTCCAACTGCTGATTTGGAACCGTTCGGAGGAGGAAGATAAAAGGAAAAGTACTGAACTATGAAAAGCCAGATGGCTTCGGGAGGCCGGCTGTAAACAGACCTCTTCAAACCAGAAACACCCCAAAATCTGCCACTCTCCTGCCATTACAGCGGTGGCAACTTCTGCTGGAGAGATGGAGAGGGTAGAGCACTAAAAGGATCGTGTTATCACCCTCCTTGCTATTCTCTCTCCTTTCCTTTAGCAACTTGGATTTCTTTCTGATGACGTTGCCTCATGACCCAGCCCCGATCTGACCTTCCCTTCCCATAATCTGGGCCTAGAGAGAAGGAGCAACTCGCTGGGACGTGTCCTCATCCATTTCCCTTGCCTCTCTTAATTCCCATTTCCAAAATTCTTCCATTAGCATGGAGCAAACCGGCTTTTTCTCTTTGCAGCCTCTCAGTGATTTATTAAAAAATCAAGAAGCTTTAAATCTAGATATGATGAAAAAATCAAAAAACCAAGCTTCTTGCTATGTTATACCCCTTTCTCTCTCCCTGGGGCACTTTCTTTGGGATCTTTATGCTGCAGAGTCTCTGTAGGTGCAATGCACATGACTGAACCAACAGATTGCTTCTTTACACTTTAAATCCACATGAAAGGTAGCCAGGACTACTGAGCTACAAGCCCATACTGACCCACCACAGAGCCTTTGCTGGCCAGGCAGGCGTTGGTTGGGTTGGAAGGGTCATTCTCTGCTCTACCCATATTGGACCATCCGAGTTGCTGATTCCAGCTCATGCTCCGTCCTCACATTTATCTTCCTTATCCTGCAGGGCTCTGTGCTCTTTCTCACAGTTTGACAAACTCCTGGGCACCCTGTGGAAGGGTTGTGCAGCTGGGCCCTATCAGGAAGGCCTTGGATCACAGCCGAACCCTTAGGACAAGGGTGGTCACGGGTCCAGCTGGCTCCGAGCTCCCCACAGCTTGGACGCTCGTGGGGATTCCCTCAGTGCTGGGGGAGGACGTGTCCATTGGCACTAAGGCACTTCTGCTTCTTCATCACCTGCTCTGCTCTTCCCTTGCTTTTCCTTCACTTAGTGGCTGCTCCTCAGCCTGGAACAGCCATTGACGCGGTGAGGGCAGGATGAAATATTGCCATGGAGAAGGTAGGGAAGAGCTACCTGCTCTATCTCACACTTCAAGAATCAAAGAGCACCCCCATGAAATTACCAGGTGGCCGCTGAAGCAAAAGGAGGTACTTTATTTGCTCTCCTACCTTTGAAATCGCCTGGCACCATTAATCACTTCCTTAAATCAGGCTCCGTGCCAATCCTGAACTGCCTTGAATCCTTCTACCTTCAAGGAACACCCGCGAGCTTGTGGGCAGACTTGTCACAAACCCTTCTTCCACTTCCAAAGGTGGCACAGGAGAAAGGGAGGCGCTTTTGGCAGGGTGCAATGATGTTCAGGGTCTTCTGCTCGTGCCCTGCAGCCCTGTCCTGCACTAAGGGATGTGATTAACGGCTGTCGCTTGCACTTGACCCTTCCTCTGATCTCCACTTGGCGAGATCTGCGTGTGGAGCAGAGGGTTTTATTTTGCTAGCAGAGCTACGTGGAAGGTTTCCCTCCAGAAAATCGATATTTTAACTTAGTCCTGACTGAGAATTAAGGCCTCGAGAACTTTTTGTTAGGACATATATATATGTATATATTCTAATCTTGCTGGAACATTTCGTTTTGGCTGACAAAAGTGTTCTACTATTTCAGGATTCCTTTTTGGGTTGCTGAGCTGAAAGGTTTCGGCTCAGTGAACTGTGTACTCACAGGGGCCTGGGTCCCTTACGTGCCACGTCCTCATGTTCTGGACTCCTTCCCAAACAACATCTCCCAAGACACGGACTCTGCACTGGGATGAAGGGATGATACTGTGCCAGGAGAATGGAGCTGAGCTGGTTTAACCAAATTATCTAGGAATAACGGTGCCAAGCGAAGCAAAGAGGTGAGGAGCTTCACCATGCCTGATCTCCAGCAACAGAATCACGTGAAGAGTAGATGTTGAAGGATAGAATACAGGAAAATGGGCTCTTCCCAGATTCCAGGAATAACAGTTTTGAAGGCTTCTTAGGCAGAAGTTATCAAGATTGTCATGTTTAGTAGTCACAAGGGGGATATCGACCACAAATTGTCGTGTATCCTTTCCACTGATCTAACACTTTAATTACACTTTGGGGTATTTGTGGGGGAATGATGCTCTCCTGTTTATTTTGGAAAGACTAGGAATGTGTGGCACCCAGAATTAGGGTTCCAGCAGGCAAACAAGGGCCTGGAATTACGCAAGGCAACACTTCAATAACTTGAAACCCTTTGGATTTAGTTCAACAAATGCCAACATTTGAGTGTAGAATGTAAAGAAAAATCAATGATTTGAGCAAAATCCCTTTCTACTCCAAGTCATTTTGTTGTTGTTGTTGTTATAACTGCTCTTTCTGTGGATGGAAAATTCCCAACCTCCTTGACTTGGCAAGCTCATGTTTTTAGTTAAAGCATATGCTGCTCTGTGTTTGTATCCCGCTCCAACAAAAAAAACTGTGGATAAACAGAGAGCTGAAGGCAGCGCAAAGTTCCCTTCTCCATTCCATCTGTCCTCGTGTTGCCAAGGGAGGAGATGGAAAAAAATTCAGTTGCATTTCAGCCTGCAGGAATGACAGAAAAATTATGACAATTAAGAAAATGAAAGATAATCCCAGCTTCATCACCCATCCTCCGAGGGGCCTTCACTGCAAATGCAGAGAGATCCTGAAATGCTGATTTGCAGAGCCCTTCCCCTGAGAGAAGAAAAGCTAAATGAGAAGAAAGCATAAACTGTACTGGAAAAAAAAGTAAGAGGGGTATTAAAACTGAAGAACAAAGTTTTAGCCTCATTGTGCTGGTTTATAAAGATTATCCAATGCTGCCGTATGGAAAATGGAGTTCACAAATGCTTTGCCTCTCCCTGCCTAGCAATGCAATGCCTTGTTACCCTCCAGCAAAGGCAAGAACCACGTTTGGATTCTTAAGCTGATTTCCCCCGATACGCTGCACGCTACCGAGCGAGCCCGGTGCCTCCGTGGGAAAGGTGCCTGCCTGCTCTTGTGCAAGCTCAGAGCGTTGCCACCAGGGCTCGAGAAATAATTTTGCAGCCATGGTAATGGCTCCGTTTTGCAAAGATGGCCCTTTTAGATTCTGTTTTAAATGCATTTTGCTTTTTTTTTTTTTTTTTTTTTAATATCAGGAGTTTTCCCCCAGGGCCCTCTACCAAAAGTCAGCGTTATTTTGGACTGAAGGAAGTTTGAGGTTAATTGAATGAGGCACTTTGGAGATGAGGGGTTTAAGTCCATGAGATTCCCGCAGGCTTCACAACATGCATTGATCCAGTTTTAGCAGGTAAATTGAAGGGGGTCACATTCTCTAAGACCAATGAAACCCAAAGGTTCCCTTGACCCTAATAAGCCCTATTGGCTGGTCTGAGCTGTTGTGCATCCACTCCCATATCTGCTTCTGGTTCTGCATATCACAAACTTTACTGACTTTGGCTCCTAGATGGGGAGACAGTTTTGACTTTTTTTGTCATATAATGACCAGCCTGGTCAGCACGGAGCTTTTCTTCCTCTGCCCTGTAATGTTTAATATTTGCTTCTGCCATGGCCTTTAATCCTACCACAGAGCTAAGGATGGGTGATCCTCTTTGTATGGTAATACTGAGCATTTCTGCCCATTACTGGGGCTATTTTTTCCGTTATAGTGTAGAAAGGCTATGTCTAGAGAGCCTGTGATGTCATTCTTGCACTGGGATGACATCATCAGCTCTGCAAGGAAATGTATGTTCTTGTCACTCTTATCCAGCTCTCCGTGACAGTGAGGAAGGAACTGGGGGGATTTCAGGACGTTTACTGCTCATGGAGCGACTTCCTCTAGCTGCCGTAAACACAGATTATAAATAAGTGTATTCATTGCCCTATGCATCTGGTTTAGAGTCAAAAAAGACTATATGTGGTGATACATAACCCTTTAGCATCCCAAGGACAGAAAAGCACCAAGTGGTTCATCCTCTTTGGGTCAGATGCTTCCTCTTCTCTTGATATCTGAGCTCTGTAGGAAGATGCATCGTTGCACTGACAGTGAATCCAATTTTAAAAAAAATAGGGCACAAAAATCTGTCCAAAACCTGCTGGTTTGCCCTTGGCTGCTTCCAAACCTTCTCCCCACCAACATCTAGGGATCCAGCTTCACACAAAGCTCGTCCCAGCGGCCAACTATCCCAAAACTGGAATGTTTTCCCTGACCGGAACAGCAGTGGATACTGCCAGCATCACATGGATGCTCCTTGGACTGGAGAGTTCCCGAAGAATTAGTCCTGTTTGATACGAGGAAAGTGAGGACACTTCTGTGTTTGTAGAGCATCTTTTCTATGGAAATCTTATTTACTTTACTGTGTTACAGTAAAGGACTAAGCCTAGTTTGATTTCCACTGAAAATTACTTTTTTCTCATAAGAAAATGGGCTTGCAGTACAGTGTGCACTCCAAAGAGCCGGCTGCTATCCTGGAATGCCGCATCCAGATGGAGCTGGATGGAGGTGGACAATAAAACTCGCTGCCTTAAAAGCCACTGCTCTTTATGGTGTCTGATAAACTTGTCATGAAGCTTTGCCCCAGTTTTGGCCTTAAGATTTTCTGGTTTTCATCTCTCCCAGGGTACATTCCTTAACCCCTGTTGTATTGCAACATCTGCTCACCTCGGAGACCTGTATGAGCTTGTTCTCATACCAAGCTCCCTCTTGCTCAGAAGGACACAAGCCTTTAGGAAAGCAGTGACTTAATGGAGGGAGTTTTACTGCAAACAAATTCTTTTTCTACAGGCCCAGGAGCTGTCTGAAGCAATGCTCCAACTTAAACTGGAAAGTGATTTTTGTAAGGTTAAATATAAGCTGCACAAAGCGTATTCTGCTTCCATAACTTGCTTCAAATAAATCTCTGTGTAAAGACCTGCACTGTCCAAGCCAGTGAGGAAGAAAGATGGATCCTGTGTGCACTCCTCAGTGTATTTCCTTCTGCCTCCGTCCCTCTAGATGTGGCTAAAACGGATCCAGCTCTGCAAAAACAGCCTCTAAGGGAACATTATGTGTCTCGACTGCCTTGTTTTTGGCTGTGGTTACTCACGTTTGTTGCATGACGGAGGTATTTGGCCTTTACGGACGCTTTGAAGGGCAGGGAGGTTTGTCAGTGCTCCCTGTTTTCGTCCCGAGCTTTCCCTGTGACTTTCTCAGTGCTCCAGGAGCTCTGCAGGAAAAACAGAGTCAGCAAAAATCAACTGAGTGGCTTTGAGTTAGAGCATCTGTCTGCCCCTTGCAAGCTCTAGCGGTGTGAAAACCCACCTGGAGCGTGAACACTGATTTACAGGGGATTTTTTACCAACGTTATACCTCTGGATGGGCAAGTGTGCATGAAGAGTGTTATTTGCACAAGGATGCCTCAAAACTCTGTTGTTCTTACATTTTGGGTGCATCCTTCATCCATGTTCATCTGCTTAGATGTAAAAGTGCAAAGCAGTGGGGAAATGGGGCTGCATAGGAGAGTCTGGAGCGAAAAGAAATGAAGCTGTTCCCTTCCCCAAAGTAACAAGTTTGTCTCTTGCTGAGATCCAGGAATTCTTAGTAACCTGTTGCAGCACAAGCCAGGGCCTCTTGATGACTGTGTGACTCAAAAAACCTAATTTAGTGGCCATTTCATAACATTCTCAGCATAAACACTTACTTCTTCTTTTTTGTCTTTTCTTTATCCGCTACGTGTGCATCTTTTCTGATGCAGGTTTACCTAAACTGCTCCTAAAACTTCCAGGAACAAAGACTCTGCTCCCTCCCCAGGGATTTTTTTTTTTTCCAGGAATTAATTCTAACTTTGTCCTAACGCGTATTCTTGCTGTTATTTGTGTGCATGGCTTCCTGTCCTAACCCTGGTTGTTATGGAAACCAGTATATTTTTGCTGTTTTTTATTTTATTGTGATATAAGATTGAGGCGCTGTCATCTTCAGCCATCTCCACTTGTGACAAAACAACCTTGGTTCCCTTCCCCTTTTCCCAAGGTTTTCTAATTACTCTTGCTGCTCCGTACTGTCATGAATTGTGCCCCATCCCTCCTCCAAAACCCTGCCCTGAGGAGGGAAATGAGCATCACATTTGAAAGGAACCAGATAAAACACCTGCCGTCGGTGCATTCAGAGTATTCACTTGACTCTTGCACCGTGGTGGACAAATGGGTGTCTCCAAGGGGAGCTGCCCTTGCAGGGTTGTTATCATATGTTTGCAAAAAGATCTCGATTATAAGAAGGTCTCCGAGGTGTATGTGAACAGTGCCAGAGGAGAACCCGCCGCAGAAAATCCTGCAGAAAACCTCACCTTTCAGGCAGCATCAGATTTTCAACAAAAGGAAATCATTAAAGTCCATTAAAATCCTCCTCCCTTCCATCTCTCCTCCAAGGAAAGGGCAGTGCGGTTTGATGCACGTGTTTGATGTGCATCAAATATAAAGGGATGATCAGACTGACTTTGGTCAGGACTAGGTGCTCCCTGCCTGCCACCAAAATGTGGCACAGCCTGTGTCGATCTGCTGGGTATGATGAACATCAGGATTAAAACAGTTCAGTGCCATGGGGGAGGATAGCTCTTCCTTCCACTTTCCAAGCTGTCACTGAAGTGAAATCCAGGCTCCCTCCTTGGTGGGATAAAACATGTGGCTGCAAGGAGGGGTTCAGTGACCCTACAGGACTACACCCCTCCACCATCCTCTCGTGATCAGATCCCATCCTGCTACGTTCTCCAATTCACAAGGGTCTTCTGAGCGAACCAGCAAATGCTTTCAGGTCACTATGGTCCTGTGCAGCAATATCCCAGCAGCAAATCCTCTGTGATACCCACGCACAAAGACGGCAGCTTGCACTCCTTGCTTCCTCTTCGCATGGTCCATATGCTCCAAGCTGTTCTGCAGAGTCAGCCCTGCCAATGCAGCTCGCTGCAGATGTGATCTCTGACTGCCCACACGTCGTAGGGCTGCACTTAATGGTTCCTACACTAGCTCTTCCTCATCTTCACATTGCAAGTGTCCTCTGTTTTCTTTCCGACTTTGCCTCCTTTCAATGGCTCTTCTTCATGAACACCTGGTGAGAGAGTTCTCCTCCCCTCCGTAGTCTGTGGCTTCCAACCTCCCCACTCAGGTCACCCAGGTCCGTGGCAGCGTAGGACCTCTTAGGTCAGCTCTTGTATGGCGTTTCTGAGGGTGCTTTTGCTCTGTAAAAGAAGTCCTAATTGCCTTCTCTAAATGAGGTGTCAGCCCAGCAGAAAGAGTCACCTGGCTCGTCTTAGTTGCAGAAATGAATGTAGGTGGCACTTGGTTGAGTTGAGAAGACCTTCCCTGGAACAGGGCCCGTAACAAAACCATTACTTCATTATCGTGTTGCCTGCAGAGCACTGACAGTGACATCATGCCACGAAACCGGATAAATACTCCATCAGTTGTGACGTGCTCGGGTCTACAGCCCCAGCCGGAGGGGCAGTTCAGCAAACGCCCCGGCAGCTTCTGTCCTATCGCTTGAGAAAGTCTGTTTTATTCTGTGCAAGGAGATGGGTGTTGCTATCCCGAGAAGAAAGCTCATCTTACCTGCGTGCCTGGTGTTCCGTGTGGGAGGCCTTGCAGAGAGCAGAGTTAGCGGAGTGAGACAGCAAGGACCCCAGCGGGTGTTAGACTCTGCGGGAAGTCTAGCACTAAAATAGGGATAGATTCCCTAACAAAGAACTGAAAGAGGCTTAGAAAGGAAATTCATCTGATACCAGGTTCCCTGAGCTGAGTTAGGCTGGCACTTTCAAAGGATTTTATTGGAGACGTCTTTTTAGGCTCTTTGGAGACATATGGAAGGTAAGTTTCTATATAGGAGGGAAGAGCAAGACTCCAAGTGGTGAGTGGGTTATCATTAACTTGGGCTCAAATTTTGGGGGTTTCACCTGAAGGAATGCGTCCCGCGAGCTGACAAATCCTCTGCAGAAAGTGGAGACTTGCTGCCTCCTCTTTCCACGTCCTCCTCCTTGTTGTAGAGATTCTGGAGTTGTTCCCCTGCTTACAGATGCTGCTTCCTCCTTTCTCTTTGAGAAAATGAACTTTGTCAAAGCCCCAGCATGGGCATTTCACATCGGTCCCTCAGTCTCCTCCAAGCTTCACCACACTCCTTTGCTCTCTGTGAGCCCTCTTACCTCCTATTTCTGCCTCATCATGTTGCCCACATTTGTCATAATCCTCCTTCCCAGCCCATGTCCTGAACTGTCTGTTCTTGTTGCAAAGGGCAGTCCCAGGTGCTGGAGCTGATAGCCAGGCACTCCCCACATCAATGTGATTAACAACACAGCTGTGTGTTCCTTGGGGCATTGGCACAATGTCTCCATAGAGAAGGGACCTTCACTGGCCCAGATGGAAACCCGGTGAGACAACCTTGGCTCCACATAGTCCCGACGCTCCCGATTTCCCCACCTTAATTTCCTAGACAAACAGTAAAGCTGCAAGTAGCAGGAAGTTCTTAATGAGCAGCCAGAAGGGATTACAGAGCCTGGGGCAATTTGTGCAAAGTATCTGGATTTAAATCTCATCTTGTGTCACGCTTTCTAAGACTCATCTTAGCAGTGTCCTGGTGCGCTACGTTTTTGTTTTTGCAGCCAACTGAGCAGAGCAGGATATGGGAATCCCATTCCTAAAGCAAGATTCCCATGGTGTTCTCAGACACAGTAGCATCAGTATTTCTGATATTGCTGGCAGGGAGGCTTATGAGCTGTTCCCCTTCCCGGGAACATCTGGCCATTCCCATGTCTTTCCCATGTGGAAGATCTGAGGAGGGTCTTCATCACTGGGATAAATGATTTCTCCTATGTACAACGCTGTGACTATGTGGTTTGGCAGGAAGCCCTCTGAAGGACAAAAGAGACAAGTTGCTTGAAAACAGGATGTCACATTTGATGTATCATTAATTTTATTGACCATCACAAACCGCAGATGGGGACACACATCGCCTGGTTAGACACTTGAATCCTCCTTCCGAGGCCCATCCCAAGTTTCCCGATTTCCAACAGCAGCCCCACAAAGACTTGCCACAGCTGCAGTCTCCTCCTCACTTCTGCTGAGCTGAACTTTCTAGCACCCAAAGTTACTACTGTTTTTCCCCCCTTCTTATCCCAAGCACTTTTATCTCTCACAGGAGCACAAACAACATTAACACTCCCAGCAATCTGGAAGAATAAAGGCTTTGAGATAAGATTAGCCTTTTCACCTAGATGTTTGTGAAAGTTCTGTGTTTTTTTTCTTCCCTCTTGCTGATGAATTCCACCCCTTAGCAGGCTGGTTGGGGGTTGTTGCATAACAGTTTAGCCACAGCTAATTAACACAAAATTATGCTTGCAACAGGCACAGCATCCAGCATAGTTGCTAAAATTAACATGAGTTTCAAAAGCATCTAGACAAGTTCATGGGAAGTATGTTAATGAAAGGTGGCTATAAATGCATGGACTGTAAAGACACCACGTCTGGTTCCAAAAGTCCTTGAGCTGCAGAGCCCAGAGGTCTGCGAGGGTTTCATGGGGAAACAGCTGCTGTTAGGGACAAAAATGAAGGAATAAATAAATAAATAAATAAATAAATAAATAAATAAATAAATAGATGTCTGGGATGATCTTTGCTTGACACACTGTGGTCATTTTTATACTTTTGGCTCATTTGACAGATATATAGTGATGAGCAATACCTGGTCACCCACAGGAACAGACAACCTCAGGTAGCTTTCCAAAGAATAACATCTAGCCACTCTCTACAAAATAAAAGCTATTTTTCCAGGCAAGTTTCTATGACCAGAACAGTGAGGTACGAGCAAGTGCAGCAATTAAATTTAAGTACTTTATAAATTTGCCAAGCACGGGGTCTTTCTGGTGGCCGGACCCAGTGGGTGCTATTTGTCCAGCAGGTCCATTTCTGCGCATGGTGTCTGAGCTCGTCAGGTTTTGTTTTAAAAATGACTCGTGCTTGGCTCCTGTTTACCCTCAAAGAGAGGGTAACCTGCTGCCCTCGCAGCAGTTGTTCCTTGCTGCCTTGGATGGAAGCGTTTCCCGGGGGCAACAAAGCTCCTCAGAGCTGGATTTCACATTTCTCTGCGTAGCTTTGAAATGTCACCCCATCTTCTGGAGACCTGTTGTGACCCACAGCGCTCCCCGGATGACAGTACTTCCACCTTGGCCAATTTATGCTCATAAACGTGTTTTTTTTTTTTTTCCAGATTTTGTTTTTTTTTTGTCTCCAAGTAGACGAGAAAATGCCTAGTATTTATTTTATTCCTTAATTTCTGCCATTATCACAACAATAATTATATCATCTTGGAGGGCATCTTCCTGCCCATCATCTCCACAATCAGCTTCTATTTTATTTTATTTTTTTAAATTCAAATACCCCCCCAAAGCCCTTCTTTTACTTTAGCTCTGACAGAAACACCTTCTCAGGAACTTCCATATGAATTTCTTGGAGAAATTTTCCACCCGGGACTGGTTATTGAGCGCCTTTGTTCTCAGACAAACCCATCCCACAGCAGTCACCAATTTTCCATGACTTTCTCCATATTGGTTAAGTGAAAAGTCTGGGGTTTTGTTTTTTTGGATCATGGCAAAACACCCCAGTTGCTGACTCCATCTCCTTCCCCCAGGATCCGGCATCACAAAATTTCCTTTCGGTGGTTACATCAAAAAAGTCAAGGAAGAGGTAAAACAGTAATTTCACATTTATTTATTTATTTATTTGCAGGAAATCAGGCTTTGCAACATTTTTACCCCACAGTTAAACCTGAACCTGGGGTTATGTTTGCAAGAGGACGACGGTCCCAGGGCAGGGTGAGGCCTGTGCGCCACCCTCACGAGGAATCTGGCATTTCCCCATTTTTTGGGTGCAAATCCTCATATTTCTGAGGTAAACCCCTCACTATTCTGCACACCCCACCTTAACAAGCGCCACACGGGCTAAAATGGCGCGGGGTATGACGTCACGCTGTCGTCAGAACATCCCCCTGCCCGCTCCGTCTGCGCCCTCCCCGGCGGCGGTGACGCAGCGCTGTAAGCCCCGCCCCCGCCGCCCCTCTCAGCCAATCAGATCGCGGCGCCGGCGGAGGAGCGCGGCGGGAGCTCGGTGAGCGTTGAATGAATGGGGCGGATGAGGGGGGGGTCGCGCGCGCGCCGGTTGCAGCCCCGTAACGGTCCTAACGGTCGCAACGGTCGCTCCCCTCAGGGGCGGACGGTGCACCCGCGCGCACGGCGGCTGTAGCCCCCTAAGGGTCCTAACGGTCGCAACGGTCTCTCCCGTGCCTACAGCGGCTGCAGCCCGGTAACGGTCCTAACAGTCGCAACGGTCTCTCCCTTGTCCACGGCAGCTGCAGCCCTGTAACGGTCCTAACGGTCGCAATGGTCGCTCCCCTCAGCAGCGCACGGCGGCGGGGAGAGGTGCTGACTCACCCCGAGGAGGGGACAGGGCTGAGACAGCTCCATCCTTTGGGGGCTGCAAAGGGACAAACAAGCAAAAATTAAAAAAAAATAAAAAAAGGAAAATACCCACCCAAAATTAGGGCTGTGGTGTCGAGTGCTGCCTTGCTCCTTTTATTTATTTATTTTAACATCCCTCTCATGCCAAATTTTTCTAGGCCTGGCACTACAAAGCACCATCACCAAGTAGTAGCCTCTTTTTCCTAGTTGATATAAAACCTTCCATTTTTCTTTCCTCCGGCCCTCAGGATTTGATTTTGGCTGCCTTTCCAGCGGCCGTGCAGTGAACCTGTTTCTTCGTGGCCTCGGCCAGGGATCCTGTGTCATGTTTTCCCCCCGGGACTTGTGTCACTCATGAAAAACGAGCCTTTTGCCTCAAGGTTATTCTAAGTCGGGGTTATCCAGCTGCCTGCCGGAGATAACGTATAGCCAGGCCCACATATAGCTGTGCCTCCAGACCAGGCAGCACCTGGAGGATCCCTGTGTCCCTCTCACGGCTCTCTGCCCTGGAGCAGGTACCACTTTTATTGAATAGTGGGGTCTTGCTGGCTATTGGATTTTTTTTGGCTATTTCTGGCTTTCTTGGCTATTTCTGACTTCTGGAGGCCTCAAAAGCTTTCCACGCTTCAGCATTCTTCTTGCACTTGGGAAATATAGACGAGCTTTCATATCGATATCCTTACGGCAGAAAAACCAGGTGGTTTGGAGACCAGTGCAATTTCAGAAGAGTAACTTGGTGTTGCTGCGTTGGTTTAGATTCTATTTGTGAGGTTGCCAATCATTTTTGAAATACCAGGAATAGGCAACCTGCAAGATTCCTATCCTGAGAAGTACCATAACTTTCTTTAAGAGACACAAGATTTAGGCTTATTGGATTAGCCCAATGTAGGAACCTCCTGCTCAGCAGCAGGAGCCAGAAACTTTAGGAAATTTGGGGTTTGCCGATGAATTCTCTCTTCTCCATTTTCTCCGAAGCTTAATGTGGGATTTTTCCAGATCAGCCTCCGAGCTCCTTATCTTTCTTATCACTGTAATAACCTATTAATAACTGAAGCATAAGAAACTGCTAACCTCTATAAACATACTTTTGTCTTCTATATTAGCAACGGGTGTTTGCAGCTTATATAACACTTGCTTGCAAAGTTTCACAAAGCAATAGCTGCAGACTGACTAAATTCCAATCAATTTTGGAGCTTTTTCTTTCCCTTCCCCCTTTAATCTCCTTAGAAAATGTGTAAATTTTCTGGCATCCAGGGGAGATCAGCACTTTACCTATGAGCGTGTGTTTGCTTTGTGCTAATCCTTTGCACAGCAAGCCATTAGTTTCAAACCCGACCTTCAGAGATAACCCCAGATTGTACTTTATTTTTTTTTGGTGTTAGTTAAAGGAGCTGGCTGCAAAGTTTCGGTTTTCTGCCTATCGCAAAGTTACGGGCATTTCAAAATTGAGCAAATGTGGACGATGTGATATCCCCGTCTGCTGCTACTCTGGCGTGCACACACTATTTTTTTTTGTAGGAGACAACTCCTACTTTCTGTAAGATTTTGATTGGCTTTCCAAAGAGGCAGTGTCCTTTAAATTGCGCTTGGATTGCTGCTCCTGTTCTATTGCCAGCTGCTGGGAAGGTAAGGATGGGAGCAGAAAAATTCCCTGTGGGATTGCATAATCCTTAAATATAATGCGGGCTGTCAATTTAAATTAGCGGCATGGGGGAAGTAAGTCTCGTATTTTGGGATAAAACATCCTCATTTTGTTTAATCCAAAAAAGAACAAAATTAATGTTTTCACTATCAGCTTGGGTAATGAGTAAAAGCCACTATCTGAAAAAGTAGTTGAGGGTAATGCAATATGAGGGTCATACTTCTGGGTTTAATAATATGAATAATACCTTTGATTACCTAAAATAAGAAGCCGTGGTCTAACAGAAAGTTTATAATAGCACTTTGGATGGAGGAAACAATTTGCCTTGTGGTAGGGCTAGCATTGTCTTGTGCCTGTTCAGTGAAATTTTTAACCAGCACTATTAATTGCTTTGCTATCTGGGCCTCTTCTAGTAGCTTTTAGTATTTATTAACTAATTACAACTTTTTTTATTTCTTCCCCTTCCTCATATTTGCAATAGGGGAAAATGCATGTTGTAAGTGCTTTTCTTGGAAATGACTGTACCATGTGGTGATATAAGGATTTTATTTATTTTTCTTTAGTGACTGGTAGTGTTTACTATTCTGAGTCGCCTAGCAGTATTTTTTCAGCTGAAACCAGGCAGTTTTTATTGCAAGTAAATTTGAAGAAACCAGTCTAGCAGGTGGGAAAACTGCTTTCATCCTAGGATGGCATTTTTATAGCAAAAAACTTTGGTATGTGTACTCCCATTCTAGAGCTCAAAATGTAAAATGCATTTTTAGCTGCTCCCAGAGGAACTTTTGCAGGCCAGAGATATAGGAAGTCTTCCTAGCACTAACATAGCTTTAGTATTCCTTTCTGCAATAGAAAAGCATTATTACTATGTATTTTAAAGAATCACAAGGGCAGCATTAGTTCCTTAATGCTGGTTTCCTAGATAGAAACATGTATCTTATGATATCAAATCATGTGGATGTGCCTCTCTGTCTTCCTGCTGTCTTCCTCTCTTTATCCCTAGCTGCTTTTGCACCTCTGGGTTAATTTCAAGAAAACTCGATAGAGGGACCAAGTCTCAAAAATACCATAAGAGCATCTCTGTTCTGTGAAGGTAGACTATAGAGGAGAGAAACTTCATTAGTGTCGTGACTGAAGATAAGAAGCACTGGCAGAGCTGTACGAATTGATACCAGAGAGAATTCAGATAGGAAAAAGATCTCTCAAATTGCTGCCTAACGTCTTAGATATCCGTTATTCACCTCTGTAATTTAAGTCTGTGCTTTCAGTGCTAAAAGGACAGCTTCTTTGCTCTAGCTTTGTGAGTGGAGTTAAGCAGAGTTATATTGGCTTGGCTTGGGACAAGGAATCACAGAGGAGCTGTTGCAAAGCCTGTGGATTGAGCAATGGCCCTGTCGTCCTGTGATGGGACGTTTGGCTTTCTCCCAAGTCTGTATCAGCCAAGCTGATCTCCTTCATGGCTGGTTTACGTGTGGCCAAGGTTTGGCTAATTAATTGGGATTCAAATTGAGGGCACTCCCCAGTGCAATAAATGGGTAAGCAAACAAGGAAGCCTAAAAAGAAAAGGAAAAAAATAGAGGGAAAAATGTTGGTGCATCTTGGAGTAAGTCATTTCCATCAGTTTTAATGTGTAAATGTGCTTTTTAACAACATTTTTTTTTTCTTGGTCTCTCATTAACCATATAGCAGCTCATTTAGCAGTCTTATTTATCTGAACAGCAAGACTCCTTAACATATCAGAAAAATTACCGGTCTGTCTGGTGTGTTACCATAAATGAAAGCATCACTGAAGTCAATTGTTTGCTTTTCTGTACTTCCTGGAAATTAGTGCTGAAATTAACTGGTGATACTATGTATGTGTGTGAATATCTGCTGCAGGAACTTTCAGTCGTGGCCTTTCTTCCTCCCCACTTTGCTATTCATTACATGCAACAAAAGTATGTGGGAAAGGAGCTGATGAGGTAATAGCAGGCAAACTAGTTTAAAAATCTATTATCATCTGGAAATTTACTCTCTGTATCACTCTAGGGGAATCTGCTAAAAGTTGTTCAGGTGGAGATAAGGAAGGATTTACGTAACTGTGCCTGAAAAAATGTATTTGAAAGAAATAAAATGTAATCGCAGAAAAGGCTGGGGAGGATGTATGCGCAATTTCTTTGCGTTACATTATTCTGCTTTCCCCTTCCCAGCATAAAAGATTTGGAGAAAAAGAAAGACAGATTGGCATGTTGTGTTTTTTTACTTTTTTTTTTAAATGGGGATAGGGCTTGCCAACAGAAACACGTTGCAGAAGTATCCGACTGCTGTGAAGTGAGCAGCATTCCTCAAGAGCCCTAGGTAAATCGAAGACTGAATCTGCTTTATTTGTTTCCTGATACTGCCCATCATGCACATTAAGTTTGTGTGAAGCAGTGTTCTTTAAGGAAATTTACTCTCTCCTCTTGGTTTAACCTAACCTCCTTAGTATTGCATCAGTATGATGCAGTTATTTGTGACAGTCTGCACAGGTTCATTGCAGGTACTTCTGAGTGAAAGTTCATCATCGTGGTAGCTGAAACTTGGAATTCTACCTTAGACTCCTTTTATGCTTGCAATTGTGTTTTCTAATGACGTTTAAAAATGTTGCAGTGGAAATTGGAAATAGTACCATTTTGTATGTTTTCTGGTTATAGCAGTCTCTTTGTACTGGGGCTGTGGATATTTTCCTGTGCTCAATGTGGTGAATACATCATCTCAGGTTACTTCATAGGCTGCTATAAGCAGATGCTGCTCCGAGTTGGCACCTTGCATCAACCGCCTCTTAAAATCTCCATTTAGGTGCTCTTTAAAAGTTTAAAAAGTTAAAGAATATGGATGAGTCATTAATAATAATTCTAATAATTATAATTATAACTAATAATTCTTTCTTTACTTGTCACAGCATATTTAAAGGAGAAAGATGCCAATTGTGAAAAGCGTGAGCAGAGCAGTGACCCAGCTGCTTCAAAGCCCTGGCTGTGGATGCGGGATATCCGTAGTGCCCGTCCGATGCCTTGGGATCTCGCCTCGCCAGGTGGCCTCTGATGCCAGCTTTCATTCGGTGTCTTTTTCCGAGTCAGAGCATCCTCGGGTGCTAATTACAGGTCAGGATTCCTGTCATAACAGTGTTCTTGCTCCAGCTTGTCCGTCAAGTTTCCCCTCTCCCTTACTTCCTCCCTAGTGGGAAGAATATGGAAATTGAGGGGAAGGGAACAGAAAAATCTGCCAAAATTTTCTGGAATGGTGATGAGCTTTCCCATATGATGCTATATAGCATCAGGATCCCCTGTAAACATTTGTACTATTTTTATTCCAGAAAGCTAAAACCAGTTCTTCAGTTGTGTCCTTGAAAATAATTCAAAAACCTTTTAACTCTCTGGGAAGAAGAGTACTCGGTTTTCCTGTATTTCATAATGGAACTCTGTATTTGGATATTGCTTTTTCTCTGATTAACGATTGCCCGTTGTCTTTTAGGGGGTCTTGGCCAGCTTGGGGTGGGACTCGCTAAGCTTCTGAGGTATGTCATGGTTCTGTGACCTGCTATTAGTGAGGAATTGAGTTTGTGGGTGGTTTTTTTTTTTTAATGCTTGGTTTTGTAAATTCCAGATGGACTAACTTTGTTATTCCTGTGATTAGTTTAGGTATACTGGTGTACTTTCTGCATCTATTTTGGTCATGAGTCCCAAAATAACATAATTTTATGCAAGCGACACTGAGTTAGTTTGACTTTAAATGAAAGTATTCACAGTTTGAATCCTCAGAGTACCGCTCAGTTTTCTTTTTGTTTTTTCATAGTCCAGCAAAATACTGCTGGATTTGAGTGCTCAATAGAGAGGCAAATGTTGGAGTTTTAAACAGGCATTATGTGGCTGTGTGGAGAGGAAAAAAAATTAAAATCAACCTAAAATTTATATAGTACTTTACTAAATACCTGATTGTTAGGCTTTACGACTTTTTTTTTTTTTTTAATCTATCAGAATTTCAGTTCAGTAGCTTCAGGAATAAGGTGTCATATTGAGTAGAGTTTAAAGAAAAATAAAGATTAGGAGATCAGGATACAAGGTCTTGAATTTGTTGTGATTTGGTGAAAGATGAATTAATTGCAGCAAAAAACATTCACAACTTTTGTCTGGTGGTTTTTCTTTTTTTGCGACTTTAGTGTTTTCAACCACTTCTAAGATATATTTAAGAATTCTGCAAATAACAGAAAGCTGGAATGAACTCCTGCTCCATCAAACTTGCTTTAATCTTGTGTTGATTAGAAGAGCACAAGTCAGAGATTACTCTGTCAGTGATATCTACTGTTTAAGTATTTTTCCTACTGAACTGAATAGCAGAATACAAAAAAGAAGATTGTGGACTAACTATACCATGTGTGTCTCTATTTTTTTTTTTTCTTATACAGGAAACGTTTTGGAAAGAACAATGTGATCTTGTCTGACATTAGAAAGCCTGCAGATGATGTTTTCTATAGTGGTAAGTGACTTGGTTGAGCATATGGAAAAAATTTTGACCTTACCTCTGAGGTCAGTAAACAGATTATCAAAATCTAAATAATGTGTACATTAAATGAAATGAATTGCTATTCAAATCATTCAAAACTCCCAAATAGTTCCTTTCTGCTTTGAAATCTTTCTAAAACATTGATTGCCTCTGTAGAACACTCCCTTTTCCTAAATATATATGTTTTTCTCTTTTACACTGTGTCTTTGCCATTTTATGTTGATCAAAATGAACACTAGAGTCAAGTTGGGCCTGGTTTTTATGCTTCTGCTGTAAAAACAGATGCATTTATTCTTTTAGGCTGAACAAACTGGAAATTAAATTTGTGCTTTTTTCTTTCTATGGAGAAAAAAAGTTATGATTTTCCATAGAGTAGTTTAGATTCTTATATTTTCATTAGAGTTATGAATGAGTTAGTTTTCTTCCTCTTCACCATTTAATAATATATTTGGATTTTTGATTAGTATAATAGCAAGCGTTCCCTGTTCTCATGCCGTTGACTGGAGGCAGAGCAGGGCAGGCAAGAGAGGGGAGGGGGAAAAAAAGTGTTTAAATTAATCTGTTGTTGGGGTAAAGGTAACAGTTTGCCTTAGTTTCAGCTGTAACTGCTAATTGGTTAAGCATTGCCCTGGGAAGGTATGTGTTTTGTTGTGCAGTCAAATCTTGAATAGATATTTGGGCAAGAACCAACAAGCTGAGCTTCATCTTGAATTTTTCGTGACCTTCGTTCTTCTTGTCACTCAATTTCCTATTGGTTCTGTTTCTTCTAGGTCCTTTTATCTATTCGGATATCTTGGACTACAAGAATTTGCGCGAGATAGTGGTGAATAACCGAATAACTTGGTTGTTCCATTATAGTGCTTTGCTCAGTGCTGCTGGAGAAGCAAACGTCCCTTTGGCCAGAGCTGTAAATATTACTGGTACGTGATTTCAGTGCTCGGCAACAGTGAGTTCAGTCCATGACTTCCACAGAAGCTTGAGGAAAATGCAATGTACATCCTGAAAAATCCTGTTTATTGTTCCAGGTTTACACAATGTTCTGGATATTGCAGCTGAGCATAATTTGCGACTCTTTGTTCCCAGCACTATTGGAGCCTTTGGACCCACCTCTCCTCGAGATCCAACTCCTGATCTCTGCATTCAGAGACCAAGGACAATCTATGGAGTCTCTAAGGTTCATGCTGAGCTCATGGGAGAAGTAAGTGGAAGAAGGGGCTGGCAGACATCATTCCCTTCCGTAGTCTTTTTGGTTTTGACTTCTCCACATCGCCTGGCATTGTAAATGGCATAGTATAAAAGAAAGCTTACAAAATTTAGTGAAAGATTACCAGAAAATGTGGACTTTTGCCCAACAAAATTACCTCCTCTCCTCCCTCCCCAAATAAGCCCCAAGATTGAAGCTGTAGCATTTTTTTATGTTCACAACTTATTATTTATTTCTTAAAATTATGAAATTATTAAAGCTAATACTTGATATCTACTTTCTTCTCCCTTTAATATTTCATGCAAGGAAAGGTCAGTTCTGGAGGTTCTATTACCCAGAAGTGTTTCAGAAGTTAGAACTTACCAATTTCTGGACACTAAATCTATTATTACAAGCTAATCTATATGAAGAATCCATAACTAAGTATGTGATTGTAAACTAGAAAAGTATGAGCAGAGAGCTTAAACAGTTTGCATGGAATGGGGACTCCCTAGCTGATAGTCCTGCTCTTTCACTCCTGTGATGGGAAGTTTTTAAAATGGGACGAGCAGATTTCTTTTGTGGGAACAAATTGCATGATTTAGTCTTGCAAAAACTGTAAAACTGTAAACTGTAAAACTGTTTCTCCCTTCCCCAGTACTACCATTACCGATATGGTCTAGACTTTCGATGCCTGAGGTATCCAGGAATTATATCTGCTGACTCTCAGCCTGGAGGGGGAACAACTAGTAAGTCACTTGCTTCTCTCAGTGCTATAAGAACAGCCAACACACAAACCATGTAATTGTTCTAATATGTTTGTAGAAATTTAGTTCTGGGCCGTATAGAGTAGCTGTTTCAATAGGAAATTGGGACAATACTTGTGTCCGCTCCCATCTTAGGACTTACTTTTATAGTCTTTACCTTTCAAGGTAATCAGAGAAAGTTTGTGTCAATTACAATCATTGAAATTATTTCCTTTGAAAAAGATCTTAAACTTCTGTTATTCTGCTGTAGTGTACAAATGCCAGAATAGCATCAGAGGCTTAAATTGGCATCCTATACTTTTGCAGTACAATTTAAATCATGCACAGCTTTTTCTGCTGAGTTATTAGACAGGAAACTTCGGAGATTGACTAGGACAGTTGGTATCTTAGTTGGCTGTCAGAAAATGAACAACAAATGGAGTCAAATGAGAACAAATGTCCATTATCTTTTTATGCAGATTATGCTGTCCAGATTTTCCACGATGCCATAAAAACTGGCAAATTCCAGTGCGACCTAAAGCCAGACACCCGTCTCCCCATGATGTATATCGATGACTGTCTGAAGGCGACTCTAGAGGTCATGGAGGCCCCTGCGGAGGCCCTGAGCATGAGGACGTACAACATCAGTGCCATGAGCTTCACTCCAGAAGAGCTGGCACAGGAGGTGCAGAAACACGTTCCTGAACTGCAGGTGACCTACAATGTGGATGCAGTCAGGCAGGCCATAGGTTAGTACCCTCTTTTTTGATGATCTTCTTTCCTTTTGAGACAGTTTTAATTACTGCTGCGAAGTTGAAGTTTCATTTTGATTCTGGAACCCTGCTTTGGTAGCTCACATGTCCAGTGATATCTTTAAGAGATCCTTCTTATGCCTCATGATTTTGTTGTTTCTTCTTTCTTTTTCCTGCAGCTGACAGCTGGCCAATGAACTTTGATGACAGCAATGCCCGGAAAGACTGGGGGTGGAAACATGATTACGACCTCCCTGAATTGGTGACTACAATGTTCAGCTTCCTTGGGTCTGACTCCAGGATTGCTCAAGCTAACTGAAATCCTTTGTAAGATGTTTCCAGATTTCCACTGAGAGGACCAGGAAGAAATGGCTAAATGAGCTTATAAACTTCTGAGTCTTAGAGCATGTCAATTGTCACTTTTCCATAAGTAGCAATAGAGTTGGGCAAAAAAATATTGTAGCTGGAATTTACTACTCTTAGGTAAGTTAGATAAAACAAGTCACTTGGTACTGTTTCCAACAATAGCACCAATGACAGACACGGAGATCTTGAACTTTCACATGTAAGTAGCTAGAAAAAAAGAAACCACATACTCCTGCCTGGTGACTTTTCCAATCATTTCCTTTGCCTGGTGGTCCTTTAGCAAACGACATGGGCAATATTGTCAAACTGACTGTTTTGGGCACATTATACAGAGTTAACGATATGTTTTTTGCTTCTTAGTGGAATTTACTAGATCATACTAGGACAGCATTATTTTTTCCTTTTTTGCCTACAGCTAAGAGATTAGAACTACTTCATGTTTCAAAATTGCAGGGATTGATGCAATTTTATTTTGAAAAGAAACTGTAGCTAATAGTTCCTATACACATACACACGCAATGCTATATAAACCTACACTTGTCTATATGTAAGGCATACAACGTGGCATTATTCTTTTAATGTCTATAAATGTGAAGGAAATTAGGACTTGAATTCTCATTGTGCTTTAAAAATACCAGGATATACAAGCTAAGCTTTATCCTGTTTGAAAATGCTGCTGCCTTCAATTTAACCTCAGAGATAGGTTTGAAATCCTAAGAGTTGTTATGTACATGCAAATCCAGGGCATAATTCCAGGTTTAGGAATAGGGTTATTGTTAATTTTTGCCTTTGTTTTCCCAGTTGTTTGCCCTGCTAGCGTGGTCATACACTTCTTGGAACAAGTTTTGAAGGTGGTCTGATTAAGATAGACTTGCAGTAGAGTCATGGTGGCCTTTGAAATCATTCATGTTCACTACATTCACTGTATATGTTTTTCATGTGCGCTGTATGTGTATTTTTAGATATTATGTGTATGCAACTATTATATGTTTTAATTCTTTAGAGAGGAATCCAGAAGCTAAAACTGTATCTTCCTATATTTATTTATTTCAGGGTTTTAATGGCAGCCTTTTATGCCATTCTTGTCTGGATTCATCGCATAAAACCAATCCGCAGACTGTTGACTTAATGTGAAAGATGGATTGTTGTTTAGAGCCAAGGGGCCTAAATTACTGATGTCCATCCACTCTCCTCCCTAGAGGACGATGGGAAGTTGTCAATCTTTTGCTACTAGTTTCTAGTTACAGTTAAGGACTATTCCACTGGTTTGAGTTTCATGTGCAGGAGGTTTAGGGATAAATAAGGAAGTCTTAGTAGATGCAGGTAAATGAGATATGGCTACTCAGAGGCTACTGCAGAGACTTGGAGAACAAGAAATAACGAACTAGAGATCCAGGAGAGCCATTTTATGTAAAATATCAATTTCTGTGGTGTAAATCTGGGCTATATTACTATTAGTGTAGTAATGTCATGCCTTGATAAATGGCATCTGGGAACTTTTAATTTCTTATTACTATTTTTTTTCAAAGAAAAATATAATTCACTTTCAAAATAACTGGAAATTCCTTATGTGAAGTTATGTATATCTATTTTGGTCTTGCATACTTCAGGGGATCATGTGGGTGACATGTTCCGTTTTGAAATATTTTCTTGCCTACATCTTGCTCACTGTGTTTTCTGAGAACAACTCTTCATTACTATTCTGTTAATCTCTCTATAATCCCTGCATGCCCTGATCTTTGCCTCTTTGTGAGGAAGTCCACTGCATTCTGTGTGGAATAGTCTTCTCATGAAAGTAACCCTCAGGTGATTACTCTGTGGTGAAACCCTGTTATTTTAAACATTTGTCAAGCTTTTATCTCTTGGTTTTGTATGTATCTTATACTGTTTGATCTGTTAAAGTATGGATTTCCCAGGTATTTAAGGTTAAAAACCTCAAGGGATGTGGCCCATATTGAAACTTTTTGTACAGTGTTTACATTTCTTAAAAGATTTTTTTTTTAATGGTGCCCACTGTGATAGCTCTCACATTGTTCAAATGTAGTATTTGGCCCAATGGGCCAGCAAAGTTGGTCTCAGTCACACCCTACAAGAAAAGACTGGCTCAGATTTGTCCTCTGCCCTGCCAAAACTGGATTATCTCCCACCAAGCTGTTGTTTGAGGCATCAAATGAAGGCTTTAATATGATCACAAATGTCTTGTCTATTCCAATCTTTTATGATTTACTATCCTTATACACATACTCTCTCTATGTATATTGATGTGTATACACACACACACACACACACACACACACTCTTTAAATATACTGTATATGCATAGAGTTGTTGATGGGACTGACTTCATTTCCTTGATTCAGACGAAGTTCCAGGTCTTCTCCTTTATTCTAGCTCAAAGCTGGGCTTAAGCAAAAATGTTCCTTCTGATACAAACTCTTCTTGGTTGTGGTGTTGCACAAAAGCTTTGAATAGGGTGTTGCAGTGAAGATGAAACACAAATCTATGGCATTTTGAACAAATCTTTTGCCAATAGTCACTGATTCCATTTAGAAGTAGCCATTTAAGGAAGTTCTGTTTTGCAAAGTATGAAATCAAACAACTGCCTTTTACAATATGGTTTGAGGTAAAGATATCATAGGGAAGGAATGTGATGAGATATGGGTACCTCGTCTAGTTCCTGTTTGAAATTCTAGTTTTCAACCTCTGACCAAGGATACATGCATCTTCCCCTTTCCTTTCCAAATATTCCCCACAACCTCTGTGGCTTTGTTAAAAGTATTTTCTGCATTAGACCAATTTGAGGTGATACAAAATGTTTAACTTTTGCTACCACTGTGAAGTTCAATTTTTTGGGAAGAGACTTCTCTCATAACATTTGAGGGCTGTACCTGTTACATTACCTATTCAGTGAAAAAAGATTTTAAGAGTATTTTTTCAACTGTTGTTAGCTGTGGACAATGCCTACTTTAATAAAATCCTATACAGATATGTCCTGGTTTTGTTATCCTTGCTTAAAACAGTTAAGGACAATGATCCAAGGATGCTGCTTAGTGCGGGAGCCTCTTCCTGAGCTCCAGGAGTGAAACATGATGAGAGGCTTAAAGAAAGACTCAGGGATTCCAGAATGTTTGCCTGTGTGTTTAACTTTCTCCTGCTTCTTCCAGTTGGTCTTTCTTGCAAACAGTTGCTCAAAAGTACAGTGTGGTTTACCCTCTAATGTTTAGTGTGCTGCTAAACAGGTGTACAGGCTATGCTTGCAGATGGCAGCCATCCAAAAAGTACTGGGTTTCAACTATATCACCGGTGCCTTCTAGTTTTCCTAATCCTTTCTCATGTAGGGAATGGAAATCCAGTTGCTCTGTCCTCGGCCTTATTTCCATCCCTCTTTTGATCAGCGTGTCCTTGACATTGCAAGAGAGGAGCAATGCTGTTCTAGCAGAATAGCTTCAGAAACCGCATGCCAAGGATTTGGAATTACGGGGCCTTCATTCCTTCTCTTTTGTGTAGATCTGGTTGTGCAACAGCTGAGTAACATTGATCCAAAGTTTGTACATGCACAAGTAAGAATGAGACATGTGTTCTCCAGTGTGTTCGTCCCCAAACTCATCATCACAGACCTACCCTGCCTCATAACTGGGTGATTAAACACTCCCTTCCCATTAAGCCAGGCCTTTCCCTCCTCCTACCCCTCTGCTTTCTAATGATGGGAATTTCTTGGGGCGGAGGAGGCCTTTCATTTAGCCACGATTTAAAGATTAGCGTAACCCCTGTGTTTCTTGCAGAACAGTTGCAGATTTTAGAGCACCCCGTTCTCTCCAGCAGCTTCGTTTTGATAATTGGGTTTGACTCGTGTTGACACATGTCCAATTTGCTTCTGCAGGCACTTCAGGTGCTTGTGCCTCATCCAAAGCTGCTGTAGGCTGCGGAAGCATCTTCATTTCCTTCAAGGTTATTCATCAGGCCCTGAAAAAAGCAACATTTAGCTCCACTTTTCAGCGATTAAGAATATTTGACTTAGTCATATTCATGCAGTGAAAACAGAAGCCTTCTACCTTTTTTGCTCTTTATTTATTTCTTCCTTCTCCTAGTGATTTGCTTGGTATCTCACTTTTTTTTTTTTTTTTTTTTTTTTCCTTTGCTTCACTGGCGTGCCTGTTTAAAGTGGGAATTCAGGGATTTGAAGCAATTCTGACATCAGGGCACTGGGTAAACGTACACTGGAACGCTGTAAACTGAGGAGCTCTGTTCCTGCTTGCGCTGTGGCAGGTTTTGAGGTCAGTACCTGTGGCACTGGTCTGTCTGTGGCAACACACCATTAATACCTAGACTGCTGCCTAGGTAACCACTTTGCGTTTTGGAAGCCTTCTCGCTTCGCTCCTCAGCTTGAGCAGTGTCAGGCTGTGATCCGCTGCCTGCCCCTGGAAGTGGGACCCAGGGACGCGGTGACACGAGAGCTGCTGCTCGTCCCACGGGCGCCGCGTGGGGATCCGCGCGTCTGGGCTGCTTGTGCCTCGCATCCATGAAGCCCCTGGCTTCTATTTTAGATCCGCGCTCGCTGGAGCCGTGAACTCTGCCCTGGGGGCCTCAGACAAGTGCTCACCAGACCAGATGCTCCTCACGTTATCTGGGGCTCTGCCCGTAATCGTACGCGGTTCTAAATTCACCGCGGCTCCCACGAGGAGGCCCGACGGGGGCTGATCCTGCTGCTATTTTTCCTTGCGGGGATTCACGTCCCTTGTCCCTGGACCGCTGCATGCACAAGTGTTACTTGCTCTTCAAGCCAGCCCCAGCTTCTGGGATAAAGGGGGGTGTTTGAAGATCACTGTAACCTCATCCAGCAGCAGGAAGCAGAGTCAACGCTCACAGATGAATTTTCCCCATGGAAATAGGGTCTGCTGAAAATAAACTTCAGCAGCGCGGTCGAGGACCTTAAATTTGAAGCAGGTGTTGAACAGCCAAGTTAGAAATTTACTTCCTGCACCTGAGATTGCACCGAAGAACAAATTGGGAAGGGTCCTGGGAACTGCTGGAGATATTCCCTGCTAAATGGCTCTCTGAGCAAAAGTGCTGCCCCTCTCACAAAAAAAAAAAAAAAAATCCTGAATTCAATGGCATTTCATATGGAAAATGTATAGGTTTCCTATAAATGACATTTTGGAGTGAAGTCAGAAATTTCCCGTATGCATTTTATTAGGACAGGATGTTCAGTTTTACTTTTCCAGAGCTGCCTTTTATCTTGAAATGTGCTTCATCTCGGAGGATTTTCAGACAGTGAGAAATTCCATTCCTTTTCCTGATCTAAAGACATTTTCCTGGCACAGAAATGCCAGTTTTCCCGGGCGTCCGAGTGCTGGGAAGAAAACAGGAGCCCTCACAGAGGTCAGTGCTTGAATGTCTCGTTTCTTTGCATCCCTGGATCTTTAAAGAGGACCTTTTAAAGTCTCACAGCACTGTGACAAGTGGATATAGATAGATGGGAGAGACTGGAAAATGGGCTTGGCGTCACGTGTGGAGATGTGCTGGATGATTCAAAGCCATCTCTGTGCAGCTCTCAGCTCTTCTGGGGGTTTACAACATGGAAAACTGCAGCAGGAGGGGTTATTTCCTAGCGCAGATGTAGCCTTGGATTTCTCATCCATGCTTCTCCAGAGGCCTTGGTGTGGGCTTGTTCCTAGCCCATGCAACGGTTCTGGGTGCTCCTGGATCCTTGACTTGCAATGGCACCAATCTGGCTCTGTCCTTAGGAGCCAAGCAGCTTGGTCCCTCTCAGTTTGGGAGTGAGGAAAATATCCTTGGGGCAGAGAGGGGAGTTTTGGGCAAGGGAAAGAGCAGTGCTTTACCTGAATGCCACCTGTGCACATGCCCTGGTCACCGATCCCATCTGCATCACTGCCCTGCAGGATGCTCAACATGTCCCCAGCTGCCTTGGGCGAGGGCAACCTTTGCTCCTACTCCTGTGGGCCTCATCAGCCCCCTCCTTGGCAAGGAGAACGCGCCGGGACCGACTTCCCAGCAGGATAAACACGTCCTTGGGCATTTCACCTCGCACAGTGGCGTCAACCCATGTGGCCGAATGGGTGGGATGAGGTTTAGACCAATCCTGGGTGGAGGAGGTTCTTGGCAGGGGACATCAGAGTGAAGCTCCATGGTCACTCACAAACCAATAGCTTTTTGGCAAGGAAGGAGCATTGCTGCAAGGATGGTCTCTTCTTGTCCGTCCTGCTCCATGGGCACTCAATCCAATCGGCCTTTTGGTAGCTTTCTCTATTTGTGCTTGATGATCTTGAAGGTCTTTTCCAACCATAATGATTCTACGATAACATGATGGGGGAGACCCATCGTCAGTAGAGCTGTCACAAGGACAAAGCAAAGTCCAGAGTTCATCCCTGAACCATCCCCTTCCCGTTCAGCCAGCACTGGCAAATCTAGTTTAGCACGAGTTTGTGTCTTGAAGCTGATGGATATTGGTATCCACCAAAAGTTCCCATCATTGATACATTATTCAATCGCTCTTCTGTGGGTTGGTGCTCTCATGCCTGGTGGAGGATTAGGCTGAAAGGGCAACCCCTTTCCTTAGTGGAACTCTGAGCGTGCCCCAGCAATCCAATATTTCTGCCTTATCTAATTGAGAGAAGAAACAGCGCACAGAAAAACAGACCAAGACTCTGTGGAACTCATTCCCATATAAAGCCAGGCTGGAATTATCCTGGAAAATGAATATATTGCTCTTGTTCCACTGACTTTTTCAGAAAGGAAACTTTCTATAATTATTCTATAAGATCAGCAATGTTCCTTTTGCAAAAAGACAACCCTTCCCTCTGCCTGTGTCTGGGCCCTCATTCCCACACGAACACACACTTCCCTCCACGCTCTTCCCATCACATTTGCCCTTGAAGAACACAAAGCAAGGCAGGACAATAGATGAAAATGGGCAATTTCCCTTTTTTCCAGCTGCCTCTTTTTTGGGCGCAGCTCCCTGCCCGAGTGCTTGGATTTTTCCACGCTTACGTGTGCGTTTGCAGGTCTGAAGCTCTGCCAAAGCCCAGTGCGTGTCACAGTCGGCCTTGCTGAAGCCCAACGTACTTGGGGAACTGGGAATGACCTCAGTGCACGGTCTGCAGTGTGTCCGTCCACACTTCCCCATGCAGCCCAGCTCCAAACACCCAACGTGAGGTTCAGCCCTGGCTTTGGCAGGGACAGCTCCGTGGCACCACCTCCTCAGCCCGGATCAATGAACGCTGCCTTCTGCGGCACCAGCAGCCCAATTGCAAAACCTCTGCACGACACTCGGCAGAGGACAGAGCCTGCGCAGAGGTTGATCCAGCTGCTTTTTTTTCTCTCTGGCAGGAGAACAGCAACACCTTTGATTTTCCAGACGCCTGGCTCCAGTCCTGCCAGGTGGAAAGGCTGCCCATCCATCCCCCAGGAGCGCCGGGGTCTTATTGAGACGTGTTGCAGAGCGTGTAGCAGATGTCTGGCTCCTGGTGACCCCGGGCTGCCCGGTGGTGTTTGCTCCATTGGCAGCACGTCCAGGGAATCCGCGCCAAGAGCAGATTTTTCCACCTCCAGCCTCTGAACTTTACAACAGCAGCCAGGCCTTTTCCCCAAGGTGATGCTGAGCTTTCAGGAGGGAGCAGAAGGATGTTCTCCCTCCATCCCTAGACATACAGGGATGCAACAGGAGTTAAGGGGCAAGGGAATTTTGGAAAAATCACTCTGGGGTTCCATCTTAGTCCGTAGCTCCTCAACCATCTGTTAGGTCTGTGGGATAAGGGTATGTGCTATAGGAATGCCAGGACCTGGAAGTTGGCTTGTCTGCTTTTCCTCTTCAGTTTTCAGGTCCAGAGATTTATTTAAAAAGGTCATTATTTGGATCTAAAAATATTTGAGACCTTTTATTTATTTATCAAAAATTGCAAGGTTTTAATAAGTACAAATTTTCGAGGGGTTATTTTCTTTATTAAAAATTCTTTCTGGCTGTTTTGCAGATATCACCAAGAGTTTTCTGCTCATTGCTCTGGCCAGTGTTTCTGCCTTCCTCCTTGATGGTTTTTTATTTCTCAGGGATAGTGATTAGGTATTTGCTGAGCTCAGGACATGAACTTCTTGGACACTGGTTTCCAAAGCTCTTTGTATTGCTGCCACCCGCCACGCCACAAAAAAACGAGTCTCTGTCTCTTCCAAGGCACCTTGGTGACTTCTTGTTGAGTGTGTCACAGCTTTATTGATGTTGGGCCAGGACAGGGGTCTCCATCCCTGCTGAGATGGCTGTTGAGGTGGAAAGTTTAATGTAAGACTTGACTTGTCTTCTCCCAAGAAGCCATTGATGAAGTAGCTCTTCCTTTGGCTGGGAGGTGGAAGGGGAAGTGGTAAACGCTGCTGCCCCTATGGGCACTCTTGGCCATGCTCCAACTGTGAGGATTTGGGGAAAGGATGGAGCAAGAGATGCTGTTAGAGCAGAAGTCTTTGCTTGGCAGAGGAGTAAAGGCCTTTCTGGGACTAACTCTTTTCCTTTCCCTGTCCTAGATTTGGAATGCCTTGCTGCAATGCAGTGGATGATGAAGGAAAAAACTTCAAAAATTTGTGGGGAATGAGCTTGGGCACTGCTCTCAGTTATTTTTTAAAGGGCTTTAAATCTGGCCATTGCTCCTTGCTCCTCCCCTTCCCCAAACTCCAGAGCCATTGGGTTTTTGTTTTTCGGTCTAGTTCTAAGGAAATGAAGCATATGGACCCAACCAGCTGCCTGCCTGCCCATCCATGCAACAAATGAATCCAGTGACCAATTTCGGATGGAGAGATTTAAAAAATACCAAGCTTGTAGGAATTTGGGGGCACAGGTGCCTGCACTGAGGGAGATCCTTGTATTAGACACCAGAGAAGCGACTCCTCAGCTGGATCTGCTCTCCACTGCCCCAAAACACGGGCCTTTCTTGCCATCTACTGGTGGGAGCTCTGCAGAGGCAGCCGGAGCGGAGCGGACTGGCAGGAGAAGAGTTTGGGGGAGCTCAGGGCCTTCTGGAGACCTTGTCCTGCTGAGGACACCCCTGCGGACAAGAACCCCAGTGAGGAGGGAAGTGAGCACAACCTTGCAAGCAGCATTATTCTTGCTTTCCAGAAGGCTTTTCCTGCTCCTGTGGTCTACCAATACATCCTTAAACATATTCCTGGCTGCTCCTCACCTCCTTATCCTGGTGGTAGTGTTGCCCCTCAGCTAAACCTACCCTACAACGCAGCCACCTCCCTGCTCTGTCTTGGTTTTGGCTCAGGGATGTTCCCTCCTCCAGCTTGTCCCTTCTGCAACCTCTTCCAGTTTCCTTGAACCTGGAGATCATAAAGGTGAGCCTTGGGCGGCCTGGCCCATGGGGATGGTTGGCTTCTGGTGAGGTCAGGGGGCTGCAAAACAGCAGGGATACTCCACCAGCCCCAGGCAAGACCTCAGGGAAGCTTCAAGAAGCAAGAGGAGCTCTCCTGAATGCAAATTTCTGATGCACTTGAGGGATGTTGGGTGGGAGGGATCAGGCTCTGGTAGCTCTGTGCAATAGAAGTATATTCTATATGCAAGGCTCCACATGCTTATTTTTTTTTCAGACTTTGACAAATACATCACACTCAATTTCTCCTTAAAACATTTCCACCGCGGGTGAACCACCACCAAACGTAGGGGTTTTTTTAGGGCTGTTTGAGCTGCTTGGAAGCTTTGCTGACACCTCTTCGTGTGTTCATGCTGAAAGTCCACCCTGATGCATGTAGAGTGTCTCCAACCCCTTCCCCACCAACATTTGGGAGGATTTGGGGAATAGGAAAAGGTGTCAGGAGAGGGAGCCAGAGCTTCAGCATGCGCAGGGATCAGGGCTCTCTGCTCATCTCTCCAAGCACAGGGTCTCCCGCATCTCCTAGTCCAGCTCCAAATTTAGGAGACTCCCATAGATCACGGAGAGCCAGGTTCAGCCCCGCTATGGTGCACACTGAGACTAGGCAGGAGCCACCACCATTCTGAAGCTGTTCTCTGCTATTTGAGGATGCCACAACATGCCCATCAATTCAGGCGTTCAGAACCCTTTCAGGATGCTTTATTTCTTGAAAGAGATGCCCCAAAAGAGTCTGCATGCAGGACAGTGTCCTGTGAGGCAGTAGTTTTAAGCAGTAGTTTTAAGCCATATGGGACCTTTGCTCTGAATTGTGTTGAGCTCTGTGAGGACTGCATGGGAGTTTTAGGTGGGATTTTTCTTTGCCCCCATTCCTGTGCCAGGAACCTTTTTAGGAACCTAAATTCAGCCAGACTGGTTCTTGGGCCCCACAAATACTTTCTGGGTTGGACTTTATTTCCTAGAACTTTGTCAGGCTGCATGGGGGACAGTCCTGGGGCAGGACTGACCTGTTCTGGTGGGGTGGACTCCATGGACAACCATGTGTCTAGACTTTCCAGAGGGCTGGAAAATGCATGATGCTGGATAACCTGTCCCCAACCCTACAAATAGGTCTTGTCCAAAGCAGAGAAAAGCAGAGCTCTGAGTGTGAGAAGAGGTGATAAACGTGTCTTGCGCATTGCCAAGTGAGAGGTGATGGCAAGTGGGAGTCTGGTGGCTTGAAGCCTCAGGAAAAACAGGATCCTATTGTCTTCATTTGCTGATGATGAAGGAAAAAAAAATGGACAGAGAGTCTGAATTTGTTTTCTGCACTTTGAAGCACATGGGCTCATGCATGTAGGGTAACTTACAGGACTAGGAGATGAGAATATGAACGGGTCTCTGCTGCCCTTCAGTGATTAGCAGCTGCTTGGCTGGAATCGCTCACCATGAAAGTCAGTGGAAATGTGATTGGGCACAGATGGGCAGGAGGGATGTGAGCAAGACCTCTGCTCTTCAAGAGGCAAAGGAAAAAAAGACAGAGCTCTGTGCTGTCAAACCCCAGAGTTCATCTGAACTCAGCTAATTGCAAGGAAAACATCAGGACGTGGCAACAGCCTCCTGGCTTTGGGTGTTGGAAAGAAAGCAGGAGGAAGGATGGAGGTGTGCAGAGTAGCATGCAGAGCAGTCTGGAGTTCTGGCAAAGCAGTTGGAGATACGAGCCCAGGACCTGTGTGCACACAGCAGTGGCCAGTGATTCCTCTAGTCAGTCCTGCTCTTCCTCATCTTCTCACAACCCCAGTCTCGACATATTGAGAGAGCTGGGCCTGTTCAGCCTGGAGAAGGCTGAGAGGGGACCTGAGCAGTGTCTAGAAGTACCTCAAGGGAGGCAGTGAGGAGGATGGTGCTGGCCTCCTTTCAATGGTGGCCACCGACAGAACTAGAGGAAATGGCTGGAAACTGAAACACCAAAAGTTCTCCAGGAACTTAAGGAAAATTTCTTAGCAGTGAGGGTGCCAGAGCACTGGAACAGGCTGCCCAGAGAGGTTGTGGAGTCTCCTTCTCTGGAGATCTTCCAAACCCGCTTGGACGCAGTCCTGTGCCACATGCTCTAGGTGACCCTGCGTATGCAGGGGGTTGGACTAGATGATCTCTAGAGGTCCCTTCCAACCTTCAGAATTCTATGATTCTACGATATCTACCAGGTCCATGGCCTCTGATCGACCTCAGCTTTGACCTGGGCTCAGAATAGCTGCCCTGATAAAATCTGAGGAGAGCTATAGGGGCAGGCACTGCTTCTGATGACAGTGGGACGTCCTGTTTGCTCTGACAGCCCCAGCCTGAGGCTGAGCAGCACCGGGTGCTTCTGCCGTGAGCATCACTGTCCTGCATCTCGTCTCCCGCTCAGATTCAGAGCCTTCTAAATAATTAATGGCCCTAACGCATTAGTCTATAATTAGCTCTCCAGACCTTTTCCCCATAGGCTGGAGCTGGAAACATGTTTCTTTTCTCTCTTTCTGTGGCTTTTTTTTTTTCTTTTTCTGGCTTCAGCTGATCAGGAATGGAGGAGGGGAGCAAGGGATGTCCAAGGACCTGTGGAAGGGGAACATCTGCCTGCAAATGGTTTGGCAAGAGACCCTCACAGCATTGCCCAGGCTCAGAGGCTTCCAACGAGCTGCAGCCATGGGGAGGGCTTCGAAGGATGGTTGGTTGTTGGAGAGAAGTTCAGCTGTGCTCATCACGGGCTGGAACGGGAAGAGCCCCAGGGAGAGTCGGAGCTGTCCAAAGGGTCTTCAGCCCCACTTATATGGGATGAAAACCCTTGTATGGGGACCCAGGAGAAGGCAGGAGATCCTGCATTGGGGCCTTTGCAGTGGTCCTGCTGGGTGTATAGGTCAGAGGGAGGAAACCGCTAAGCCCCAGACTTAACCTAAAGTGAGCAATGGGCTATGTTTATGCATACAGGGACACAGAAAATGCTAGGTTAGCTGCACAGATTTAAATATAGGTGGCAAAGAGGCCCTGGCACTAGCAAAGAGCAGTTCGGCGCCTGGGTGGGCCCTGCCCAAGGGCTGCTCATAAAGAGTCTAAAAATGATTTCTGACTTTTAAATGGTTTCCAACAGGTTTGGGTGCATTAAATGCTCATTTCTCAAAGATGTAAGTTCCAGTGAAGTGCCCCAAAGCGGTGCCGGGTGCTGTCAGTCAGGTGAACTGGAGATTTGGGTCTCCGAAGAGGCAGGGATGCAGTTAAATAAGCCATTCCTCTTTGGAACGAGCTATTTCGTGAAACACCCTGTCCCAGCCTATAATACTCTTGCAAGGGACTTGCCATTCCCGCAGGACTCACCACCAGGTTGAAGGGAGGCAAAGCAAGCTTTTTTTAGCATATTTTCTTATTTTATGGCAGGGCTCAACATGTGGTTTTCTCTTGCACAAAACAGGCTAAAGCGAGGGGTGATTTGCCAGTCTCCCATCTCCGTGGACAATCCACCCTGCCCCAGTCCTGTCTGCCCAGAGACCCCTCATTTGGCACTGGGAAATCTCCACAAACCTCTTGAGCAGCTCAGAGACCAGCATGGCCCATGCCATACCATACTGGCTTACTGGAAGCACTTGCTTAAATATATATATTAAACAGCATGTATTTAAACTGATTCTGTAGAAAAAAATATCCGCTTTCTGAGAATCCTGGAATAATTAAAGAGTTGCCTTAAGTTTCAGCTGTGGGGAAAATGTGGTATTGGAGCCAGCAGAAGGCTGCAGGCAGATCAGAGCTGTGCTCGTGCAGTGTATGGAAGCTTGGAGGAACAGCAGGATCTAGTGAATAAAGCACTGGGAGGGTGGCACAACAGGGAATGTGAGAGCATCACATATGCAGGTCAGTGCCTCAGTTTCCCCTGCTGCAAAAGGGGCTAATATTGCTCTCCTTGAGAGACCTCCAATAAGATCTGCATGAACAAAACCCCTGTTCACTACCACATTGTCACTGCTTCTATTAACTGGTGTCTGAGAAATGATGGGATTATTGGGGCCCACCAAGCAATGTGAGGGCCCAGCTCTGAACCAAATCACCCACCTTGTTATGGGCACAGGCTTGGCACTGGATGCGTCTCACTGAACCAAACAATCCCTCTACATGGGTGTGTGGGGATGGGTGGAAAATAGGCTTCTGGGGACAAGGAGGACATGGGAATATTCAAAAGACACCTCTGGGGTGTGGATGGAGACAAAGATCCTGCTATGGGCTTCTCTGTTTTGTGAGTATCGCCCTGGGCTGGAAAGCCCAACCAAAGCGACCTGAGTGAGTTCACCAGGGCGGAACAGCAATTGGGTTGAGCAAATGGGATTGTTCAGTTTACAGTGGAGAAGAAGAAGACCCAGGTAGACTTGGAGGTGTCTGTTATGCCCCAGGTGGACAGGACAGGCCCCTGTCTTGGGGCAGGACAGGACAGGCCCCTATATCCACATTGTGCCACCCTCCCAGTTCTTTATTCACTAGATCACACTCTTCTTCCAAGTTTCCATCCACTGCACGAGCACAGCTTAAGTGGTGGGGTGGACAGAGGATGGACAGGACCTCTCATGGGAGCCTGGTATCTCCATCGCTTGAGGAGTCTATCAATCAGGTAGGTTGTGCCAGAAGACTTATAGGTGAAGTTTCTCCTTCTGTGGGGCAGGGAGAGGGACTGAATGACCTTTTAGGGTCCTCTTTAGCTCCATTAATCTACATTTCCAAAGAACCAGGCTGAGCTCACTAAGGAATAATCTGGCTGTCCCCTTCTCCCAGCTATGTGAAAACCCAGAGATGAGCAGATAAGAAAGCGAGGAGGGGAGGTTTAAGTTCAGAGCATGGGTCATGGGAGAATATTATAAACAAAGAGGACATTTAAAAGATGATATATGTTGCACTAATACTGTTCCCAGTCTCTCACTCAGCACTGCAAGCAAATCACCCTTCCTGGACCCATCAGACTTTCTTTTTCATCTCAAATACAGAGAACGAGGGCAGTGATGCAGCGATGTGAGGTATTATCTTGTGGCTGGGGCTGGCCCTTCTCTGCAGGTTTCTTTTAGCTTCCCTCTGTAATTACCCCCATAATTGCACAATAATGAAGCATGTCTTGGCCTCTGATGAGCCCTGGGTCCCTGCCATGTTTTCTTGAAGGAACATGGGGTTAATACGAGGTGAAGTCTCCTACAAGCCTCTCACATCATCTGATGTGTCTCAGCTGAGAAGCATCTCAGTTGTGTCTCCCACACAACTGGATGGAGAGAATGAAGTGGGATTTTGTTGGCTACATTTATGCCAGTGAACAAATCAGGACCTATGAGCACCCATTCACCACCCCCATGGTCATCTCTATTGGGTCATCATCCCACCGGATCATTATAGTTTTGGCCGGGCCAATGAGCACAGACTTAAACAACTCCAAACATGGATGAGAAGTTACTGCTGTCCATGGAACAGCCTCTTTATACGTCTGGAGGATGCAGCTACATGGGCACAGGCTTTAGGACTGGCTTGATCCCTGGCCTGGATTATTTACTAGTCAAGAGGTCACTGTTAAAAGACAACCCCAGTGTTGTCATTCATAGGGCTTTTCTTTGGACTGGCACAGGACCTTTGGATAGGCCTGAGACCCTAAGGGTTGTGGGGAGGACCCATCACTCCCAGAGCACCCAGACATCACTCACTGATGGTGACTTTCCACCTCCAGGCAAATGCAGAGCTGCATCCCAGATGGACACTGTCAGAATGACCTGGGTTGGCTGAGAAGCTTGCCTAAGTAGGTATTTTTTATGCCAAATCTGGAAGAAAGGGAATTAGTAGTAATAGGGGATGGGGAGAGATTAGGAACAGCAGTTACTTCTCAAGCGTTGGTTGTACAGGCTCTGAGAGAAAAGGTGGTCCTTCTGCCAGGGGTCTGTGTGCTGGCCAGGCTTAGCAAAGTGACCTGGGATGCATCTCCTTTGGATGGAGAACAGCAGTCCTTTCAGTTTGTTTTCTTTCCCTTTTAATATAGCCAAGGTTCAAGTTTTTGGAGGGATAGCTTTTGCAGGCTTGGCATTTCAACAGGCAAGAAATGTCCTCTAGCAGGCAGGTCTCTGCTTCCTGACAGCCTCTACTTTCAGATGATGGTCCTGCAATCAGTCTCATTGGAACCTGGGCTCAGGAGAGATGCTGGGATGTTGCCTTTAGGTTACTGCTGCTCTCCTGGCTTCAGCATCATGCCATAAAAAGCAGAGGAGATGCCCATCCAGCCAAGCAGGATGACTAAATTGCGGTTGCCCCCTCTCCAAGAGGAGCAGAAGATGCTGACATCTTATTCGTCTTGTAAACAGTAGTGGTTGGTTCGTGAGGGAAGCTGGCAACGTGCAAGGTTGCTCTGCACATCCCACAGTGAAGGAGGAACATGTTCCCCCGGGATTTCCAGTAAAATGCGCCATCAATCTTTTGCAAAGGGCCAAGTCACGTAAGTGGTTTCACGGGTGAAAGCAGACAAAACCAGCTCTGTGCGAAACTGCCATCCCCGGAGCCAAGTTTCCACGGCTGATAAAAGTAATTCAAAATATCTGATTTTGGACAAGGACGAGCTGAAAACCAGGGCTGGTGGCGGGCAGCAAGTTACACGTGTGGTGCCAGGGCTCAGCCGACCCCACCACTCTCCATCTGCTTGTGAAATGCGGGAGCTGCTCGTGCTGCAACCCCCACGGCTCCATTTCTCTCCTTCTCCTCCATCTCACCTGCGTAACGGATCGGTGATGCTAATTCTGTCACTCCAGAGCTGTCACCAGGTGAAGTGAGCTGGGGGGCAGGTAATAAATCTGCCATTGCTGCGATCCACAGCGTCTCTGGTGTTTAGAAAACCAACTGTAGCAAAATATGATGCAGGGCCTGTGCACAGATGGCATAAATTCTGCATAACCCCCCTGCACTCCTTCATGCTTCCTACTTGAAAGACACCTGAAAGTCAATGCAAAATTAAATAACTCAGGTATTTAGACATTAGTCAAGGACATGTTGGGGGTACAAATACAATTCTCAGTCCCATTTTAGCTCTGTTACAGGTGTCTGCTCAAACCGCAGTATAGACATCTGTGAATCAAGTACTTGGATTTGTGGTTGGGGCTCTCATGGTTTCCCTCCCTTGAAGTATGAAGATCTCATCTGGGAGTCTCTGGGTAACATGGACAAACCCCACCAGTCTGGTCTCCTCTCAGGAGGAAGCTGGAGCCAAGTGGAAGCTGCCTCAGGCCTCTTTCTTTTTTGGGACAGATTGTTCCAGAATGCCAAAATCTGTTAATGATAACAGGATAAAATGTAAAGAGCAGGGGCCTGCATTGCATGAATCCAGAGACCCACGAGCACAAATGTCTCTGTTGGAGAGGGATGTGCAAAACCAGGTGGGTTAGAGTTGCAAAATTTTATCTACAGGCATAAGACCAGCCCTCATGGGTTATTCTCCCCATATCTTGTCTGCAACAGTGTCTAGAAGATGATGCCTAGGGAATAGTATAAAAATAAGGCAGACTTAAATAATCCTTCACCCTAAAACTTCTTCCAGATTCATCCTATGGCTCAGTGTCTTCCTGAACAACTCTGTTATTTCTGTATATAAACTTACCACCACTGAATTTCACTTTCATGAATTTATCATAGAATATCATAGAATAATAGAATATTATCATAGAATTCTATGATTCTATGATTCTGTCACAGACTCCCATTGAGTCCATGATAACTTTTGACAGCAACATCATCCTGCAGCAAAGTGTTCCACGGTTTTGCCACCCCAATCTGTGCTTAAGCACTAGGTAGAAAGGGAACAGCTTCATGCCCATAGTACTAATGCCTGCAAAACCTTACTGCACCTTGACATATTGAATCAGGCCAGGGTAGAAAACAAGTTAACAGTCCATCTCTGAGCAATGCAGATGCTTTCCTCCAGCTTCTAGGTGCAGGCGATTGACCTCTGTCCCTTGGAATTACTGCTGCCTCTGGAGCAAAGGGGAGGACGCACTGGTCCATTTATATCTCACATGGAAAAGGAGCAGGGTCCTTTCCTGTTTCCAGGCCAGATAGATAGGTAGAAAATTGGACTAGAAAAAAAACAAAGAGAGAGAGAGAGAGCCAATAATTCAGTAATTTTCAGTGTACCTCAATGCTCTGGCCAAATTCAGAATTCTTTCCCTTGAAGGTTTTAAAATAGTCCTTCCTGACGCTTGAAGATTGATGGGTTCATTCTTTTTCTTTCCAGATATCATTTATCTTATTCTGACCTTATTCTAGCAGCTCCAAGTGTTTAATGTCTGGGATATTTTCCAGGATAGTTTAAACACTGACTTCAAGGGCTGATTTGATAGTTTCCTGCTTTAGTATATCCTGCAGTTGGATGACATACTGGATGCAGGTGATTTCTGTCTGGTTTTCACCATAGATGAGTAGTTCTCTGTGGGACAAAGTCATTTCATCCCAGCTCAGAGTCTGCCTGACTCTTTCTGCACATAACACCTGCTCTGTTTTTTTGAAAATTGCTCCAATATGCTGAATCTGAAGAGGCCCCCATATGAAAAGGAGCTCATATAGCCCTATACCTTGCTCAGTGAAGGCGTCCACTTGAGTCTTGAACACCTCCAAGACTGGAGATCCCACAGAATCTCTGGAAGTCATCTGGGTAACTTATTTCTACTCCTTTTCAAGAAGCTATTGCCCACAGCAAAGTGAGTTATGGGTCAGCAAATCAGCACCAGCCTGCCTTCAACCTGTGCAGTCTGTACCCTGGGGTAGAGGATGGATGAGGGGTGTGTGTGTGTCCTCTCTCTGCCCTTTCTGTTTTGGAAGAGGCAACTTCTAGCAGCAGAGAAAGTAATGAAGGGAGAAACAGTAAGATCTTTAAGTTCTGGATTTGCTAGCGCTCATCTGCCAGAATATGAGTGTGGTTTTACTGATGGGCTTGAACTTGGTAAGGGCTCAGAGGAGTGTGAACTGAAGGCTAAAATAACAACAACCTTCTGTCACAACTGTCCTTCCTTTTCTAAGTATGTCGTTTGCTGGTCTCATCTATAATCTTTGCATCAGGTGCTGAGTAGATAGCAACGTGCTGCATACAAGGTGGTTATAAAAACCCACGCAAGATGCCATGATTTGGTGCTTGGAGGCCAACGAGGGCAAGGTTATGGGCATTAAAACTTTGATTCAGGATGAAGGTCTTTTTTTCCCCATTTTTTGATACGGCCTCCCTAGCTCTGTAGAGACAGCTGGGGAGGCAATGAATGCCCACATGCTGGCATGTCCTCCATGGTACACCCAGATTTGTTATGTGAAATGTCCTGTGATGCTGCGGCCTTCAGAGTTGGACTTTAGAGGTCTGTATCTTCCTTAGTACAGATGAGCTAGCACACTGACCCACCTCTGCAATCATTTTTTCCCTCCAGAGATGAGCCAGAGCTGTGTCAGGCCCCATGGTAGGGTATGAGTCTTGCCCCATCACATCTGTGCTGGAGCTGAAGGCAGGGCACCTTCTAGTCAACCTGGTTTGATCATGGGGTCGTGCAGCCCCACAGCCTCTTCTCCCCATCCAGATGCAGTCAACCATCTCTGTCAGGTCTTAAAATGAAGATCCATCAGTGCAAAAGACAGCAAATTGTTTTGTCTCCAGGCAAAAGGCTCCATCCACAGCAGTCTGCTCTAAAGGATGCTTATTCTGCAGTAGGAGTACTTGGCAGCTTAGCTGGCTTGGGAAATGGAGTAAAATAGCCATGAATTGCACAGGGGGCCTGGAAGTATAGGCTTAAACCTTCACATCGTTCCCCATTTTACAGTAGTCACCCAGGTATCCTCCCAAGTTCACTTGGTGCAAGGCGGAGCTATGAGTTGCATATATTGGATGTGAGCCACTGACCTCCAGCCAAAGGACACTTTCTGCTCTACCAATCTGTTCACTTTGCTTCCTCATTAATGCCTAGGCTACTTCCATGCTCGTCAGTTGTGATTTGAATAATTTGGGCTGATTAATGTTTACATAGTAACATTTGGAAGAAATAAAACCTCACGTCAGCCAACAGCCAACTACAGGCTCTGAAATGCTGTTTTGTTGGATTTCCTGAAGAAAGAGGTTTACATGACTGGGCAGACTTATGCCACTTGCTTGTCTGTGAGATTAATCATCTTAAAATATGTCGACAAATCACAACCACATGTCAGGTAAGGTGCAAGTCTCAAAAATTCACATTTTGGTCAAAAATGGTTGTTGGCTGGAAAGCAGGAGTTGCATTACAACTGTCTCTGAAAGAAGGGCCTGATACGAGCAGAAATCCAGCAACTAGGGCTTACATCCTCCTGCTCAGCACCTGCATAGCTCCAAACAAGACCAAGACATGGTGAAACTGCAGCCAGAGGGTGGGAGATGGGGGAAGGCAATGAGGGGGGAGTGGGACCATTGCACCTGGACAACCAAGGGACTCGGGAAGAAGGAATGAGGATTTGGGGATTATCAAAGTGTCTTGTGGGAATGGGTGGAATAAGCCTAGGAGAGGTGGGATGCAAACCTGAAGCCTGTAAAAATTAATCCATAGCACAGAGCTTCTTTGCTTTTCTCCTGATCAAAGACCACTTTTCAAAGGTTGCTGGAGATACAGAAATCCTTTCAGTCAATTTTCTGCCTTTTTTTCCTTTTCATCTCTACAGGCAAAGAAGCAATATCAGATCTTCTCCTAGGAATGCTCATATTCTGCCTCCATCTTCAAAGGTGCTGGTGAAATCTGTGATCCTTTAAAATCAAACCAGGAAGGTTTGCAAACCAGGAAGGTTTGCAAAACCGGGAAGGTTCCTCCTACCCAATCTGCTTTTGACACAGCCGGTCTCTGCTTTTCCCTGTTCTCCTTTGGGCCGGGCAGCTTGCCTGCCTTGGCTCAGATGACCCCGTGAGTGTCCTAGCAACTCTAAATTCCCCAGAGGAATGTGGCGGGGGGTGGTTCAGAATAACAGTAATGGAGCTTTTGAACTCTCCCAATTAGCAGGGGAGCTCTGAATAGCTGCAACAGCAAAGAGACAAGGATGGATGGACAGGGATGGGATTAGGGTGCAAGCTTCAGCGATTCTTCAGTTTTGGTCTGTGTGATATTTGTGGTCTGTGTGCTGTGTCCAGCGAGCCCACATTCATCTGGAATGGCACTGGCATTAGGTGGTGAATCCTGTGCCTGGGGTTTGAAATGATTTTGTATTCAGATATGGTATTTTGGTGTCTGCAATAAAAGCAACCTAAGTGTGCTCTGTATCTGAGGTCTTATTAAAGCCACTAGAGACCCTTGGGTCTGTCCACCTACTAATGTGTGGGCAACTACACACATGCCAGTGCCATCAGAATCACCTGGCTATCAGAGGAGCCCTGCATCTCCAATGACTATAGCAGGAGCATGTTTTTGATGTTGAATTTTATCCTCTCCCCTTTATCTGGGTTCATGAGATCCCCTGCAGTGAGCAGAGACCTAGCTGGAATTGGAATTAAAAACAGCGCTGTGATTAAGACGAGTGCTTTATACCTATGTAAGGCTCCTAACTCCCCCAGGAGCTTTGCTGATGTTGACACCTTCCTATATCTCTTCAAAATTGGTCCTGCAGTTGCCCCCATACATGGCATTGACCTGACAGGGGCATTTCTCACCACCCTCCCTCTCCTATAAACCCCAAGCAGCTGGGAAAAGGAGGAGGAGAATGAACAGAAACTGAACTAACACAATCCCAAAACCCTCCCCCAAAACTGATCTCTTTTTTGTTTTCCCCCTCAGGAAAGGAGCAACTCTGGAGGCTCCTTGAAGCCTGCTGGGAATCTGAGCTGACTACTGATTTTATTCAGGAGATGCTCTGGTTTTCAGCAGTGGGATGAGGATAGAATCCTAGGAGACCTAAAACAGCCTTCCCATATTTACTTATTTATATGACACTCTGGATGTAAGCACACATGAGCATGTAGGGATTTATAAATGAACACAAGTTTGGGTTTTCTTTTGGGTTACTTCTTTTTCTCTCTGAAAAAAAAGGTTAAAAAACATCCACCAAATCGAGCTAGGTCTGAGTGTTAGCCAGGTTGAGAGCAGAAGCTTGAGCTGGGATTGCACACACGCCAGGTGCTTCCTCAGCGTCTCCGCAGATGGTTGGGAAGAGCCCCAGATCTGGCGAGGGGTCCACGTGCTCTGCAAACGCAGGAGAGCCGGCGTTTCTGCCTTTTCATTATCTGCCAAAATCGGATACTGCCAAGGAAATGAGAATGCATTCCCTCCTGGCTGCAAGAATTAATAACTAGTTCACGGAGACAAATGATATGGGCTCCTCTATGCTCATGGCTCAGCAAACAGCATCGCTTTGCTCCCAGCTTTGCTTTGCATGCGATGCCAGCAAGAGACTGAGACCAGCCTGTGGGGGACAGTTATCTCCCCAAATCCCCCCCAAGATGCTTTCCAAGGCCTCTTGCTTTAGACAATTTCTGCCTTGGATCATTTAGCCACAGCGACCAAGCAGCACCCCAAAATCACCGTGTTATTGCTGCCATGCAGTGACCGACCAGGTAAGGAGATGCTGTAAAGCTTTCCCAGCTTTATCCCTGAGAATGGCCCTGGTTGCCTTATCCACCACTTTCATGACAGCTGAATATGTCCAGACAGGTCTCCAGGGCACAGCACAGGCTGTGACGAGGGTTAGTTTACGGTGCAGATGTAGCTGGAGTAGTCAGTCTCAAGCATGTTCCACTGTTGGATAAATATGCAGATGGAAAAACACTTAAATGTTTGTGGGAATGCAACGTCTCTGAGATTCCGTGCTCTGTCAAATCTGGTTGGGATCAAGGGATTTACAAGTTACATGGAGGAAAGAGGGGGTGGACTGCAAACACAGGGATACCCAATCAGCATCATCGCACAAGTGTTAGAGGCTTGGGGGGAAGAAAAGCTCAAAACATCCCATACATCAGCAGTCAGGATGGATACCAAGGAAAAGAAGATCGGGACAAACAGGGAAATTTTATGAGGCATAATTAATTTGATCTACCAAACAAATCACAGTTCTGCCCTGAGGAAGCAGGGAGGCAGAAAATGAAGCCGGGTGTCTCGAAGCCACGTGCAAAATGCAAATCCTTCCTGAGCAATTTCTGGAGTAGCTGAAGGTCAGGGACTGATTTGGAGAGCGGCGTTTCTGACCACATCATGATGTGCTTCCCAGGCAAGCTGGAGGGCTGTGCAGCTCCCAGTACAAGAAACGAGCTCAGAATACGAATTAGTCACGGCAGCGCTGAGTGGGAAACGCAAAGGAGCACATTCCTCGCTTGACAAGCAAGGAATGGGAGACAAAAGCTCTTCCACGCTGAATTAACGCGCTTTTGTTTTGCTTTGCAAGCCCTGCCGGCCTCTCTTTCCTCCCTAGAGCAAAACTCTGTGTCTTGGGCAGGCTTCCTGGGTGAAAAGGAGGAGAGGGAAGGGGAGGGAGATGCATGAGCTGGAACCTACCTGCCTTGGAAATGAGGATCAGGCTTGCACTATGCGGATGCTCTCCCAGAGCTGCATCCCAAGGCAGACTCCATAACAGCTCAGTGGAGCAGGAACAGCCGTCCCCAGATGTGGATGCTCATCACTGGTCTATGTGTGCCAGGGAGATGTTTCTGGACATTCACATTTGCCTTTGGGACTTCTCTAAAAAAGAACACCTGGCTCTTAGGCTGAAGCATCCATCCTCTTTAATAAGATCATTTTTGCAGAGTTCAGGACTCCAAGTCTACGACTTGCAGTTGAATAGTCTCACTCAGCAAATGTGTACCATGATGCAAAAATCTCGAACGTGGGGCTGAGGATGAAGAGTCATCTCTGAAATGAGATTCCCAGGAGGAATGGCAGGATGGGCACTTTCTTGCCCTGACTGATGGTCCACTAGAGGCTCTTTTGATGATGACACTGCTCCTTTGGGACTTGGATGGAGAATAGCACCTTTGTTTAGTATGTCTTGTAGACCCAAACCAGTTAAAGCTCTGGCTAGGCCTTTGGTACATGAGCACTGCAAATGCGGGAAATAAAAATGCTGCAGATAGAAGTGACTGTGTTGAGAGTTTCTGTTGTGGTTTTAGTTCAGAGGTCCTCTAAGCTCAGGTGTATAGGATTTAAGCCTTGCCACTACGCTTATGGGCTGTGGATTTTGCAGCATCTGGGAAGAGTGAGAACCTCAAAAAGCATTGTTAAAAATAAATAAATAAATAAAAGGAAAAAAAATGTTTGACAGGTGCCCAGAAGAGCTATGGAAGTGGCGCTCACGTGGTGGTCACCCAGATCGCAGCAGAGCATCAGCAGCAGATGGATGTGCTGAAGCAGCTCCGTGCGGAAAGGGAGGTTCCACCACGGAAGCAGCCAGGGCTCCCTTGTCGTGCAGGCCAGCGCATACACAAGTGCCACGAGTCCTCAGGGAACACTCCTCCTTCGAGTCCTTAAGGAGCCATGCAAAGGTCAGCTCTTGTTTTGCATTCCTTCCCACTGCAGACTTTTTTTTTTTTTTTTTGCTTTTATATAATGCTCTAAGACCAAAACAGAAAGGATCCCTTTGGATCCAGCTAGTGTAGGACAAAAATTAACATCTGAGCAGAGAGGATATAGGGGAACATCACTAGACAGTAAAGTGCCCAGTAGGACCAGCACGGTTTTTATTTATTTCTTCTTTAATTATTTCCCCTCCTTTAATGAGTCCTACAGCAATGTGGAGGACAGATGGGTGAGCTCAGAGTGTTTTGCCTTTCTTCCTCCATCTCTTATTTCTACAAGGAGATGATGCAAGGAAAGGCAAATATTTGACTGTTTGGGATGCGAAGCAAGAAGCAACCAAAAGGCAATCAGGGATGTGATTCCCCAGCCAAGCAGGGGTTTCTATGGCATTGGCACTATCATCAGGCTATCGAAGGGGATGGAGCAGGAATGTCTGGCAACCAACTGTAAAGCAAGGCAGAAGGTGGGACATTTGCATCTGTTTCAAACACATGTCCTTATCTTACTGCTGCAGCTGAGGGCGTTTCAGAGAAGAAATAGAGTTGGAGGGGACATCAGGGAGGGAGATGAGCTTGGGGAGATAAGCTGGAAAACAGCAAGGAAGAGCAGGCTTGGGCAAATGATATACAGGAGGAGGGAATTTGGAAATGAGTAGCTGGAGACTGTGAGGAGGGAAGCACCGGCCCAGCATCATGGGAGGAGGCAGCGACTGCAGAAACTGCTTTACTGTCTTCTCTTCTCCAGGGGTTGATGTTTACCATGGTAGAGGATCAGTGTCCTGCGAAAATCCTCTGCGGGTTTCAGGGGGACATGGGGCTTCAGCAGCTTCCAATGCACAGAATCACAGAATCACAGAACGACTGAGGTTGGAAGGGACCTCAAGAGACCATCTTCCTCATCCTGGTCAGGTGGCCTGTTAGTAAACACCCACAACAGCATCTGCATGTTGGCCTGCTCTTTAAGCCTTACCCAGAAGCTCTCACATCACTCTTCATCCACCCCTAGGCAGAGCTCCATACATTCCAGTTGGTCTCTCACATAAAATCAACCCCCCAGTGACATCTTTCTGCAGGAGGTTGGGCCTGGGAAGAGGCAGTGGTGTCCTGCACCTCTCCCCGATGACGACTGAACAAGCCTGGAGCCTGGAGTGACCTGGTGGGGTACAGGCCTCCAGATAAGCTTTGTACCCCCCAAGCACAACCCTCAGCTCCGCCTTTCTGCCCCTTCACAAGCCAGTGAAGTGTCCAAAATGTTACCGAAGACAAGGTAACCCACATGCTCTGCCCTCCCCTCATCTACCCAGCCATCACGGAGGGCTCCCAGACTGGTTAAGCTTGGTTTCCCCTTGGGGATATAAGTGTACCCTGATGTCCATCTTCTTCCCAGGCTGGAGCAAGCCTGCACACTGGGCAGCCCTGGGGTTTCTGCAGGGCTGGAGGTGACGCTGCGGGGCCTGCAGTTGCCGAGGGGCAATGCCTGGCCCAGCAGGAGCTGGTCCTGCAGCCTGGTGACGCTGCTGCTCCTGCCCTGGTGCTGCTGCATTTCCAGGGCTGGGGGGCTGCCATTCTAGGAGTTGTTCTTCATGCCAGCCAGGATACATTATGTTCCTTTGACCAAAGAACAGGTAGGAGGGCAGCCTCTTGGGGCTCCAAACACCACCCTCTGTCCTGCCGGGTGGAGGAAGCAGCCGATCAGCACGAAATCCACGGTAACGTGGCCAGTAGCCTCCACACGGCTCTGTCCACTGCTTGCACATCCCTGAAGTTCTCCCTTCTTGAGCGTCTCCTGGGTTTTAGAAGGAGAAGAGTCTTTGTTCTTTCCAGTGCACATCGCTTCCACGGGCAGTGCCATCTGGGGAGGGAAGGGACAGCGGAGGGACCCTCCTTCCTGCAGGAGAGCCTCAGCAGATTTGGCCTGTGGGAGACACCTTCCTGCCTTTCCTGCATTGCCAGAATTGCAAAAAAATGACCACTGATGTGCATAAGCTGTCGGGATTCATGGCTTGTGCTGGAGGTGGGTAGGGACTGAGCTCCAGGCAGATTTCTTTCTGCAAAAGAATCAGCCTGGGTCTTTTCAGCAGCAGGAGCAAAATGAGTTCCCTAGAGGAGACCGAAACACATGGGTGAGGTCTCCATTGAGCTGAAAGGTACCTGCCCACAGCCATTCCAAAACAAGCCCCAAGCCCATGATTTCCATGCCAGGCTAGAGGTCTGCAAGTGCAGCCTGAAGAGGAATCAGGGGAATTTGTCTCCTTTCTAGAGAAGAACAGGACAGAGGGAACCCCCAAAATCTCTCTTATTGAGCCCATTGCAGACTGAAATCTCTGTCTTCAGCTTTAACAGAAGTCCTTGAAACAAACCATCCCCCAAGCCACTTCTATCCTACTCTCCTCAGTTTCCACCAGTAAAACAGCCTCTGCAATGTGTGAAAAAACAAATAAATAAATAAATCCAGGCATTACACATAGCTCAGCAGGTCTTCTGGATAATACAGTTTCATATAGCCATCTCCTCATTAGAAGCTTTCATCTTTGTCCAGGGAAGGAGCTTGGCGCATGCTATTCCCAGGCAACTGGAGATCCCCGTCCTTTGTCAGAGAGGAGAGCTGTGACACTTCCCTTCTTGCTGCATGGCATTGTGCCTGATCCCACACAGAAGGCACAGAAAAGGGTCTTTCTTTTGCTTTTGCTGGCTGCTTTTTTGCCTGCAGGAGGGGATTTCCATGCAATATCACAAAGCACCATCCCCTGGAATCCTGGAGGTTGCTGATCCTCCCATCAGGGCCTTTGGGCCATCCTTCTATCGCTGTCCTGTCCTTTTGTGAGGCAACACACAATCTGATAAATAATTCCCTTTTTCTTTCCTTTTGCATCTTATCATCCAGATGTCTTGGGAGCATGGCATCCCTGGGATCAGCACTCAGAGCAGACTGCTGGCAGCTGGTGGAGATAACTGAGGAATCATCATCGCTTTTCATCATCCTCTTAGCAAGCTGGCTAACCTTCCTGATGGGCTGAGAGGGCTGGGGTCCTCTGCCTCTGTTGGGTAGACTTGAAAGAGACCCAAGCAGGGAAAAGTAAGTTATTTGGCCCTTTGTCTGCTGCTCCTCCAGCTATGGCTTAGCCAAGTTCATACAGCTAACTATCATACCCTAAAAAAAGTGGTTGAACCCACGCTTCCTTTTGGGGATGGTCCCTGGCCTATGCCAACTCCTGCCGGCTGTTTGAGTCAGTGCTAGCTGTCCTGGACCAAAATCATGCCAGGAACATTATCCTGGTAATCACTTTTCATGAACCTTTATTGACCCTATTGTGTCACTAAGTTGGACACTACTGCCTTGGTGGTCCCCCATGCTTTATGGGCTCACTAAGGGCAGCTGCCTCTCAGAAAGGCCTCGATACCACCATAGGAAGTAGGGGCCATAGCTATCTTACAAGCTGCAGATTGCATGTGATGGGTATGAACTGAATGGCATTAAGAGCTTGGTCCCTCTAATTTGGTCAGGCTGTGTCAGGCTCCGGATTCTGATTTCCCACCAAGAGATGTTTTCATCTAAAATCCCAATCCCAGCTGCAAAGGAGATGCTGAACATGCCAAGGTGGTCATGTGTGAAACTCAAGGCCAAAAAACTGCATGTCTGTCTGAGCAGCCTGGGAGCTGCAACCTGGGGCAACCGGGCTTCCGACATCTCATTTTCTGCTCTATTATATGAGAATAATTATTCCAACTACCTTTCTGGGATGGTAGGAAGAGGTGACTCAGAGAGCTGACCTTTGTAGATAGCCATGGAATATTGTACCTAACGCTGTTACGGGAAGTGTCCTCTGGCATATACTTCCTATTGAGCTGCTGCGTTAACTATTTTGTCTGCTACATAAAGCAGTGGAGGGAGCTCCCTGTGCATTCCCAAGCAATCCTCATCCTAAAGAAATCCCCTTGCAGGACACAGCATTTTTTGCAGCAGCTCCTTCCTGGGCCCGTCCTTCCCAGGGAAGAGAGACAACGATCTAAGAATGCAGAGCTCTTGAAACCTCTCCAGAAAGCTGCAGTTTATGAGAAGCCTGTTCCAACTGGCATGGGGAAGTCATCCGTGGAACAAAAACATTGTGTAATGCTTCCCCCTTCCCTCCTGCCGTGCACACTACCCGCTCCGAGAGGCAGGAAAGCTAAAAAGCCACCAGAAATAGGAGATATTGAGGAAGAAGCAGCTGTGAAGCACTGCATCTCTTCCTCCAACATCTTAGCACTGTGGCATTTGCAAACCCTTGATGGGGTCTGCAAAGAAGACCAGGGACTTGGCCTCCCAAGGGATCGGACCATGTGACTAGGGAGAAGTTTGTGTTATCCTCCTTTTGCCAATGGGTATTGGGCAAATCCAGCTTTCAGCTGCTCTAAATGAAGAGTAGATGGAGCTGGCATTCAGGTCCTTCTTGACTAAAGTAAGTTGGAAGGACAAGCAAGAGTCCCCCGGCCATGGGACCAAATTGAATCTCAGTTACCTTAAAGTCCACCTCTAAATATTGTAGTGTGGGGCCCAACTTCACATCAGTGAGTGCAGTCACCCCGTGTTCACCAGGGGTTTTGCCTGGCAGGAGAGAGGTGCCAGCACTGTTTGACCTTCCAGGCTCTATACAGATCACACAGACACCAGTAAGGATTTATGGAAGTGGTTTCCACATCTTTCGGTGACACTGTTGACATTGCCTGGGTAGTTGCATAGATCCCCTGGAGACCTGCTGAGCTATGAGTAACGTCTGATTTTATTTACTTTTATTTTTTTTTCCTGAGATTTGATCGCAATATGCGCAGGAAGGGAAGTGTATCTGATTCTGTCTTTGCTGTGTCTGCCACCTCCGCCTTACAAGTCTTTCCACGCTCACACGTCCCCGTCTGCCTTCCTTGATCTAAAATAAAACTCTCTTAACAGGCAACCTCAGTCTATGAAAACATAAAGCTCTGGGAATACTCCACTTGAGGTTTTATTCAGATGTTAATAAAAAAAAAGGAAGGTCAGACCATGGCATCTGAAATACCTCAGAGCAGAGGCAATCTGGAAATTCAGTTTGCAGCTCCTTAAATATGTGGTCTCCTGGCCTGCCTGGTGTATGTGGGACCTGTCAGGGCATTTCTGGAGAGATATCTTTATTTTAGTGGGAGACATCAAAATACAAATTACTTGATGATCATATAATAGCACTTGGTAGTTCCAGAAGAGTGAAAAATGAGACACTTTACTCAGAAATAATTACCCTTTTATAGAGGCCGAATCAAGGTTGTGACAGATGAGCAGGGTCCTGTGCATTAGTTTGTTCTGACAGATCCAAGCCAGAGAGTGTGGCCATCTGATCTTAGGTTAAAACATGTGAAATTGCTTTGTACTTCATCTTAATGAACTTGTAAAAATAAGTCAAAATAAGTCAAAAATAAAGCTGGGCAAATTATTTTCAACGGATTTTCTTATAATTAAAAATATAGCACTTTGATTTGATTAAAGCAGCGGGACTTGGGTCTAGTTTGAAAAACGACTTCTACCCAATAAAAGAAGGGGAGCAAGTAGAAAAGTTTAATTAAGGCTTTTGCAGGGAAAATATTTTGACTATTTATTATAAAGCTATATTCTTAATGGCTTCAAATTAAAATTATTATTAGAATTCTCTAAAATAAAACAAAAACGAAACTTTAAAAAATATTAGATCAACTCCCCCCACCACCACCACCCGAAATGTGCATCTGTGTGAGCTTTTGGGGTAAAAGAAAAAAAAATGGACTTCAAGAGGAAAGTTGTTGTCTTCCAATCCAGTCATCTTATTTAAAAAATAGGTCAATTATTCATGTAGACTAGCCTCAGATTTGCTCTTTATTTTCATTAAGGAGCATTTCTCACATCTAGTGGCCAATGGACAACCAGAGAGTTTGAATCAAAGTCTAGCCGAGCCCTGCTTTAGATATAGATGGTCCAGTTGGATGGCCAACCTATGAAACCTAAGCAGCATCTGAGATGCAGCCAGTGCTCCAAATACAGGTATTATGGCCTTAATTCAGATGGCTGTGCTAAGGGTTGCATCCAAGGCCACAAAAGTGCTGACCTTGACCATCTCCGGCCTTTCTTGGTGCTCATGGAAGGGGATGATGGTCTCACAGGACTGGATCACTGGGCTGTGTTGTCTTGGCTTTACTGCTGGTTTTATTGCTTGTGACACCCTCAAAGAGTTGGACGTGGCTCTTGATCACTTGGATAGGGAGAAGACCTGGCACTTTTGAGGGCATGACTTGTCTCCTTGCAGACAGCTGAGCCCTGATGCATCCTTTCCAGGAATTTTATAGTGGGAGCAGTGAAACTTATGTTTCTCACGGCCCAACCTTTGGATGACTCCTATTTTTTTGTCTCCAAACATAGCTCAGCAAAAATCAGACACTCATCTATTTGTTTATTTTTTTCATAGCTTGTTATGTTTTTAAATGTTTGAACCCACTTTTGACTTAGTGGTTGAACAACAAAACAACACCTAACAAAAGAAGACCCTTTTTTTTTTTGGCTTTGCTTCTGGTACATTCTTGTCCAAATGTGTAACATATTCTCCCCCTTGAATTTTATCTCCTGCTGTGAGGTAGAGTACTTGCTAGTGAAGCTGTAAAGGTGTCCTCACGATGTGCATGGATAGAAAATCCTGGAGAAATTTGACTGGGAATCTTGTGTATCTGGAAACCTTGAAAAAAACACTGGACTCATGCTCCCTAGCTTACAGTTGCTAATACTGCTTCACACAGATCTCCAGAAACACCCTTTGCATCCCCCAGTGACTCTCCAGGCAGAGGTGAAGCCACTGGGCACAGTGAGAGGCCAGATGCAGAAATCAATACAGACATCATTTTATAATTAAAAAAATTGTGCGTTTTGACAAACAGCAGTTGTGAATCTCCCCATACCACCTAGTGTAGAAAATGCAGGTCTGGAATGCAGACATCTGGTATTTCTAACAGCGCATATAACAATTTCATAATGCTGTGCTTGTACTAACCTCCTGCATTCAGGTACCTAAAGGCAGCCCCCATGTTTGACCCTAGCTGCTCTTAGAGGGAAACAGTCCTCTTCTTCCAAGACATTATCTTCATAGAAAGGTTATCATTGCTGCGTTTTGTTTGCAAATGCCTCTGAAAATCAGCATGTGGGGCAGGAAACATTTTTTTTTATTAAAAAAAGTAAACAAGAATTTTAATGATCTTTTCTTCTTCTTTTTTTTTCCCCTTTAAAATGTCCATGGGAAAATAAGGCTACTTCTCAACTAGTAAACTAAACAGCATCGTGGCCAGTTCTCAGCTTTGTCTGACAGTCTGGCCACATCCCTATTAAGCTTTTTAGGTGCCTGAGCAGTGCAAGTTTCCCTGTTGGAGCACCGCACTGCTTAACTTACAAGTATAGACAGAGCTCCAGGGGCCTTTCTTAGCAGAAAGAAATGGCACTTTTCACAGAAATGCACAGACACCTCAAACTCACCAAAACAGTGGCCTGCTCCGAGCACAAATTCCCAGTGCAGAAAAGGGTGGACAAGACTCCCAGGATGGGGATAGAGGAGCCTGTGTTCGGAGAGGAAACTAAAGAAACCCAGGATTCTTAACTTAGCAAAAGGAGGTTGACTGTTTTCTATGAAAGGCAATGGGGAGAAAAAAAAGCACCAGGAATAGAGGAGACCTGTTGCAATGAAACTGGAAAAAAATATTGAATATAGTTGTAAATTGAGTGAGAATGGAAACTGGAGGCAGGTTTGTGACCACAGGAGCTTAAAGAGCTCTCAGATGCCACTGGGGAAGGAGCCCCAGTGAGCTTTAAGACAGAGAGGGAGGAACCACCAAGGGGTTGCACAGCATGGAGCCCCTGGAGACAGAGGACTGAACCTGATTCAGAGGCCACCAGCAGTCCCATGTGGTTATGAACCCCTTTGCAAGGTGCCTTGTCCCTCCCATGGAGACCCACAAAGTTAAAGCACCAGCTGAGAGCAGACACATCCAAGCCTTCCCATCACAGGGCTGCACCAGGCTGTGCCTTTGCATTTCCACATCTGCATGTCTCATGGGGCCAGTGCTCTGCATTGGCATGAGCCACACAAACCCAAAGCCTTGAGCTCTTGTTGCATCCTCATTCTCCCCTCATCAGTGGCAGAATCACATTGACTTCCAGTTCGCATCCGGGATGGAAGCAGCAACGTGGGCTCCCCGTTCTCGCTGTCCCTCCCTAGAGAGGCTTCCTGCAGGCTCACGTGCACACATACAAAAGCACGTACACATACACACACACACAGCTTACAGACACAGACAGACGCACGTCAGCGCGGCCACGCAGAGCTCGGCTCAGCGCCCGCTTGGTTCCCTTGGTAGCTGTGTAGACATGGTTGTATCTGCTCGGTTTGGGTTGCATCTGTCCTCTCCAGCATGCTGCTTTGGCTTGGTGGGCTGAAGGACTCCACTGCTCTAACACGGTCAGGAAAGGTGTGGAACCAGGAGGGAGAGCCTGGAGACAACCATGAATGGCCTGTCTCAGGTACCAGGTGCCTCGAGTTTACCCTGGCTAGACTGGATGTCCCCATCCTTGCTCATCTAGACTGTGGTTATCTCTGCCCTCCATGCCACGCAAAGCTCCTTGCACTGAAAGGCAAGAAAATATAACATCTTAAACTGTCTTGTATTCTGCCAAACAGGCAGGGAATCCTATGTGTTTGCTGCAGGTCCAAAACATATTGGTGGCAACTCATTAAAGCAAAATTTCTTCTTTTAATTTTATAGCCACGCTTTACTAAACAAAAGTCCTTTTCCTCCTTTTGAAGTTCCCTGCTTTGGTGGAAGTGTGTTGCTACAGAGGATCCAGGACTTGCTGGTGGTACTGGGGGAAATGTCAGTCTGGGATGATTTCTCTGTTATGGGATCTCATGGTAGGATAAATTTTCTTCTTTGCGTTACTGCTTATGGGGGTAACCACACACCACTATACTGACAATGAGATCTGGAACATTTGTGGCTCCCAGTATAACTTTTAGGGCACACAGATGACCTGTGGCCAACTGGAATTCCGATATAAATGTGTCCATGATGTGTCCATAATCCGTACCATTAGCAAACTTAATCTAGTGTATATTGGACTCAACAGAGCACGCAAACAGCTCAACTTCTCAACACTTTTTGGGTTGCATCCAATTCAGTTCCCTCTCCTTCACCTGCCAAGAGGGCTCTTTTCCTCTGGTAATCAGCTTCTCCCTGAAATGACCAAATGGACCTTATGCCTGGAACAGCCAAGGTTGAGGGTCAACTTTCTGAGGGTGACTTTGTGGAAAGATGGCCTGAGCCTGCAAGAAGGTAAAGGGGAAGAGAAGAGGGATTTTTTCACTGTTTTGTGGCTTGCCCTTGAATCTCCCCTTAGGTTTCTGCGTACAACCAACCATACTGGAGCTGTGTCAGCCTCTCAACTCTTGCAGGGGGCGGAGGAGAAGGGACTTCTCAATGGAGCTGGATAAGTGCACGTGATGGGTTCACATGTTCTCCATGGTTCCTGCAGGTCTTGTCTTCTCTACAGGCATCTTTGGCCCATCTCAATGCCAAGCTCTGCTTCTCTGCCCCATCACCAAGACCAGCTATGGGTTCCCTGTTTGCTCCTGTTACCTCTGCTTCAACGAGGTCTTTTTGCAGCTAGCTGTTAGGTGGAGAGCCCTTGTGCTGCCCCGTCTTCTCCCTCTCCCCTATCCTTCCCTCTTCAGTCCCCGCTTCAGCACAGTGAGAACCGGCGGGAGTTGATGTTCATCTTGGTGACCCCGATGAGCTTGAGCGGCGTGGAGAGGCTGAAGGAGCTCATGAGCGGGAAGTCGCAGAAGAGGTCGGAGAGCTCGTCTCTCTCCTCCAGCTCGTATGTAGCATCATTGAGCATGCGCTGGTGCAAGTGGCAGGTCTGCTCAATTTTCAGCTTGTTGATGTCGCTCCGAAGACGCATGAGCTGCCTTGCCAGCTGCTGGTCCTGCAGGCGCATTTCTGCCTGAAACACAAAGCAGGGAGGGGGAAGGAAGGGGTATTAGCAAGGGCACATCAGCTTTTGCTCCCATGCTGCACCCAGCTAGAGTAGAGACTGCACCAAAATCATGGTAAAGCTCAGCTAGAGGTTCCACCCTTTACAGAGAACTGGAAGGGCAGATGGCGTGGAAAGGAGGTGTCTTCCAAGCCAGCAATGCACCCCGGCAAACCAGTGCTTGGGATGGTGATTTTTTACAATTCAGGTAGTCTGCGCTTAGTCAGAGTTCCAGGAGCACTACTTCTTGTTTTTACCTCTCTGCTATGAAACTGGAATTAAAGCCAGCCATGCCAAAGTGTTGGCTTGGGGTATCAGTCAGCACAGGCTTCAGAGCTGTGTCTCAGAGCAATCCTAAACAAGTCTAAATTAATTTTGCTCATAAGGGAGCAGCCGCAATGAGAAGTGGCAATTAGAGGTGGAAAGCAGCAACTAAGAGAGCTCCAGAGACCCAATCCCCAAGTACTCAGGCCAGGTTTCCAGCCTGCATAAATCAGTGCAGCTCTGCGGGGTTGTGCTGGTTCATGACAGCTGGGAACGTGTCCCTCCACATTCCCCATGGCTTGTCTTGGTGTTTGGAAGCGGCTCTCAGGATAGGCCTCCATGGTTTCCCAACGGAGACACACTGACTATCCTGTGGGCTAATGAGCCAAGCTTTTCTCAGAGGGTTTGTCCTCTCTTGGCACTTAACTTTGGAAGGTGGAAGACTCAGGCATGATGAAAGGAAACAGCTCTTTTCATTCTTTTTTTATTCAAACCTATAATTAAGTGGAAAAATTGTTGCCGCAGGATATTGGGGGTAGCAAGGAGGGAGGTGAGCACTTAGTGAGATTCACAGCAAGGTTCAGCTTTTATCCGGATAAAAGTAGTAGGCAGTAGAGTTAGAATAGCAAATACCAAGAACACGATTCCCACTCCCTCACCTCACTGTTTTTTTTAATCCCTTTTTTTTTTAAAAAAAAAAAAAAGCAAGAAACCACAAAAGCCACAAAGAAAAGAGAGTGGTAGGAAATAAATCAAACAGCCCTTAGCAAATTCTGTGGCTTAAACCTCTCTGTAACTACTGGAAACCAGGGGAAGCAAAACTGGGTGGAAAATAGTCCTCTGTCCACCCCAGTGTGGTGTCCTGTCTTCATCACAGGACCCAAACCACGGTGAGAAAGGAGCCACTCGTTACCACAGCTCCTGGTTTTGATCCCCAGGGAATTGCAGCTCTTCTGCCCCAGCACTGCCAGAATAATATAATATAATGTTAATAACTCAAGCTGATTTCTTCTCACTCCTGGTGCTGTAGCTAGGCAGGCAGCATGGATGAACGTGCCTGAGCGCTCTGTGCCAGTAATTGGGCTCCACCTCGGTTGCCTGGAGAGGATTAAGCCGCTTTTGTGCAAAATTCAGACCCTCATTGTTGGCAGGGTTGAGGCCATATACCTTCCTTGAGAAATCACTATCGCCTTGCAGGCCTCATAACCCATGCCCCCGGCACAGCAATGCTACTCTGCAGGTTTTTCTCCTCCCACATGATTTGCAATGAAAAAAAAAAAAAACCATGGTGACTTTTTCTCCTGTTTCACAGAATGCTGCAATGTGACATTTTATCAGGAAAGTGATCGCAGCCGCTATTAAACTGGCCCTCGGGCACTCCTTGTCAGTATATCAAGCTATGGAAATGTCAATAAATGTTTTTATGAAAGGTTTTTTTTGAGGAATGTGGGATAAAAAAGGACTTAAAAATGAAACAGGATGCCATTATGGAGAGAAAAGCGACTTGGAGATTTCTATTTTTTTCTCTGCAAGCTCTTCAATTCTTGACCTCTTCTTGCTCCCTGTGTGTTTCTAGGAAACTGTTTTGCTCTTGTGCAAGCCTGAAAGCAAAGATGTCTGTGGCGTGGCAGCAGATTCATCGTGGTACCCTGATGTGCTCACACCTCCCATCACCCTGCAGCCGACCTGATCTGACCTGGTGCTCCTCGAGTTTGCAAAAGCAGCTTCTTCTCGCTCAGCTGGCCTGTCCATGAGACGGACACAGCGCTGCATTGTCTGCTGAGATGCAGGGGCAACATTACCCTCGGGGCCCGTCTGCACTCATCAAAAGAGACCGTTTCCTTAGACACGGCTCTCACTGGCTGTGCCAAGGCATGTCATGTTCTGGGGCTGAATGGGGAAGGAAGGAGGATGTGTCAGACGGATGCCATGCATGGACTGGCACAGGCAGCACTTTCCCAGAGAGATCGAGTCCTCTTCTTGCCTCTGTGAGGGCTGGGACTGGGATATTGCCCTTCGGATTGTCCCCGTGAAGGGGAGCTGCCTCTCTTTGTCAGAGGAAAGAGAATGGGAGAGCACAAAGGCGGGTGGTGGATGACGGAAGGATTATGCACACAGTGAGGACATGGCATGGGAGATGATGGCTGTCACCGCCCGGACCCTTTGGGAGTCCCCTCAGCTTCTTACTTGCTCGGAAGTGCCTTGTGTGGTGACAGCTCCCAGGGTGGGGACACATCCATGGGAGCATTAACGCTGGGAACAGCCTCTTGCTGCTCCCGCTCATGACCAAGGCTTGGCTCGAGATGCGAAAACTCTGCAGTCCCTCCACAGACTTGTTCTTTCCAACCCTCACAGTGTGGTGGGGTTGTGGCTAAGCCACTCTCTGGTCCAGCTCTCCCCTGGAGAGGGATGTGCACCTGCCTGGAGGTCCTGCCCCTCTGCCAATCAGACCACCAACTTTGCTGGATGATCCCAAATTCCTCTTGCTTTGGGGTCATGCTCTCACATGCTGCAGGCCTGTTGGGACTCTGCAGCTCTGATTTACGAGGGTGGGAAGGTCTGCTGTGGCCATGTGGCTATGCTAGATGGGATGTATGAGCTTTTGTCTTTTCGTCTGAGAAGGTGACACTGGATGTTGCCAAGAGTAGGCAATCCGGGAGAAAATGATGTTATGTGTTCAAAAACACCCAGAATAACAGCAGAACTGGGGTCAGGACCCAGAAGTCTTCATTCTCCTCCTTCCTTTTCCCAGACACTCTTCAAGAACATTAGAAACATATAAGCCATCAAGGCCAAGGATCAGACCATTGCTATGAATGATTAATGATCCCTTTTTAAAGTGAACACTGTTGGATCAACAGAGATCCACAAAGCTTCTTGGAAAGAAATAATAGGATTACAGTGTCCACATCACGGGAAGTTGTGGGTCCAATGCAGAAACATTTTTAAGTGTGTTTTGTTCACACAGACAAACTACCCCTTGGCTTTCTATATTCCAGCCTCGCTTCCACAGGCAAAGCTGCATGGCTGGAGCACTCATGGGATTCATGAGCTGGTGGTCTGAACTGCCCTTGGTGGCAGGGACAACCTAACCCAGGCCTCCCCGCTTCCTGGCAGAGGAGGTTCTGCAACTGCCAGACCAAACCTGGACCACAACATCCTGACTGAGCAAATCTTATGAACTCAGGAAGGTTTTTCCTGTTTGGACTCATCATCTCCCAGGGAGGTCTAAGAGAGAAGAAGAGAACATTTTGGGAGCATCCTTGCCTTTTGCGCAGTCTAGGTGGCTCAAGCCCAAATATATGTATCCCAGGATGTAGCCCGGACTTGTCTCCAGGATTTTCTTACCCGTGCACTATCTGTATGGTCATAGATTGGAACGTCTGAAAGTTCTCATTGCCATTGCTCTATCATTTCCCCTGTGCATTGCTGTGTGGGGGACAGCAGAGAACACCCCAGGTAGCAAGAAAGTGTGGAGTTCTTCTGGACCTCTTCCCAAAGGAAAAGTGGCCCATGGGCACAGACCCAACATGAGGTCCGCGAAGCACAGGATGATGGCATGGGGAGAAATGGCTGCTCCCAGGGGGCTTATTCTTTCTATTTGCAAAGATAAACAAGCCTAAAGCAAAACAGGTGCTTTCCAACTGAAAGCAGACACCTTTGCTGGCTGCCTTATTAGGATACAAAAAAAAAAACCCTTGCTGGATCTGTTGGAAAGATTCCCAAGGACTTCATTAACACTCGGGTCTAGTTCTTAATCAGTCTGGTCAACTATGCACTCTGGTCAGGCCTTTCTAATTGACTGACCAACTGGACAGAGATGTTTGCTGATTTCCTTGGAGAGCACTTCAGACATTTGGGTCTCTTTTAAAGAGTCTGTCCTACACACTGGCTCGTACTCTGATTTCAGTGCAAAAAAACAGTGAATTCAGGAAGGAGAAAATATTTTCCTCCTGGACTAAAGTCAAAATTGTCCTAAGACATACAAATTGGCACTGGGATTCTGTCCTTTAACCCCTTCTATTCATTTAGGAAGAAGAGGACTTTGAGGGCCCATTTTTAGAGCTGAATTGTCCCGACAAAGTTCAAAAACACAGCCTGGCCATTCTGATCCTTGGGTCTTTCACCACCTTTACTTTCTGTGATGTTCCAGAAATCTTGCTCCTCCAAGGTGAGATCTGGATGTTCTTCTAGTCTGTGCAGAGCACACTTTGGAGGTTCTTGCATGCCCTGGCTGGTTTATGGCCTTATTTTCAGCAATGATGAAGAGTGTCCACATCTGACCAAGTAAAGGCAAACAAGAGGGCAAAGAAAAGACAGAAAGTGTTAGCAAAGGAAGTTTTGCTAACACTTCTGAGAGAGCTGCAAAAAAAAATCAAGAGCAGGAATTTGCCTGTCTGAATAAATAGGCTTTTCAAGGCCAGGTTCTCAGCAGGTCCCATCTGATGCCTCTGGCTGGAGCTCAGCAGACATATGTCAATCCTATAAACTGGGGCCAGGCCTTAATGGGCAAGACACAGAATCAGGCTCTGCGAAAGGTCTTGCATGGAGAAAGATCAAGAACAGCAGATGCACAGTAAGACCTTGGGTTTGTCCTTATCTTCACTTCAGGGCATGGGGAGCTAGCACCTGGTCTTCTCTGGAGATGCTGAAGCAAATCCTTTGCAGCACTGAATAGCCCATTTTTTTGCGGACTGGGAGTAACAGCAAAAATTAAAATTAAAGTCGGGCACTCCTGGGTCACTACTTTGATAAGTAATTAACCATCCTGTAGCACCATGGCCTGCTGACAGTTTGGCCATATAAGTACTGTTTAAATCACTTAGTTCCCAAAAGAGGGTGGTCCCAAGGACCAAGTTGTTTCTAAGGAATGGTCCTTAACAGGTTTCAACTCCTGAAGATCTAACTGTTTGGCAGGGTACAAGCCAAAACTGTGCTGGGGCCATGGTAATGCTACAATCCAGCCCACACCATGCCAGGGGCTGTGCTAGAAATAGTGCAAAATGGGTGATGGAGCTTCAGAGCTCATGTCCTGGCACTGGTGTATTTTGCTTAGTGGAGATATAGGCTCGTATCCTTGTTTCCTGGTTAGAAGTCTCCATTGGTATAGCCATATCCTGCTCCAAAGGCTTCCCATTTGCTTTAATAGCATGCCAGGATGGGTTAAGGAGTCAGGCTTCAGCTCTGAAATCCTGCTGTGTTGCACCGAATGGAAGCCTGTTCATTTATTCCCACAGGATCTGGGTTTTTACCCTTCAAACATAATGTAAAATGCATCTGTGTTTTCCATCATACTTGGAAGCTATGGATGAGCTGCGTCCTGACTGTCTGCTGGCAGCTGTTACCCAACAGCAGTGCCTCTGACATAGCTATTTAGTTGTGTGGTCAGTCAGATGCGTGCTCCCTTTTTGGGGAAATTGTTCTAAATTACATGAGTCACATCCAGATTCAGTGAAGATCGGTATAATTAAGAGCCAGGAAAAATGGAAAGTGAGCAACAATTAGGGTTTGCTTTGCCTTTTTTTATACATTTAAATGTTTAGTTTTTCATCAAATGATGATTTATATACCACATCCCAGTCTGAAGGGTAGAATTGGATTCCAAGAAAATTTATACTTCCATCATGGGCAGAATCCAAAAGAACAGACCAAACCCCTTTAAGTCTGGGGCTCTGAGAAGGGAAATCTGCTCCTTGCTGCTTTGGGAGATCTTGAAACTTGGGATTTACATCAAATTAAGATTTTATCACAGATGAAAGCAGGGACCTCAATCCTGGTCTGACATCAGGAGCTGATATTCTCCACAGCCCTGTGTGATTTTAGGAGATCAGCTCAAAACTTATTGTAATAGTCCTGGATTCCTGAAAGTACTGTATTCACATCTGAAAGACACAGTTCTGAGAAACACCTCAGTCACCAAAAGTGCTGACATTTAAAATCTCTTCTGTAAATAAGTTCTCTTGAGAGCAATCTATCTAGGCTATAAAGCATCAGCAACCAAAAAAAGAAAAAAAAAAGTCAAAAAAAATTCTTTGGAATGAGGATTGCAAAGACTTTTTTTTTTTGAATTATCATTCACTATTTTCCTCAAAGACTCCCAGAGTTTATCAAAAGCAAACCATTTGCACAAGAACATTTCACAAGCGCATCTGAACCACACACGCTTTCCCATTTTTGAATTGCAAAATTGCAAATATTGCTGCTATCATGACAGTTGCAAATAGAGATTGGAGTAACAGGCAAACACCCAACCAGGCAATGGAAACAGAGCTACGTGTCATCACTTGTACCCAGTTCCCAGGCACCTGGGTTATATAATAAAGCTTCTTCATTGCAATAAGGAGGAAAGGTCAGTGGTTAGTGTGGGGGCACTTGTGACACATACGCTTTGATGCTGGGAAAACCACTCAGCCTCCCTGCTTGCACCTACGCTTGGGAAGAGCATCAAGGCTCATTCCCCAGCCTCTAAAACAGCTGTCACAAGGCAGCCACATCCTTCATATTAACCTCCATTGGCCTCCAGAAAGGATGTGCTGCAATCGGTCTTCCTTGGCTGTGCTGACTGCGTCACTGGGTTGGGTGCTGCCTTGGTCAGTGCTAGTTGGCTTAGGCCAGATATGATTTTGACAGCAAAAAGTCACCAGCTCTCCCCTTGCACTGGGAGGTCTCAATTTCTTCCAGTCTCATCCCGAGTGTCTGTGGGACTTTATGTCCCCACCATAACAGCCAAAGACATCATGTTGATCAGGTACTGTAGGCAACTACCATCTCACCTTATAACTACCCTGTACTTCACCTGGGGCTGAAGACATGCATGAGTATGGAATCACCTGCATTTTTATTCTTTTCTTTTCTCTCTCTCTCTTGAAAGAGCACAGTCTAACAGAGACAGGAAGGCACTTACCAGTTCCTTTCTGAGCCACGTCAAAGCTTCATCGATGCTCTCAAAACCACCTATTTTCCCTGAGGTAAGAGTCACCTTGTCCTGGGAAGAGCTCCCATTGAGCTGTAGCTGCACCTTGCTTAGAGGGACAGTCTCCTCCGTGGCCTTTTTGGCCTCATTTGCCTCTTCCTCTCCTGTTGACTGGGGGCTTTTCCATGCCTGTTCCTCCAGCTTTGCCTTCCATTCCAAGTACGATGGACGCCTGGTTTCAAGTCTCAACTTCTCCGTCAATGCCTTGAGGCTCCTCAGGTGATCATCGGGAGGAACGGCACCTCCCGAGCTGGTATCTGTGCTCTCCAGTGCCTCTTCTATTTGAATTTTAGGCAGAGACATCCTCAAGCAGCATAGAGGTGGGCTGTGCAGGTCACGAGCGGAGGTGGGAAAGGCTCAGAGCTGGACACTGCTGTGGTGTGATGGACCTAGGTCCTTGGAGGATGTCTGCATCTAAAGGATTCCCCTTTCAGGCACCGTGCTGTCCCTGGATGAACACCTAGAAAAAAAGGCAGAGAATTGATTTTGGTGGTGAGACACAAAAGGGATGGAGAAGGGGAGATGGTTCATCCTACAAGCAGACTGCAGCAGATGGAGAGAGGGCTTTGGAAGAGGCACAGTGCTAAGTTGCTCTTAGCGAGTGTTACCTCACCTCAGACACGACTGCTTTTTGGGGGCAAAAACAGACAGGTATTAGCTTTTAGTGAAGCTCTTGGTTACCTACACCTCCGATCGTAAGTCAAGAGGTCATGAAAGGGTTGTCAAAGATGCCAGGACGCATTTACATGCCCTTCTGGGGCTGTATCATATATCCCAATGCCCGCCAGAGCCAGTAGTTGCTATTGCTCAGGACAGGGGTATTTCCTGGTCAATGTGTGCCATTTTGATGATTTTCTGGCTGTCAGTTTTTTCAGATAGAGAAAACAGGGACAGATGAAATAAGACTTAACTCAAACATCTCCCAAGAGTTTGATCCAAAAGGAGAGTTGGAAAGAAAAAGTGGGTTAACCCATTCTGACTGCTGAACTGTGCTGGGGGAGCAGTCTTGGCACTGCTTAATTCACCAGGGTGAGTATATGCAGGGAGGCTTTTCTCACTCACTCCGCACACTACATGCATTTTCTGTACATGGAAGATGACTCTTGGAAACCTTTTGGCAGTGGATCGGCACTCAGGAGACGGGAGTTTTCATCCCAGGTTCTCCTCTGGGCATCACACGTGGACTCAGAGGCTCCATGTTCACACTCTGCACCGCAGTTTCCCTCTCTTCAAAGCTGGGCTAATGATACCTCCCTCCCTGAGACCCCTGAGACAGAGAACTCGGGCGACGGTAGTATCAGATAAGAGACTTTCTCAAGGTCGTGTGTTCATCTATGGCTGAGCTAGGAATAGATCTCGTCTCTTATACACATCCAATGCAAAACAAATACTTTTTGCCTGCCTGGTAGCATGCTCGAAAAGATCAGTCAGGATATATGGAGTTTTTTCTAGCTGGATGCGCTAGAACACTGTAATATGAGTTACTCAGCCATTCTTTTCCCTTCTATTTACGCCCACAAAGATGTGTGTAACTCTGAGATCCAGACCATAATTATCCCTCTCAAACCTTTTCAGTAAGAAAATTAAATTTAAAATAAACACTAACAGAGAGCAAGGTTTATCCCACAATTGTGTGCAGGCACATGAGCTGAGTGAGGAGTTGATAATATACACACAGACAGTCCGGGGGTGGAGAATTAGTCATGTTGTGGTCTTGTTCCTACTCCTATTTATGTTAATGAGAGTTTTACGGGGAGCAGGAACAAATCCAGGCACTGTATCAGGTTAAAGCCAACAATTCTCACTTCTGGAGCTGCATTTCTTTCTTTCTTTTTTTTTTTTTTCTGTTGAGAATGACCACATTGAGTTGAAAGCAGAGCACTTGGAGAGCCAGACCATTTGCCAGCTCCTCAGCTTACGCTCTGTGGGGCTGAAGGCCTATGAATGCATTTCACTTGCCTGAAAGATGAACAGGATATTCCTAGCCCACCAAAATCAATAAAGTGAAACATCTAAAAGATTTTAAGGGCTTTGCCTCTTTGCGTTCCCTCCCTAGAGGTGAAGATTGTCAGGAGCTGCCAAATGCAGCATCCTGATGGAGGTGACAACTCTGCATCTCCATAGCAGGCAACCCCTAACACAGATATTTCCATTGTAGGGCTGAATTTTCTGAACTCCACAATTACAATTCAGAGTCGCCACAGATTTTTTTTTTCTTCTGTCTCCTGCATGTTTAAAACCTTTAGAGCAAAGTGTGTGCTCTGCTGTAGCTCAGGTTGGTATTTATGGCCCAGGGCCCTGGAAGCCCCTTTGCTGTGACCCTGCTGAGAGCAATGCATTTCTCCCCATCCCTGCCTTGCTGGAGCTGCTGATGGATTTGACTTCTTTTTCTCTCTGAAAGCGACACCCATCCAGCCCATCCTTCACCTCCTCCCAGGTGCAATGTGAATTTTTCCTTTCACTCTGTGCAGAGATTCTCCCTGAACGGGAATGTCTGTTTCCCAACCTGACCAAACTCAAGGAAAACAGAGGGAAGCTGCCTCTAATTTCTTATTGATACCTTGGGCTGGGGTCAAAGATCTCCTGCAGAAAGAGATCTGAAACCAGTAAAAAAAAAAAAAAAAAAAAAAAAAACAGAAAAATTTTCTCTGCAGGAGACTGTAATACAAACCTGTTTGCTGCTGGAGAGCTAGCTAATTCCTGGGGACAAATCCATCTTCTCCCTCAAATAAGCAGTATTCTCCTAGACATCTTGCCCCAGGCTCCATGTTCCCCTAGCCCAGACTGAGCAAGGGAATTTAAGTGATTAACCCTTGTTTTGTCTTCATTAGTCATCACTAGTCAGTGCCAATGGGTTTATGATGTGCCTAATTAAGTGCAAGAGGAGATTGGCATCAAAATGATGGGTCTACTCCTATTAACACCCAGCAAGCACATTTGCCTATGGGTACCCCCCTTCCCTGCATGAAACCTATCTATCCTGAAGGCATAGGACATGCCAGCTGGGGTAAATGAGTCAACAAAGACTCTTCAATTCCTTTTGGGTTGTGTTAGGCTTGCATCCGACGAGGGATTTTAGCTTCCTCACCATGCAGGATCCTTTGGTATAATGCAAAGGGAGGAGCAAAAGCACACAGCTAGGTGGGAAATAACAGGGCTATCAAACCAGATCGCATGTGAAATCCCACCATGCCAAGACTGATTGAGCTGACATGCCCTGAGGCCAGGTTTTTGCAAGTTTGCAGATCAAGACAGCTAATTCTTCCCTTTCCCAGGAGCCAGATGCACCGTCATGAGGACTCCTCTGCCTCCACAGCTTCACCTCTTCATCCCTGAAACAGATTCAGTGGACCTGTCCCCACCCCATGTCTGCACACATCTCTGTCCATGCATTAAAGAGGGAGATGGATGGTGAACATCCCCTTGTAAAGCAGTCATGATAGAAGAAATACTCTGAGGCAGAAAAAGGTGGATTGGGTTAGGAGAAAAACCTTGGCTCTATCCTCACTGATGATAGATAATAATACAATTTGGATGTTGTTCTTTGCAGGCAAAAGGGAGATTGCATGAAATCTTGCTACACACAGGCATTTATGCTTCAGGGGTTTTATGTGTCTGAAAAGTTTTATAAGTCTGTACCTTCCTATCATCAGCCTCTGAACAGGACTCGTTCATCCCTTGGGAGGGTCAGACATTGGACAGCAAGAAGTCTAGAAGAGGAGAACACTTCTATGGGTGATATTCCCAGATATTCTTGCTCAGGAAAAGGGCGATATTCCCGGGAGCTGGGTCCGTGCTGGCCAGCAGCAGGTTGGCAGCGAGCAGGAGATGGTTTTTTGCAAGGAGGTTGCCATAGCAATGGAGTACGGGAGGACTCCGCTTCCACCACCGTCTCCCCGCTGCTCTGCACAGCATCCTCTGGGCAGCAGCAATGATGAGGTCCCCAGGTCCTGGGCAATGTAAGAGGATACCCATGCTGGCCTGATGTGTCAACTCTCTGGAGCATCTCCTTTTTTTTTTTTTTTTGGTGCAGTTCCCTTCTTTATTCCAAAACAAAGTCCCTGAGGAGGTGAGCAGTTGCATCAAGGACTCCAGTAAGTTCAAGGCTGCACAAATGGATTCTTTAACACTTGAAATACGCTCACATGGAAAACTGTTCTGGTTCCCAAATGTCCTTCTTTCTTGTCCTTAAGTGACTTTCAGCCTCCACCTCCCCAAAAAGGAGAAGACGCCAGCAAGACTGGTCATTCCAAAGACCTGATCCTGAAGCCAGGAATCCCTCCAGGACAGAAGCCCAGGATGAAATCAGTGCCTTCAGGATCAGATGTTCTCAAGTGGTTCCCATCTTCCAAAGAAGCCTAGGTAGGGTCATGTAGAGCTGGTGCCTGCCAAGCTCTCCAAGCCATCTCAAAGCCACACTAACTTTTGGGTGGTAGAGTTGACTGAATACCAGGCTGAAGTCCTGGTAATCTTGTATTTGCTTGTAGTAGGAGTATCTGGAGACAGCTTCAAAACTGACCTTAAGTGGCCTTCCTGAGTTTCTGTCCCTGTATTGATCCATATTGCAAGGCCCTGGGGCTGGTTTTGTGAGATGGTCACATCACAGCCCCATGCTGTGGGCTGAGACCCTGGTAAAGCACCTCATTTAATGGGATCCTGAGTGCAGCGGGGTGTTCCTGCAAATCTGTTGTCAGGAATAAAACCATCAACCTCCCAGACAACTCAGATGCTGAGGTGAGCAGTGGGGATGCACCTTAGGAGGTGGCATTCCCAGATCCATGGGGACAAGGAGGGAGAAGTGAGGTTTTCCATTCACGTATGACCCAAGCATGCACAAGTCTCATGTCTCCAGATGCTGACAGCAGCAGGAAATAGTTTGCATTCCCTTACCCTAGGTTATATTTTCCAGACTGATCTCAGGTGTTAGTGATAGTGTCAAAACCTGATTCAATACATATACCTATCCCTTCCTGCCTAGCTGCAGCTGATCCACCCAAAACCTGAGCTGACTCCATCAAAGAAGAACTGACATTCGTGTCTGCTTTTGATGTCTGATAGCTCCATTCTCAGCCCAATCCACTTCTATTTACTCAACAGATATTCCATGGATAGCTGGAAATCCAGACTGAATATAATCTAGACATTGCCACATGTTTGATATTCCTGCAAAGCAGTCCTCTAGGGAATGGGAAATCTTGGAAAACCGGGAGGTTTTACAGCAGCTTCCACCCTTCGGCCACGGAAAAGAGAGGCAGCACTGACCCTCAGCCCATAATACAAAACAAAGTGTATTTATCTTAAGAAGGAAAGCAGGAATGGCCACCTTCTTGGTGAGAAGACCCCCTCCATGCTAATCCTTTTCTGGTAACAAGGCCACTGGAAACAAAGGGACTGTGGGCAGAAGTTGCAATTCTTCCATGCACTGTCCCAGTGTCCAAGCAGATGTTGGCATCTGCAGGTTTGGAAGCTGATCCCGTAGGGAGAAGACCTAACTTGCCCCCTAAAATCCTCCTGAAGGACCTGTGCTTTGTCAGAGCTACTTCCTTCCCCTGATTTCCCTGTTGCCACCCCAAAAGCAGCTGCGTTTCTCCAATGAAAAGAGCATGCAGAGCAGGCAGGGATGTCTGTGCCAGTGCCACGGGGTAATGTGAAGGGCTGGGACTCCTTGGGAACGAGCCAGATCATGCTGAGAAATGCTCTCTTCCCAGGAGACTGCCACATGGAGTTATTTTTCCCTAAATGCAGCATGGAAAGCAGCAGGCTGAAGGGTATATTTTAGGAAAAGAAAAAAAAAAAAGGAAAAAAAAATGGCTTTTTCTGGCTTAGTTAGGGTTCATTCTGCCAGCACTGAGTCCCCTCGAGCCCCTGCAGTGGTCGAGACCCCTGGGGTCCAGGTTAAAGTGATCAGGGGATGGGGTCAGCCCTTGCGTGATGCCCTAATCCCCTTTACATGCCCCCTGTCCCATCCAATTACTTGCTGTGGCAGCTGCCCGGGTGCTAATCACCCAAGCGCTGTACTCAGACCTGCCTCCTCCTAGGTGCTCGAAATGCTGATCTGACTTAGGCTTTGTTATTTTTTAGCACACACATATATATGATATACAGATAAAGCAAGCTGGTAGCAAGCAGACTCCCCCCCATTCCCTTCCTTCCCCCAACAGAAAAAAAAAGACCAAATTACTATGAGGCTGATTTGTTCTTTCTGCAGTGTCTCCCTGCCAGATTTTGCAAACACCTAATGGCTGCAGCGCTGCTACCAGCCCAGAGCACGGGAAAAGGCACATTCCTCCCATTCTATTTATTATTATCATTATTATTGTGCATTCCAGATCCCTCCCTGAAGAAGAGGTAACGTTTCAAGGGACATTCGAAAGCAGAGGAGATTCGAACTGAGAGGAGCAGCGAGAGGACCAGCCCGTTGAAATGATGGCTGGTAGGGAGGAGATAGACCCACAGCAGCCAGGGTGGGCTTGTTCCCACTGAAAAGTGGCAAATCCATCAGATATCGGGAATGAGCAGACAAAGCCTCAGCAATGTGCTCCCAGCCGGACACAGCTGGGAGGACATTCGGTTTTCATGGGTCCACTACACCAAGGTATCTAATGCAGAAAGGGCAGAGTGGTGCCGAATAATACTGGGAGCATCCTGGAAAAAACAGGGAGAGGTCTCCTTTGCCCATGCAGGTGGATGGCAGTGTCCCTGTGCCTGGATTGGAAGGGGTGCAGGATGCACTTTGGTGCTGTGCAAGTGCAGCGGGACCGGGCTGGGGTTGCACGAGCGCGTACACGGTGGGGGGGGTATTTTAGCAATCATCCATATCATGCCAGTTATAAGGGGCAATGAAGAAGTTCTGGGTGATATATATATATATATATATATATATATATATATATATATATATATATTTTCCCCATCGGTGTTGCATGAGCCAGATCGGAGCAGGTGGAAACCTGCTCTGCTCGACACGCAGTGCCTGTTTCAAAACCCGGAGGCAGCTACGCCCTGCGAGGCCACCATGCTTTATCCCACACTGCCTGCACCGAACGAGCTTCCCAGGGCTCCCGCTCCTCTCGGACAGCGGGCACAAGGAGCAACAGGTGAATGTCCCAAAGCAGGGCCAGTCTCTGCCCCCTTGCACCCCGGCTAGCACAGAAACCCACCCCACAAAAGCGGTGAATAGTGCTGCAAGGGGGCTCGTGCACTGCCCAGCTTTCCTGCCTGTCCTCATCAGCACCGTCCAAACGCATTTCCAGGGGATTTCAGCAAGGCTGGGGGGACAAAAGCCCCCAGACACATAGAAAGAGGCATGGCCAAGCCTGATGCTGAAGCCTGGTGTCCCCAAGCCTGGTGTCCCTGTTGCCTCCACCCAGGTGTTCCCCAGGGAGCAGGTCCTCGATGCTACCCATGTCCGTAGGGTTAGAAAATCCAGGGGTCCGGCTCTCAGCGACCTCCCGTCCCCGATTTCCCCGGGTGTCCCCAGCAGTCTGGGCAGTGCCCCATCCCCAGCACGGATGAGACGTCGCAAGAAACAAACTTACCGGGGAGCGAATCACAGGGAATCTTCCACGGACATCTTGGCTCGCTGCTCCCTCCTCGGCGCTCCAACTTGCTCTTTGCAAAGCAGTGTCACCAGTGCCTCCAGGAGACCGTCTCATCCTTGGCTCTCCCTCGCCTCGCAGATCTGTGTGTGTGTGTGTATTTTTTATTCAAGGGACTTTTTTTTTTTTTTTTTCCCAGCGGTTGCGTCAGGCCTGTTGCCTGGAGACGGAGCGAGCTATTCCAGTTTGAGCTTTTCAGCCCAGATTTCCTGTCTCTCTTTCATTCATGCCATCAAGCCCTGAACTTACCTCCCACCAAGCAATAACCCTGAAGAGACCTGAAAGGGAGAAGCCGCGCAAACCGGGTCCTGAACATCCTCCCACCCCATGGGATGCCAAGCAGGGAGGAGGGGATGGAGATGCCCTCGCCGCCCGTATCCACGGCAGGGGCCCAAACGCCTTTGGCTGAAGTTTTCCAGAGTCCACAGCTGGCTGAAAGCTCCGCGTTTGCAGGAAGAGGGTGTTTTTGCAAGGATATATCAGCACCTGAAGTGAGGTGTTGGAAGCCCTGGACTTGCAGCTGGACATCAAGGGGCACCCGCGGAGAAGCCCATGGCTAGTACCTACTCGCTGGTCCCCTCTAAAAGAACAGAATTGTGTCAGTTTTTTGTTGTTTTTTGTTTGTTTTTTTTTGTGTCTTTTTGCATGGAAAGAGGCCCTTTGGTTGTCTTTTGAAAAGTGCCTAATGCTCCCACATCTTCTCTGGGGTGGCTGGAAACCATTTTGGCGGCTTCCGAGGAGGGACTAACGCAGAGAAGGGATGAACAGGGGCACATAGCCCAGCAGCTTGCGCTTCTCCCGATTTCCAACCCACCACCTGGGGGCCGGAGCAGGTCTCCTCCCTCCATCACAGCCTAGAGATTAACCCCTTGGAGCCCAGGGGTGGCTCTCAAAATCAGCCCACACATCAGCCCCAGTGCGCATCTGGTACTGAGCCTCAGGGCAACGGGTTGCGCTTGTGACCCAAGTGATGTGAAGGGTTAAACGATGCCTTGGGCACCCGTTTCCATCTCAAGCTTTTGTGAGAGATATCCATGTACTGCCTCTTTTCTTTCTACCCTCTCCCCTCACCTCCACGGCCAGCAGAGAGACATTTCCAACCTCCTAGGCTCTGGATCTCGTCAAGGATCTTGCAAATTCCTGAGTGGGGGCAAAGGGGGAGTGAGGGGGGGGACTGGGATTTCCAAAGCTCCCTGGAATGGGAGAGACCTCCTTCCAAATGACAATGAGACCGGGCAGGGGGACCCAGAGCACCCCAGTGGTGCGGAGCATCATGCAGCACCGAGCACAGCAGGGAATGGGCTCCCTAAAAGACACAGCAGTGCAATCTTAGAAGAAGGAAGAGCGACATTTGCAGCCGTTCACATTTCTGATGCAAATGTGGTTGTTTTTTTTTTTGCTTGTGCAGCATCCTTTTTGTTGAATTTCAAATATTCATTTGCAAAATCATTCTGGTGATTAGCTCCGTGTTGCAGGTGTGCGAGGCTTCTACCCGCCCTTCCCCAGGAGATTGGTGGTTCAGAGGGAATGGATGGGAGACCTGCTCCGTCATGTTAAAGCCTTCTGATGCCTTTAGGCTCTTAACAGCAAATGTGAGGCTCAATGTGTCCTGTGACAGCTCATCAGGACACAGGCTGGGTCTGTGCCAGTGAACTGAAGTGTTGGGGAACGGGTATGGAACCTGGTGATATTCCATCCTGGCCTGGTTTTGACCCTGGTCGAAGAGCCTTGGGCACAGTTTGGGATCTTGCACATTCCCAACAGACAATTTGGGGTGCAGACATCCAGTTTTGATAGCTAAGAGAGGCTATGGATGTGACCAGATGGGGTCGGTTGGCCCCCGGACCAGGCCTGGCACGGGTTAGTTTACTAGCAGAGGTGTTGCTACCAAGGCTGGACATCTGTATCATCAGCGTAACAGACCACACACTGTCACCCTCTTGTTCTTCTGTAAATGTTTATTTTTAATTTAATTATGTAATGGGTTTCAAATGAGCTGCCAAAGACACTAGTGAAAGGCTGCAGTCATGACCCTCTGAAGTCTCCTTATGGATTTTGAATGTTTTGACCTGAATTTATTTAAGTTGATGTCACTCAATAGACAGGCCCTTTTCGAAGCCATTTCTGACCTGTACTGGGGACCTACCCTTCTCCTTCCACTGAAATATGCTCAGGGGCAAATATGCAACCCCAGCTGCCTGCAATAAGCAGCAGAGATTAGGTACCATGAGTCCACTTGTCTCTGGGTGCCCACTTCATCCAACAAAACCCCACATGGGCTCAGCACTGAGGTGCAGCTTCACTGGTCACTTATCTGATCACTGAATAAAAGTCTTATCTTTAAGACAAAGTCCATGGCAGTCAACCTGCTTGGGCACTGCCATCTCTAGCATAGGGAGGAGGCTGCTGTCTCAACCATCTCCATCCTAGCTCCGAGGAATGTCTGAGGGCCACCTGGGTTGGAGTTAACCTGGAAATGTGGCGTTAGTACCTACAGAGGGCAGCAGGTCTCCAGCTAACACTGTCACCATCTGTCCCCTGGTCACCACCAGGGCCAGACTGCAAACAGAGACACGAGCAGAGGGTTATGGTGACCCAGCCATTCAACAACCTGGATCACGGGTCTCTCTTTGAGAGACACGAAGAGGCCCAGGGCAAAGGAAGTGACCAAGTGGTGTCATGACAGCTTTGTTTCCCCATCCTCCTGGAGAGGCAGGGCAGTGTGAAGACCTCACTGGAGATGTCAAGGCAGCCAGGGGCTTGGGGGTTTTTACAGCTCCAGTTTAGACAGGAGCAACTGTCTCAGTAAAGGGATAGCATCCAAAGGGAAGGTTGTAAGGGCTCTGTTCGAGACCAGGAAGGGCTCCAGCACTATACCCTCTCCCTGAAACCAGGAAGATTGGTGTCTGCAGGATTAAAACTTTACCATCAGGGCCTCCAAGCTATTAAGAAGGAGGCTCTGTTAGAGGCTGGAGTATGTGAGCATGATGCTTTCATAGAGCATTTCCATTGCCAGAAGCATGATTTTGATGGAAGACCCAGTGCAGCTGTGTTGGACGAAGTTGTTGTGTTCCCCGCAATGTTCACTCTTTGTCCCCCACTACGTGCAGATCACCACCCCCACGGAAAAGGCTGGAGCAAGGAACGTGCATCCACACTGTAGCTGCCACTGTTTGCAAGACGACAGCTTGGCCAAAAGTGTCGTCAATGTGGTTTTGTGCTGAACTGTTGGACTTTGAGATGTGCGTGTGTCCTTTCACACCCACGCAGCCGTGGGTGAGGTTGCATGTCTGCAGGAAGCTGCTGAGCGTAGGAGGCAGCAGGAGGCGTGTGGAGGAGTGAGGTGAGGTCTTCAGCCCTCAAGAGCGTTAGGGGAAGCTTTGGCTCCAGCTTTTCCCATTGTCCATTCCGCTTTTGAGGTACGGACCTCTGGCAGGATGGATTTGTCCTTCTCCCTTCAAGATTTCCTCCAAGGTGAATCTGTCACCAAAATCCTCCAGTTTGTCCCTGATACTGAAGTGCCTGGGGTTTGATTTGGCACAGCTTGATGGTCTCATTGGGCTTGTCTCTTGTCCCATGCTCACACAAGTTTCTGCTTGAACAAGGGCACCTGATCCAGAGCTGCAGCTTCACCAAGGTTCTTCTGTAGGTCTTCATAGGCAGCCCTGGTATTGCATTCCTGTTTGTCTTGGGACCTGGTAAATTCTGCCCGAGTTAGGTAGAGGAAAAGATTTTCAAAGATAAAAATTCTTACAAAGTTTTGCTGGAATCGAGCCCAGCAAAGGAGAGAGGAGATGAAATCCTGCCAGGGAGTAGCTGTATGGTGAGCACGGCTGAGGCTGCTGTGCACCAGGACATCCACCCCAGCAACAGCGCAGGAAACCAGATTGCTTAATCAAGGCAAAGAAAAATATAGTGGTTTTTGCACTGAGTGTTGCCCCTTGGGGAACACTGGCATTTTTACTACACGATTCTGTCAGGTGAGTCATCAACCAAGACAAGAGCAAAGGACACTACTGTTTCAAGTACTACTGAAACCATGATGGGGTTTTTCAGTCCCCACCTGTGTTTTTTTTGTTTGTTTGTTTTGTTTGTTTGTTTTTCCAAGCTAAAAGAAAATAAACATTTTGGTAACTCCATAATTGGGTTTGCAAATGTGTATGTTGGGTTAGTGAAGTATTCCTCTCTCTAACTCCAAAATTCCCCAAACTCTGAAGAACTAAAAATCATTTCCAAAGAAAGTCAAGACCATTTCCAAAGTTTTGGACTGTCTCATTTATAATGACATTCCTTTGAGGAATCTGTTAACTCCACTTCACTGGAGTTAGATTTAAAATCTCATCACTGAGATCCACTTTTTTCCACATTTTTTTTTTCCCGTCCTGGAAAAAGGCAGCTTTGTGTTCCATTCTTACCTAAAATATTAGTATTAGTTGTATTCTTCGTATACTTTTTTTTTTTTCCCCTTAGAACTGCCAGCATAACAAAAATTCCACCTCCAGACTTACCTGGCTTCCAAATAAGGCTGCTCGGTAACATTTCATCATTCTGGGTGTCTGAAAAAAGGGGAGCAGAGCAGCCTTGGGTGAACACCACCTGCCCAGATTTCAGTTGTCCAAAATTTCTGAATCTACCTTTAATCCACTGCCTTGGCTTGCTGAGCCAAAAAAAGGAAAAACAAATAAATTTCACAGGCCTTCACAACCCTCTCAGAAGCCAACCTTAGGATGGGATGAGTTCCCTTCCAGAGGCTCCTGTGCCCAGGTTGGGTTGAATGCCGAGTTTTGAGGTGCTCACTGAGGTGCATCCAGCACCTGCTGCCCTCGATCTGCCCATCAGTCCTCCAGGCTGCTGCAGAAACAGGGAGACTGGTTAGGGCCAGGCTTGGTTTGACCTGCAAAGTGGTGGAGATGTGGAGTCTATCAAAGCCTGATGTTTAGCTGCCACCAAACAGATATGTGGTGGTGGCTCCAAGAAGATGAAGAACCTATACTCTCCTCCCCTCTCCGCTTTTTTGCATTAAAATGAAAGAAAAAAAAAAAAGTGAAACATATTCTTGTTTGTTAGGTTCTTTTGCCCTTTCCTCCCTTTTTTTTTTTTTTCCAGACCAGCCAATGAACCACAAAATCAATCATTTGCAACCCTCTCCTGACACCGCTATTCCAGAGAGAACCATGCAGTGGAAATTGTTTCCATCTCCTTGATAGCCATTGACAGGTGGATATAATCTCAACCAAGGAAGTTGCCTGAAACTGCAGGACTGAGACACAATATTCCACCACCTCTTACCAAAATCTATCACCCCTCTTCTCAGATGAAGCTGGCAAAATAAAATAAAATAAAATAAAATAAAATAAAATAAAATAAAATAAAATAAAATAAATCAATGAATTACCCCTGATAACAAGCTCTGAGCTGATCCCTGCCTGCAATTCCAAATGGGTCCTGGGTGCTCAGTCCAGGCAAAGTTTTTGCACTATACAGCAAGTAGCTAATAGCAAAAAAAAAAAAAAAAAAAAAAAGAGGGAAGGCAGATCTTTGAATGTAAGAGATAAAGAGATACCAGGATGTTCTATCAGCTGTGCCTCTCATCTCCCAGTGCCCTAAATGACATCAGGTGTTTTTTATTGCTGAAACATAGCCAGCTCTGGGGTAGAATACAACCACTCTCTTTAAATGATTTTTTTTAAGCAGAAACACAACCTTAAATGGAAAGCGAGTGAGATTACAACACCATAAGCTACATGATTGCAAAAGGCGAAACTGTTCAGACTAGAACCAGGCTGGAGATGAACTCTCCCAAAGGTTAGATGCATGAAATGAATATCTCCACCTCTGCTATTGGCCCAGAACGGTCAGCTGTGAACGGGCCAGTCTAGAAAAACCAAGGACCCAAGTCTTTCCTCCCATTTTTCAGACCTCTTTTATACCCTGTGGCTCCAGATGGTGACTTTTGACCTGTGCTGGGCTGACTGAGAGAACTTCAGGACACCATTTTCACATGGACAGTACTTTTTATAGCCTGCTGAGCCTTTGGGGGTAACAGTTCTTTTAAGATAGCCACTGTTCTAACATTAGGTCTAAATGAGCAGTGTGGTTATACTACCAGCCCTTAATTTCTATAAGCGTAACAAACCAGTTCAAGTTGTCATTCAGCTGTTGTCGACAGGAAACCACTAACAGCAGTCAACTGACAGCAACAAGAAGAATTAGGGTTTCTCTTTCTACGTGCTTTAAGGATTAAAACTTATCAAGAGAGCCTTATGTGCTTAAGAACACACCTGGCAAAGGATTTTTTAACTCCAGCAGACTACTAAGATCGAGCGGGCTATGATTTAATCCAAACGAAGGAATCACCAGGTAAGTGCAAACAATTTTCCATGAGCTTCACTTCATTCCTACTGCCTGATTATTTATTGCCCGGTGCTTCACTGACTACATCCTCTTAGAGCATTTAAAGATTTGGCCCACTCTGTTTATTGACCACGCATCAAAACTAGTTAAACCCTTGAAGATTTGGGGTGAGAAGCTCAAGGGGATTAGGTGCGTTGATGATGCGGATTTTCTTCTCGCTTTCTGGTGGTGCATCTCTGTGCTGAAATCAGGGCACATTTCTGAGGACTCATTCACACAGTTACCACCACCGTATAAGTCACAAGCTGACCTGGCAGGTCCCTTCTTTCGGACGCCAATCAACCTCGTTCTCTTTAAGAGTGAAAGTAAATAAAAGACTTTTAAATAGCAGGATTTCCTTCCTGTTTCCTTTTGGAATTTCTTTGGAAGGAAAAAGAAGGGAATACTGAAGTCAAGGACCTGATTCTGAATTTAAGGGGAGGTGGATGCTCTGGACCTGGGCTATCCTTGCTGGGCTGAACCCCTGGACAGCTGCATTTGGTGCAGAGGAGGGCTGAGGCTTTAACTGCCATGCTGCAGAGAGTCACGTTTGTCTTTAAAGGTCGTTGATATGTTTTGCCCCACAGATAGGGTAGTTTTGGACCTGTGTCTGCTCTGAGACCATCATTTTGTTCTCAGCCACTGGCTCCTTCATCCACCTGGTAAAACCTACAGCAAGTTAATGCTCATTGTGGACAAAGTCTCCAGCAAGCCAGAGTGGACTTATTGCTTTTCCCTCAGAGACTTCCTACCATCAGAAATGGAAAATCTACATAAATATCTGTAACATTCAGTCTTGATTGTAGTTTAGCCCTGGCTCAGATTTCCCTCTCACCAAAGCAGTGCTCTAAGTTGGAACCTGGATAATTCGGGAGCTGCCCTGTTTGCTGTGTGATTTTGGATCATTGCAGGGTATTTGCTAGGGATGTTTGGCAAGCCAGTGTCCTTCATGGCACTTTGATTATCCCGCCTCTGGAAGCAGGGATGTTTGTTGTCTATCTTGTCAAGCTACCATGAGACTGAGTTGATAATAGGTTTTAAAAAAGGAATGTGTGTAATAAAACAAAATCAGCACAAGACACACATGCTCTCAGCAGCATGGGTGGGATACAGATCCCTCTCGAGCAGTACAGACTCATACATGCTGCATAAGAGCAGGCAGCTAGAAATTGAGGAGGAAAATGGACAGCTTCAGGGTAGCAAAGGCATTCTCATTAATATGCTCTACTAGTGCTGATCAGTCATTTTGCCAGGGCTTCAGTAACCTTTGCAAGATTTGGAGGCTCTAGAATTTGTGATTTCTTACTTCTGCTTCATATTTTCTCCCATATATTTCAGAGCATTATCATAATATTAATGCCAAAAAAAAATCTGTAAAAGATATTTTGGCTCATTCTCGTTTTGTTCTACCAAAATAGCTCATGAATTTAGCTAGGGGCTGAATTTTCTAGAAGGAAAGACCCAAGAAATAGTTAGGTGATTTATTATTATTATTATTATTATTATTATTATTATTATTTTGTGAAGAGGCTATTGATTTTTCTTCTATGTGTTTCTAATAGCTTTCCATGTTCTACCTAATCAGAAACGGGTTGTTCTTGCATGCATTTCTGTCTCAGTTGAGGCGATGTGCTCCTCAGCGCATGTTAAATAAGTCCATGATATCGCAGGCTGTGCAAGGAGAAATCCAAAACACCCATCTTTTGTACACTTTGCACTGTGTTTATTTCAGACAGGGATAGCCACTCTTAATTTTTATTTGTGCTTTAGACTGCTGTCTCTTCATTGACTTTGCAGCCCTTAACTCTCCGTGCGCCCTCATGAGCACACCAAAGAGGTCTTGAGATTGTGTCTAAGTGAGAAAGACTCTTTTGGAAGGGAGAATTCTTCACCAGTGACACCCTCATGTTATCTCTGAAAGCCAATGCTGGAAATAGGTCACTGTGAATTTCATAGGAGTCCAAGCAGAGTAGGAACATACTACTACTACATCACTATTTGTTTTCCTTCCCTCCTCTCATTCTTTCCATTCTCTCTATGCTAAAAAGGGAGTTTCTTTGCTGCTCTTCCACGGTTCACAAGATTTAGGAGGCAACCAAGCGTTGACTCCATGTGGGTGAGCTCCCCTGTAGTCAGTGCAGTTTCTTGCAGGCCTACAGGTTAAATCATGGGCAGAAATTTTGCAAGAGGTCCTGGGGTCTAGATCCTACACAAGCTCTTGGCAGTCTCAAAGTTTCCATTCATCAATTCAATTTTTGTGAAGCTTTCTCATTAGGTTTTGCACCACTTTGCAAGCAGCAGAAATTAGAAGTAGCAGAGGGGATATAAAAAGAAGTAACTTCCACTGCCAGAGCTCCTGGTGATATCTTATAGCCTCAAGATCCTGGTAAAGGTGTAGAAGAATTGACCATTGAAGTTACCATGAAGCTTAAAAGAAAGTACAGCCTTGTAAAGAATCAGGGTATCCCAATGGTCATGCTCATTGCTTAAAAATAAATGTTGAGGTACGATGTATACAAGTGAAGCACAATGTATATGAGGAGAATGTAAACCAGACCTTCAGTATTTCATGCTGGACAAGCCATGTGCTTTTTTCAGGTCAGTCTGACCTCTGTATCATGAGTAAACCCCAGAGAATTCATGCCGGCCAGTCCTCTCCCCAACAGTCAGGACAGCTACTCCTTGGGCTGCAATAAAACATAGATTTATCATTTTTCTCCAAGAAAACAGGTGATAGGGAAAGGCTTGTTCAGCTCAGACTGTAATGTTACAGTTAACCTGAAGAAAAATATTTCTTTTTTTTTTTTTGAGTAATTTTGCCTTTTCTAATATAAGTCAGTTTTAGTTTGCAGAACGGTGCAAGTAGGACTATAAAAGTTCCAAAAGCTAGTATAAAATTCCCCAAAGGAACCACACAATTGAACCAAGGTGTGGGAAGTGCGATCAGTGAGGAAAGCTTGCAAGAAACAGCACTGCTTCAATTACAGGAGAGAGAAGCATGTCTAACAGCCACTGCAAAGAACAAGGGAATAAACTGCATGGCCAGTACGGACAGGACAAGCAGTTGTAAGTCTTGCAGTGAGGGAAATCGATACTGACCATTAGGAAATACTAAGACTACTGGAATTAATGTGATAGGCTGGGGACCAGTGGGAATTTCTGTCACCACACACTCTTAAGCACAAACTTGATAGTCTCTCTGAAATGGTGTACTGCCACCAGACCGATGAGATGACCTTTTAGGGACCAGACCTACATTTCTGCAGTCCTATTTTTTCTGAAGTGAAGCAGGCTTTTACAGTCTCTTTTTTTTCCCTTGACAATCTTTTACTCGTTCATTTCTGAAATTATTCTCCAAATCTGACATCTCAGAGGTTATTTCTGCTCCTCTGAAAATCTGTTACCGATCAAATAACAGTTTGCAGAACCTCCCAGGGTCTTGTCAATACAACATGCCGGACATGCAGGAGACAGAGCAGAGACAAAAAACACAAGGTTTGCAGAGAAATTCTTTTCTACTTGATGAGGAGTGAAGAGTAAATTATTCAGTTGTCTGGGATGTCTGGACTGCCTCACCAATGGCTGAACATAAAACTTTTTTTTGGTGAACGAAGGTTGTAGGAACAAGATCTTTGTGCAATCTATTTAAGGGTCCTTAACGGGCAGATGTGGTACCTGGCCCCACATCCCAGATTCATGGGGGACCTGTTTACTACATGAAAATATATCCTTGTACTCAAAAGCTCCCCATGCTATGGTGGCACATGGATAAGGACCATCAGGTCACACAAGATGTCTCAGTAAGAGAATATCCCTCTTCTCAATGAAGTCCCTCTGTAGTTAAAGCAAAAACTTGACAAAATGACATGGACAGAAGAGCTAAGAAGTTGTGACACTTGATTCTCAACACAGACAGTTACTTGCTCAAATCCCAAGCCACCATGGCATCTGCATTTATATGAATGACTGCTGAGGGTAAAGAGAGAACTGAACTGCCTGAAACTGAGGAAACAGGGAGGACATCTCAGAATAAATGTATGGGGGGGATGATGTTTGAGAAAGGGTCTTTGAGTACAAGTTAAATAAGGTACAGGTTATATGAAAAAAAAATACAAATATAAGCATTATCTACAACAGCCACATGGGATGGAAGAACTAAGGCTGTACCAAGAAAATGGAGGAAGTTAGATAAAAACTCCAGCTTGACTTTCACCTTAGAAATTTTCCCTGTTGTTTCTTTCCTATTTGGCCACCAAATTTTGAGAAGCTCAGGAAGGGGAATATAGCCTCTTGAGACATTACCATTTCAAGGCTGCATGAGAAATTACTCCTTTTTCCTGTAGAAAATGTCATTTTTTTAATATAAAAAAGAGTTTTTGAGTCATTTTCAAGAGTTTGATTTTTCCACAAAATTCTTTTTTTTTTTTTCAAGAGATTTTTGGAGGAAAGTAGGAAAAATGTGAAAGTTTCTAGATGGGCTGTCAATAAATAGAAAATGCGCACAGAAAGGAGTCGTGACCACGGGACTGCTTAAAATAGAGGTGTTAGCCAGATGTGAAGAAACCATGATCATGCAAACCCAGTGCTGTGTGGGCATAAACCCATCATGCCTGTTCTGCTGACACAGTGAGAGCTTGGACATCAGCAAAGCAAGAAACTTCCAAGGAAGTAAGATTCGTCCTAGCTCTGATGCGATAGAATTAGACTAGATCAAAGATGAGATAATCTGAGATCGAATCAGCCCCAACACTTCCTTGCCACAAATAATTACTTTTGCAGTAGAAGTGGTTGCAGTATTTGGCCTTATTCTCTTACATTTCTATCTCCAGCTTGCAGTTTCAGGATGTCTGAATATCATTTTTGGCTCGGATCATTTTTGATCTCAGCCCCTCCAGATAGTTGTGGCATAGAGATACAAGCTGGAGATCTGGAAGATCTGGAGACACCAGATTGTGGTCTCTTGGAAAATTCAGTGGGATCTTAGCATCCTGGCAGAATAGCAGTACAGCCTGAGATCTCAGGCTGGAGTTTCCCGGGCCCAGTCCAGGAATCCCTGGCTGTAGTGAGATAATAGGAGCAAAGCCTGGAGGGAAGAAGTCTTCTGTAGCACATCTGAGCCATTCAAACTGGCTGGGTGTAGGGAAGAAATCCCTGGGGCCAATGGGACAAGGAGGAGTGTGTTGATCCCTCTTGGTGTGTTCCAACTAAGGCTGGATTTCCTTGGGGAGCAGATGTCTTAATGGGGACACTCTTAATGTAAACCTGATGAGACACCAAGTCTGTATGTCTGAGCTATGACCATAGAATCGTTATGACTGGAAAAGACGTTCGAGATGACCTTCAGGCTGACTTTCAAGATCATCAAGTCCAACCATAGAGTCCAGGCAGATGCGAGTTCCTCTCCCCACTATCTCCTTTCCAGCTGCATTAATTCCAGAGCAAAACCCTGCATGAAGTCAACAGGCTGAGAGGGGGGTCACCTTTCCCACCCATAACTGGAAACTTGTTAACTCCCCCATCACTGCCTGATGTCACTGCTGACGTGCCTTGTGTGGAGAAGGGCAGGAGATGACAGGGCAGAGATTCTTCAGCCCCTTTCCCTCTATGAGTGATGTTCATAGGCTGAACCTCCAAGCTTTGTGCATTGCTTAAAAGAGACTATGAAAAGTATTGGGTAATCTTGGGTAAAGCTGTTCTAGGGACTGGCTAGGTCTTGTAGAGGCCTGCAAAGCTACCAAAGAGCATTGGGGAATCCACATTTGTTTTTTTTTTTTAAAAAAAAAAAAAGAGTGGGGGGGAGAAGAAAAAAAGAGTGGAACGCACTGGACAGAACACACTCAAATGGGTGAGATTAGAGCGTGCACTTTTAAACAAGGGAATTTGGGGCAGGTGGAGTCCATATAGACTGACCTGGGAGCTATGTACATGGGAAACTTTCTATCTCTCTCTTTCACCCACTTTCTCAGTGTTCTCCCTCCACTTGCTTTCAAAGGACAGCCCCAGACCAGTGTTTCACAATTTCTGAGAAAGCATGTTGCAGAAAGGCCTTCACGGTGTGGGCTTCTTGATGCCTCAGAGCCATGAGCCAATGGCTTATCTAACCAGCCTGGAGGCAACAGGAGAGAAATATGCTCCCAACTGGGGTACTAGAAAAATATCTGTAATGCAATAGCTAGGACTGCTCCACATCTATTTCTTTTATTTAAACTTCTAATTTCTCAGTCATCTTACATGTGGCAACTGCTGCTGGGTTTCTCCATTTTAAGGAAATGTCTCAAGTCAGCAGTGGTTTCTGTCTGGAGCCACTGTGATATCACACAGCTTCCCAAGATGACTTGGCAGTTGCTAGTTTATTTCTAAGCTTTTGCTGCGCTTCATAATGTCTCCTCCTTCCTACCTCAGCAGTGGATGGCAAGCGGCTTTCTAAAAAAGCAACTTCCCTTTTCATAGGAATAGGAAGTGAAGCTTAGCAAAGAGCGATAGCTCAGATGCACTCTTTGTTAAAGGATGAGGTCCTGCTCAAAGCTCTCCAGCTTCTCATGAAACTGTCCTCCCTGACCTTGCCCACCTCTTGCCTCTCCCTTGTCCTTGGCCAGAGGAGAATCAAGCCAGCAAAAGGCAGCCAAGGATGGAGAAGTTTGATAAATCTGATGCAAGGGCTTCCTCATTTTTGCATCTCTTGGGTATGCAAACAGCCACCTGCCTCTGCAGCACTGGATTGCCCAAGGAGGCAATGGGGAGGGTCAAAACTGCCTTCTCCAGTCCCACCTCTCCCAGCATCATGTCCGCAGACAGCTCTTCCCCATGTCAAACTCTTGGATTTTACTCATGTGGCTAGTAAAAGTTAGGTTGTGCATCACACTCAATGGATATTCACCTTTTTTTTGTCCTTCTTGTTAAGAGCAGCTGCAGTATGAGCTGTGTGAGATCATTTCAGTCCCAAGATGCGTGAGACCACAAGCCCCTCCCCTCTTGCCCTCTTCAATATAATGTAAAAACTACATTATTCAATCATCCTCAGAGTTTTTTGTGATGTTTTTTAGGATACAGTCTTGCAAAAGCTTAAGATTAAATGGTGACCCAACAGGTCTGTCCCTACATTAAAAACACCCAAAGAAGCCAATTCTTTATGAACCCTGTGGACAGCCTCAGGAATCTGTTGAAATAAATCCTGGTTCTTAAAAAATATTTATCTCCTACGACAGACACGTTTCTCTTTCCCTGTTGAACATGCTGAGGCAGAACGAGACAGTTACTTCCCCAGAGCCACCCACAAGCCCTTGACCAGGTCTTTGTTCGTTAGACCACTCTGCCTCCTCAGTGTTATAGTTGAGTGAGTTCATAGAGGGCTGTGGCTGGTTGGAGCAAAATGCATTTCATTTAAAAAAATATTTTGCACTCACAAATAAAAAAAAAGGAAAGACCATTGTAAAGCCAGCTTATCAAGCTGTTTCCTAAAATTTGGAGGTTTGCATAGTGAGAACACCATCCATTCACGGTTATTGTAGCTGTTTTTAATGAGAGCTGTTAATTGCCTGTGGGTTTTGCGGGGTTCTCTTTGTGTTTCTTGCTTTTCTTGCTGTTATTTTGATTGGCCAGATTCTCTGGGAAGTGCAACTTACACGCCCTCCTAAAAGGATTGTTTTGATATTCAAAATAGAGCAAAGAACCGTTGTGGGGAAGAAAATATTTAGCTCAGACATAGAGGCATGGATAAAAAAAAAAAAACAAGGTGCATTCAAAGACTGCAAAATTAGACTGCTCCTGAAATCTGAAGGTGTGATAGCCAAAATAGCCAGAGCTTGGTCCCAAGGATGGGGTGGGCGAGGTGTGAATGGGAGGTATCTTCTGGAGAAATTCTACTTGCGTCTCTGCCCTCAGTGCCATGTAGCATCTGTCATGACCAGAGACTCATCCATCCTTGGCCGTGGCTCTAGTGGCAGCCACTTAGGAAACAGCGCAAGTAGGGAGCAACCCACCACCTTGCACATTTCCCTGGGAGTAGAGAGAACCCCAATAGACTTTTGTCTTTCTCCTTCCTTTCTCCCCTGCCTTCTGCCTGCCCCTTGCCCTGCTTCACCTCCCCACTGGTCGTAATGATGATGGGTGCTAGCCGACCTAGTCTACACTAAAATCCAGCCCTGGGGGTGATGTGTGTCTTTCCCTACCACTCTTTGCTTCATCTGGGCATAGTGGGAGGGTGTTTCCTTCCTGCCACTCACACCCACCCGGATGAAGGGGATCTTTGAGGGCACCTGCTTTATTACTTCTCCTTGGGCATGGTTAGCATGTGGTCAGGTCTTCCCCGCATCCCTACAGGCCACTGTGGTGTACCCACAAAGCACTGTGAGATAGGACGTCACACATTTTGATCAAATGAGTATGACCCAAATGCACTTCCATAAGGATTAGACCACAGGTGAGGTGGCCTGTGCAGAGCAATTCTCTGCAGCATGTTCCAAACACCCCTATGAGCAAGTCTGACTCATGTGCCCTATAAAGAGAAGTATTTGAGTTGCAATGTCACCTCTGGACACCAGAGAAAATGCAATGAAGCAATGCATCCTGTGCTGCAGGAGTCTGTAGACCGTCCCAAGCTGACACGGATGATGCCACACGTGGGGTGACTTCACGAGGAGAGCTTGTTTCAAGGAGGCAGGTCAGGAGAGGTGCCCTCCCGACCTGGAGACCTGTTCTTACCTCCCCGGCACCCTGCGCCGTGGCCGTACGTGCTGGCTCGCAGCCTCCTGCAGCTCAGCCAAGCATCTGCCAAGCTCTGGCAGGGCTCAGTGCTCAATGTAAGCAGCCATTTTTCCTTCAGACAGATGTTTTGATTAGCGAGCGGCCACTCGGGCAGAAGGCAGCTGTTTTCTACTTCTGGAAGGAGCAAGAAAATTATATTATCTTTTTATTTTTATTTTCTTTTTTTTCTCCTCCTCTGTCAAGAAACCTTTTGCATCTGCTTAATCTCAAGGGCTTGCAAATCTGTGTGCTCCTACCCCCACAACATACTCTGACAGGATGTCTCAACTTTTTAGCTAGACCTGAAATAACTGGATTTGCTGCTGGGTTTGTTTGTTTGGGACAGCATCACCTGCTGCAGCAAGAAAGCATGGCTTAAGAAAAGCAAAAGATATGGGGACAGGCGTTAGTTCCAATGGAAATCGCAAGACAGCCACATTTTGCTCCATAGCAAATAAGAGCCTCCAAAAAACCCAGTGAATTCCAGTCTACAATGGATGCCCCTTGCTGAGGTGTAAATCATAGGAGCACAGAGCTCCTTCTCTAATCCCCTGGACACTGGCTGGCACAAGATAGCCCTCATAGAGGGCAGTTTGGCCATGCTGGATGTGCTCAGGACTGGGACCTGCAGTAATGCAACACTAACTTGTGCCAGCATTCCCTGAGGAACCTAGCTGCTCTGGGGGGATACTCTGCAGACTTCCTGGAAGACCTTTTCCATGAGATAGAGTCTTTGAATGTCATGTCAGCTCAAATCCAGTCTACTGTCTCTGACAAAGGCCATGGGCTGTGTGGGACCCGAGTGTTACCAGTTGGATATTCCCTGTTCTCAACTCCTCTAGACATGAGGCAACATTCAAGACACAAACATCTCCTGTTCCTCTTCAAAGATCATGATGCTTCTTGCCCCTGGCTCTCCTGCTCTTTACAGGCACTTTCTGCATTTCTGTAATTCCTCCATCTTTGCTTGTATTAGTGTGGAGCAAGTTTTGGCCATAAGAGTCACGCCGACGTTAGCCAAAGACCCAACAGCACATGCCTCTTGCTGGAGGTGTCACTGTCCTCCCTCCTTCAAGAAAGGGGTCTCCACTGCGTTGTCAGCTACCACATCCTTGTACAGGATGGTGGTCTTTTCTCCACCTTCTCCCTCAGACAAGTCTTCTATATAACTGGTGCTGTTTATAGTACAGCACATCCTTGGTGTCATTCGTAGCTCTCTTCTAACCACCTCCTAGCAACCAAGCCACTAATCATTTTCAGACCTAAGAATAAAACAATAAAGAAAAATAGCTTGACCAAAACCCAACAAAAATAAAAAATAGCAGAATAGATAATGGTCAGGTTGCAGAGCCTCCTTCATTCCCATTTAAGCAGTTGTTCTAACCAAGTTTTTCAGTATCTCTCCAGGTCTGCATCTTGCAAAGTAATGCAGGAATGCCAAGTCAGCAAAGGCAAAAAAGAGTTATTTTGTTGAAGGAAAAGAAAACTGTTGGCGCATTTAAAGTGCCTAAGAAGGGCCTATAACAATGAGGGGAAATTTTCAGTGGAACCTTTTCATCAGTGCAAAGTGCAAATTGTGAATAATTATATTATTGTACTCAAAGTGAGTTAGTTTCAATAATTTTCGTAGGGGGAGGACACAAAAAGAGAAATTCAGCATTTAAATCTTCCATAAATGTCTATATCTGCTTGTTAAAAATAAATTTCAGAAGTATTTCTTAATGCCATTTCTTTTTGAAGTACTTTTTTCTTATTATTTTTTAAAAGACATTCTTAGAGTTTAAAATGAAGTAAAATATCTCATCTTGGTCAAGTATGAAAACATCTGGTAGACACACACCAAAGTCCTATGGAAAACTGGGGTCATTTTGTGATTTCGCTGGCCTTGGTTGGGGGGTTGGAGCTGCCCTCGCAGTGAAGCACTATTGGTTTGCTCAGGTCTCAAGCTCTTTCTCCATGACACAGTTTCATGAGGGTGAAGCAGATGATGAGCTGAGACTTCTCCTTTTCTGCTGGAGTCTGGCTTGTTCTTTTTTCAATGCATCCACCCATGCAATCCCATCATTGCTCGTCTGTGTCATCCGCATCCCTGTTGCAGAAGACATGACCATGCACATGTCAGAACCACCGTGGAGATTCAGGATGGGCAAAGCACAGCAGGCTGGCAGGTCCTCAAACTCTATGGGCTTGGCTGGACCTTGACCTCACTGAGGTTGTTGGCAGAGCTCAATTTCTTGCTTCTCTGGGAAATATTTTCTAGCCTTATTTGAAGAAAGGCAAGTGAAATAACATATAGTCACATCCTTTCTTCTCCACCGCAAAGCTGCCACCAAAATACCGGCGGAAGTTTTGCTTGAGCAGGGTCCTGAGGTGTGATTTTTGGAAGGCTCCAGCAGGGCTGGTCTCTGCATTGCTCAGAGCCTAAGTCCTTTTGGCTCTTTGAAACATCCCACCCATGTGGTTTGAGGCTGGGCCTCTATGAAGTATAAATTACCTTCCCCAAATATGACATCTCTTCTTTACAGTATTGGTTTGGCTGGTCTCAGGGTCTGGCTATCCTTTGATTTCTCCCTGCTGAAGCCTGGGCATGGAGGATTCCTGCTGGGGCATTAACTGAGGTGGGAGAAGACCCTGGAGCTGAGACCTTTGGTGCTGGTGCAGATTAGCGCACATCACAACTGCACCAGCAGCAGCTGGTGCTGGAAAATTTGCCCTGGCTTCCTTTTACGGGGCTGTCAAACAGACAGGGTAAAATACTGACTTTTATAACAATAAAGGCTCTGACAATCCAAACCACTTGGCTTTGGTTAGCCATGAGGAGAAATGGAAAGATGCCTTCAGTCCAGACGAGGCAGAGCAAGCAATGGGGTCTCATGGTCCAGGGTCGTCTCTACTTTCCTCTTTTTTATGTCCTGATGCCCATCCTTCACCTTACCAGGGTATGAATGCAACCACAGTGCCAAAATTTCCTGTTCAGGGCACCCCCATGCACCAGCTCTTGGGTCCAGAAATTGGCTATTAATTATTCTTTTCCCCTAGAAAGCACACAGCAAACATTGGCGGTCCTGTGCAAATATTATGCGTGTCTGTGGCTTGCCTATTTGTCCCACGCTGGGCAAGAGATGGATGCCTCACAGCGCTCACCATCCTGTGTCTATTGACTTCCCCAGCAAAAACTTACTGCAAAATAAAAAACATCTTGAATCTCCCATACAGACATTTGCATGGTTATTTTTTCTTTCAAAACCTATTTTTTTCAAAACTTATTGTCAGCCAAGCTGGACTCTATAGTGCTAAAAATTCTCATGCATATGAAAAAGAATGCTTCACCTTTGACTTTTAATTTCCATTTTGATTTCCTTTTGCTTAAAAATAGAGTTTGTTTTATATGTTTCCTTGTTTTGGACTTTTCATTTTTTACCTTCTCTTTTTTCAACTGGTAAGGAAGAAAATTCATTAAAAAAAGAGACTAGTTGAAGAGTTTAATTAAACACTGAATTGAAGTGATGAAGAAAATACTATTTTCTTACTGTATTCACAGCTATTATTAGAAAATACTTTCTTCCTGATTTTCCGTCATTAAAAATAAACAAGCAATTTTAAAAGGGAAAAAATAGTAAATATGCTCAAGGCAATCCACATTATTTTCTCAGTTGTTGTTTCTTTCCCAGTTTTCTTTTCCACTGGGGAAAAAAAAAGAGGCAGGGAAAACTATTAGTTACTCCAAAAGCACTGTGGAAAAATGTCTATTCATCCCCACCACCTCTTTTGGAGAAAAAGGAGTACTTCTTTAAAAAGCCGATGCCACCAGCTGTGCGGTAGGAGCTCATCAGAAGCTCTCAGCATCTGACGACAGTTGTCAGCCGGACTATTCTGGGATTTTGTGTAGCACCTGCTGGCGTGAAGGACTGTCACGCTGGCTAGCAAAGTCTACAGAAAAGACCTGGAGAGTGTGAGCTGCGGATTTTGTAGTCATAGTAAATATCTAGAGTTATGGTAATATCTTTGTGCGAAGACGTGGGTGGCGGTGGGTGACGTCTATGGGAGATTTTCACAGGTCCTATTTCCTGCCCGAGCTGGGACATGCTGTTCACATCTCTGCATCACCTCACAGAAAATTGGACAAAGCTCCAATTTACGCAACTGCTTTTTTTTTTTTTTTTTTCATTGGTTTGGTGGTTAGGACATGCAGTAGAGACATGTCCCCTTCTTGATGTGGTTGGATGCCCAAGGCAGTGCAGCAGAATGGGTTGTGATGCCCACCTGGGCACCAAGGAAACACATGAGACAGAGCCACAGCCAGATGCATGGTCCCTGCTTCCCTGCCAGGGTGCCCATGGGGAGGACATCCTCAACCCTTCACCACCTTGTCCCAAGAGGAGGACATCCCTGTGGAAATGGCCTCAAATTGCTCCAGGGAAGGTTAAGATTAGATATTAGGAAAAAATATGCATGGAAAGAGTAGTCAAGCATTGGAACAGGTTGCCCAGGGAAGTGGTGGAGTCACCATCCCTGGTAGTTTTCAAGGAACTTGTAAATTAGGTGCTTAGGGACATGGTTTAACAGGTATGGTGTTGAGGGTCTTATGGTTGGACTCAGTGAACTTGAATGTCTTTTCCAAACGTAATTATTCTACAATTCTGTGATTCTCACCTCTTCACCACATTATCCTTTCTTGCTCTGCCTCATTAGTGCTACTGAGACCCCAAATACACATCCATCACTCCACAGGCAGCCTGTCCATCCTCTCCTGAGGTGATCCTGGTGACATGATGTCCCCCAAAGCATCTCCCTGACCTTGCATCTCCTAACTCTATAGGGAAGAGGCAATTACTATACCTGTATGTCCCCTTTGAAGGCAGAGTATGTCAAAGATGCTCCAGTGAAACAGGAACAAGGACCATACTTGTTACTGACTTTCAATGCACACATCGACTCTGGGCCTTCTTAAGTTTTGTAGCAAGTGGTATCTAAAGCTTTTCTATCATCCTGCATTGACTAAAAGCAATACTTTGCAGTCCCCTGGGTAAAAAGGAAACACTAGCTACTCATGCTTATTATCCTGGTAAATAATGCCATTCAGAGTCGGAAATCCTGGCACAAATTTTTCTTCCAAAAATTTGCAAATGCAAGAGTTAGAAAAACTTCTTTAATAAATCGTGTTCTATTTTATGACAACCAGGTCATCTCAGCACAGTAAAACCTGGTTAAAACCTGGAGAAGAGATTGCCAAATTCAAATAAACCTGCTCAGGAAATGCTGTGGCTGATTTAGCAGGCAGTACTTCCTCTCCAACTGTGTTGAGTCAGTGCCCAGAGTGATGCTGAGACCTGTATACAGATTCATGGGCCATCTGAGATCTCAGGTGTGAGAAGTCTGTGAAAATCAGATGCTAAAGAAACTTTCAAATAAAAATAAAATAAAAATAAAAAATGTCATTGGCTATTCTGAAAGATTTCACCAATTCCTTTGTCTTTGCTCAGTTTATCAGTAAAAATAAAAATGAAGCAAAAGAGGGAAGACACTTCGAAAAATACATTAAAATGTTAAGATGTCTCTATTAGAAATGAGCTTCTCATTTTAGAGATTTCAGTTTTTGAAGCATTTCAGACATGTTAGAGAGAAAAAAAACCCACTGATGGCTGGATGAATTTGCTTTTTTTGCAAAACTGGCTTGCTGAAAGTTTCTTTAGATGTGTTTTTTGGTTTCTGACTCTCATGAGTCACTAGGTGGACTTTTGTGGGAACTTACTCTCCGCTAAGACATACTGATTCCTGGACCTCCAATTCCTGATACTCTGTGCTGGTTACAAATCTTGAGGTATTTGCAAGAATGGAAACTGAAGTGTCTTTGCTCAGCGATGAGAATGTGGGAGGTTTTGGACATGTAGTCCAGACATTTCAATGCCTTTGCTTTTCAGCAAGGTTTTGCTCTTCTGGTTCACAACATTGTGATGTCTTGGACTGCAGCTACAGCATTTTCCCTTTTTGTAGCATGAACAGTGGTTCGTTCAGGTAGTGGACCTGCTACTACGTCTTAGTTTTCCCGTTTTTTGCAAGGGGTTGACTCCTCTACCTCAAATTCTTTCTCTAGAGGTGCAGGAAAGGCAGGAGATCGCCAAGGGCGTGGGGCTAAGGTGGACTTTGGTGCTGATTGGGTTAGATGCTTTATATACTATTGGTAGTAGGACTTCCGTGATGCTGACTTCAGCTGTTACATACTTTTTCAGGGCCTGAAAAGGCTCAGATTGCCATAGTTTGGCTATTGTGGCTTCCTGGACCTGTTACACCATGATTATTGAACAGAGCAGAAATTGCCCTTCTGGACTGCAACATATCCCCACCATCAGGCACAAAGGTGGGAAACCTAGTGTGGAACAGAGGACATGCCTTGGAAAGGGTTTGATTGGTCTGTACTTAGTGCTTTTTGAGATGATTGAGGATGTCTTTGACACCCCAAAGTGATTTGGAAACATAATCGAGGACATAGAAAAGACATCTCTCAACTTTGTGAGAGCTTGGGGCATCTCAAGCAGCACTAGGGCACTGCAAATGGCCAAAAGAGCCAAGTCCTGTTGCATCTCCTTCTCTCAGCACAGTGGTATTCCCTGGGATCTCCAGCATCCCTCTCACCTAGCTCTGGAACAAGACCATGCAACATCTACTGGGGCATCTCTTCACTGCAGAATGAACACCTTCAGCATAGTCATTTATGCCTCCTTTTAAAATTAGTACTGAGAAGTAAAAGTTGGAGGGTATGATTCATCTCAATGTCAGCATCCCAAAATATTATTGAAGGACCCCATACAGTGCCCATTTCTTGCTGGTGACTTACAGGGTCTCTCTGAGCCTCACCTGCCAAGTGTGAGTGATTAGTACTGTAGAACACAGCAGTAACTGTGAGGTGCAGAGGGTAGCGAGATGACTGTACATGGGATGGTTTCAGACTCACTCCACTGCCTTGCCCCATTGCCCTTGCCTCGTAATCTCCTCCAGTTTGTTCTTTGCTCACCCCTTGCCCCTGCAGCAAAAAAAAAAAAAAAATCCTTTCTACTCTTCCTTTCAGGATGGGGTTGTTTGGGAGCAAAAATCAGCTGACGTCCAATGAGAAATACACTTCTGAGACCAACACAAAACACAGGAATAAAATCCCTCCGTTCGCACTTAAGGTAAGTCTCTTGTTTCTTTTTTGGGTCCTCTGCAGCTGAATTACTGATTGGAAAGACTGGTAGAATTTATGGTTGATGGTAGGCTTTTATTTCCTGAAATTTGATTGACCAGTTGGGAAATGTGATTCAAAGGACAGAAAACATGTTTACCCTTGTCTTCCCACACAGCAAACTTCTTAACACTGGATAAACCTTTCAAACAACTCTGGGTTATCCTTTGGCAAAAAGGATCCTCTTTGGTCTTTTGGGACCTATTACAGCTGTAAATTGTCTGAGTGGGCTAAAAATAACAGGTTTCCCAAAAGCTTGTTGTGTTGAGCACAGTTATTCACACAGGATGGACAGGGGGGCAGAAGAGGGGCCAGGAGGAGAAGGTGCAGGGGACAGTGCTCTGTGTGGGGACACTCCTCTGTGCTGGCACCATATTTCTCAGACAGGACTGCTGTCCTCAGAGCTCTGCAACCCAGTCATATATTGCGATGTGAAAAGCAGCACAAAGATGGGCCAGATTCAAGCTAAAATTCAGAGCAGCAAACCGCAAGAGAAACTTTGCCATCAGGGAAGATAACAGGTTGAGGAAAGAGGGTCAAACAAGTAGGATGCTAAGTAAGGATTCAGGAGACCTGGATAGACAAAATCCCTATATAAACCTGGATAATCACTTCATCCCTCCAGAGTGAATGAAGATGCCTTCTCTCTTCTTGCTCTTTGCTAACAATATTGTAAGGTTTATTGAGACTACATTAGGCAGCCCGCACAAGAGGAGGTTGAGGTGCAACTGCCATGTGAGACCATCTCAGATTTTGAGCTCTGGGGTGGGGGAGGAACTGCATAACATCATTGCTTTTGATGACAGATGGAGATTTTTTCACCCCGTTAGCTTGACTCCTGAGTTCTCTTGTGGTTACAAGGTCCGATCTTCATGACAGCAAATGTCAGATTGATCAAAAGGATGTTCTTTTCCTAAATTTCCTTATCTCCAGCTCATCAGAGAGGAGCTGCTTTCAGCGTAAATACAGCATCATCAATCACCTTCTGATACTCATTTTTCCTTTGCCACAGGCTCCCAGCTCTCATATGTCAGGGAAAATCCATATTTATTTCAGTTAGACTAGAAAAAATGCAGCGAGCATCATTCCTGCCCCTCACTGCTGCTAAGCAGGAATCAAGGGGCAGTACAGACAGCATGCAATAGACATTTTCAACTCAGAGTTGATGGTTTTACACACTCCCTTTGCACGTGTATAAATACCTCTGACTGGGCCAAGCACACACAAGTCATTAGGTACTACAGGACGATCACAGGACTGTGGTCTAAAGCAGGACCATTTCCATAGTATTGGACACTCAGGCTCTAAAACAAGATGCTTGCATCCCAGTTGACAGATAGGAAGGGTCTCTCACCCAAACTAAGCCTAGGGGCTTGTTCGGGGTTGGTGCTGGTTCCCTTCTATGAACATGAGGTTGTGGAGTCTCCTTCTCTGGAGATCTTCAAAACCCGCTTGGACACAGTCCTGCGCCACGTGCTCTAGGTGACCCTGCGTATGCAGGGGGGTTGGACTAGATGATCTCTAGAGGTCCCTTCCAACCCTAAGCATTCTATGATTCTATGATTCTATAACATTTTGGTGGTGTGGGCAGGCGTGCTTCTGTGCCTCACTGCTATTTAATCTGAAAGCACAGTGGCAGGCTCTGTTTCCTGAGCGTATCCCTGAGGAAAGAATACTCCATGAGCCTTAAGATAATTGCAGCCAAGTGTATCCCGACTAGTTCTGCTTAGAATAATACCGAGGTTGTCATTTCTCAATGGGACCATTCACATCTCATCCCCCATTTACCCGCGGTCTGGCACCAGTGAGCCAGGATCAGATAGACCGGGGTCTAAATGAGTGGGTAGCAGATTTATGCTTTTATTCAGAAAGGAGCCAAGGATTATTCAAGCAGACAGGCCAGCCAGCTATGAACACATCACAGCAAAATGTGTTAAAACCATCAGGACGCATAAGGAGACAGATGCAGGGGCCGTTGCCAGCTATAGTGGGATGTCAACCGACTACAGTGGAGTCCAAATCATACTCCCAGTCCTTTGCAAAGCTCAAAGCAGGTCCTCCTGCAAATATAGCAAGGCAATAAATGCTTATTTTTTTCTTTTTCTGTTTATATCAAAGGGCAGACAAGATATCAACAGCTCTCATCTAAACCAAGCCCCTGTACAAGGTAAGATTCTTAGATTAATTGCTATTTCCTTCGCCTTCCCGTGGGGTTTTGCAAGATGGTGGTCTCTCAACAGCAGGTCTAGAGAGCAAGTTGTCATGTAGCAAGCATGCGGTTTCTGTACTTTTACAGTTGCCAGGCAGGGAGTTTATCAGTACGTTTCGGAAGATTCAGTTTAAAGCACGAAATGTTTCTCTGATGACTTCTCATACTCATCAAAAGAAGAAAGAAAAAAAAAATGCTCTTTCTTCACTGATTGAGCAAAGTGAAGGTCCGAGGCATCAACTGCATGAGACTTGTCTGTCCGTGGCCTTGTCTGCATGGTGAAAACTTGGATGCTACGTCCAGTCAACTGAAAATTTCAGAGGGAATCGAAGGCATCGGAGGGCCTAGTTTGAAAGAAGAAAAAAAAAGAGAGAGAGAAGGAATAAAATAATAAAATTAAGATGCCCAGAATCCCCGCTTGGTGACTGTTTGCTGGCTTCAGCAGCCTCTGCAATTATTTGCAGATTGCAGAATTGCCTGGTGGCTCCTGGTATATGATCGCTTTTTAGCAGAAAACTCTTTTCTACGTCTGCCCAGCTTTCCCACAGCAATTTGTATTTGTTGCAAATACATTTTACAGACTGAAAAAAAAAAAAAAAAAGGAGAGAGAGAGAGAATTTGAGGAAGGCTGACAGGAAAATAGAGCATGCATGGAAGAAAGCAGATGGCAAAAAGGAAATGGGGGCCTCCAAAAGGAAGGACCGGTAGGATAAAGGAAGGAGAGGGCTGTGCCAGGACTGGAGAAGTAAGAGGGACTATGATGGAAGAGACATTCTGGAGAAAAACAGGGCAGAAGGGAGAAAGAAAAAAAAAAAAAAAAAAAAAAGACTGAGGGGTTGTTTAGAAAATGTGCTTTTTTTTTTTTTTTCAGGAGCCACAGCTCCATGCTGGGCCATTTTATTCCTTCTAATAATAAAGGAAGAAGGATGTAAAGTGGGATGAAGTGGAAAAATCTTGGGTCTATGAGTAAAGGAAAAGGTGAAATGGCAAATAAATGGGAGAGGTGGAACCGCGACTCTGCATTTTCATGATCTTGGGAATGATGATTGAGAATCTCATGTGTCATCCAGAGGAATTATTGGAATGACAAAATGCTCTTCAAAAGTTTTTTTTTTTTTTTTTTTATGAAAATACTTATGGGAACATTAAAATGCTTTGTTTTGATCCAGCTCAATTTTATTGCATCTTTCTCCTGTTTTGACACAGGTGTCATGGGAAATGTAACTCTTCAGCCTTGCAAACTGGATTGCATTTCCACAGCCATGCTAATTTTCCAGAAACCAAATTTTCTTCTGGAAATTCGTTTTCAGGGCATGTTTCCAAGCAGCACGTGTTTCCAAAACTGCACAGACATCACTAGGACATTTTTTCTGGGGGGTTTTATCAGTGTTCTCAGCCTGGCTAGAACCACAACAAAAACTATCTCCAGAGAGGCAGCTTTTACTTCTGCTTCGTGTCAGAAGGCAGAAGTGGAAAGACACTAAAAAAAGAAAAAAAAAAAAGTCATGTTAGCCATACTCAGTTATCAAAAATGTTTTGGTCTGTAGGGTTCAGTTTCAATTTTGGACTCACAGCGACAGTCTGGAGAAGTTCTTATTTTTTCTCTAGTAGTGCTTGGATTTCCAGAAATGGCTCGATTTGCCTCTGTGTTGTGTGTCAAAGTGGGCTGAGGGGAACCGTGTGAGACATTTGAGGTCTGTGTTTATTCTGGTGAAAGAAGGCAGTGGAAGCAAATTGGTAGAGGAAGCACAGAATCCAGACAATTTGATCACATTAAGAATCACAGACCTCAATCACATTAAAAAAAAAAATCGAAGACCTGAATTATATCCTGTGGAGCACTGACAAGTTCAGTCATTCCAAAATTACTGACTATGGAAGTATGAGATTTACTGTAAAATTAAAACAAAAACCAAAAAATTTACTTTTTTGCACTGTTTGCATCCCTTCCGTTTTGATGTATTTTTTTTTCCTTCTGATCTCCATACTGCCAATTTGTTTCACTGCTTCAGGTTTTCCTCGATGTCTCAGAAATTGTTTACCTATTATTAACATAAGCCAAAATACTCTTGTCTTTACTTGGCCTCCACAAGCAGCATGAAATAACACAAAGTTTGTAAATCTGGACAAGACCGTGGTGTTTGCATTGCTTCCAATATGCATCACGCTTAAGATGGATTGTTCTCTTGTGTGAGTCTGGTGTTTTCTTTACCTCAGGGTTTAGCACTGCTGATATTTTTAAGGTCAGTGCTGGATCCTCTCTCAGCTCTGCAAGGTGATCTTCTGGCTACTGGTTCTCAGAAATTAATTATAAAAACCTGGAGAGTCATGTTGTGAGGAGAGGGGACATTTCTTCTGACCAAGGAACTAGCTTCAGCTGCTCTGCTTGTTTTTTACTGGATAGGGGTGATTTTCAGAGGATGAGAGCTAAGTGTGCTCTGGAAACTAAGGTCTTCTGAGGCTTCTTGAGATTAACATTAATTGATATAGTCATTTTTTCTATTAGTTGTCTTTACAATCTTTCCCTGCATACAGATTGGAGTTTGAGAGGAGCACTGTAGGAAGCATGGCTATGAGCTTAGTTGCAAAAAAAGGAAGAGTTGTTTCCACTGAAAACACTAGCTTTTCAAAGAAAAATGAAAAATTCCCATCCAAAATAGATGTTGCTGATGAAAAGAAAGAGGAGGAAGGAAGATGAGAGAGAATCACCCAAAATGTTTGAATTTCCTAGCAAAGCGAGCCCTCTTTTCAGCAACGGTATCTGATAGCTCAAAGCACCCAGGTGGCCAACAGGCACTCTGGGGAGCTGTCACTTACCCCATGCACATCCTAGCCATGCTCAAAAACAGCTTGTGCTCCTCTGAGGGACCTTGGCACAACCCCAGCACAGCTCCGTAGTCGCAGGGCAGCAGCAAAGACCTCCCATTCATGGTGGGAAGGCTCTTTCTTTGACTCATTGCTATTAAGCCATCAAACTGGCACTCAGCCTATGCAAACTGAGCTGATATCTGACTTTCCTGACAGCACCACGGAGCCAAGGCGTATTTGGCTCACCATCAAAGCCTTTGGGCTGTTAGCACTATCTGCAAAGCAGCCACTCTTAGCAGCTCCAGCGACTACGCTGTGCTGTACAGAATTACTCATGATCTAACTTGATCAAATGGGCCAAAAAAAGTATTACCAGCATGTTTTTTAGTTTTTTCCAGTGGGGTGGCAGACTAAGAGACGGGAAGAGTCACTTTCATCATGAGACAGCAAGTCTTGCTGGCTTAAGCAGAGAGAGCTTTTCTTCTGGCTCACTTAAGTGTGCAGTATTTCTCGATACGTATGCTGGGAAATGGATAAGAGGGACATAAAATTCTTCAGCATTTGAAACCCTACTGCCTTGCTTTATTTGTTCTTTGCCTTTCCTCTTTTCTCTCTCAGTCCTTTTGTTTGTGTTTTTTTTTTATTTGAACTTTTTCAAATGCTTCAAGATCAAAACTTTATTTTTATTTATTTATTTATTTTTGGATACATACCCACGCTGTGCTTGGAAATGCTTATACACTGTCTTCTATTTTTCAAAGCTGAAGTGTGACCACTGCATTATTTTACCTCCAGAAAGGGTAGGACCTTCCACATGGAGATCTTGCAGCAGGCACCTTTCATGTCGCAGTAGCTCTGTGAGAGAAGGTTTTGAACATCTACCTGCTGAAACATGCCTGACATGACTGCGCCATTGCATGCACTGCAGATCTATTAGGGTCCGCAATCTGCGACCTGAAAATATTTCTGTTGGCAGAAATAATTAATCTTAGGGAAAAGGCATCCATTAACCTGATAAGAGGCTGAAGGCCAAGGCCAAGGAGGGAGGGAGTTGCTAGATGATTGTGGCCTTCTCTCCGTTCAGAGTTGCTCACATCCAGGTTGAAAAAAAGGGAACGCTCCACCTGCACAAGCTATTTTAACACTTCCAAGCATCCTCCCTAGAGCCTGACCCCACACACAGGAGCGGTTGATGCTCTGCTGAAACCTCTCATTGATCTCCCAGTTCCTCCTCACAGACCCACAGGGAACTGCTCTCATCTTCGGTTTGCAAAGCTGCAGTTCCCTTCTCTTCTCCCCTCCCACCCTGGCCTTTCTCATCCGACCTCGCTAATAAATCTCCAGGCCGAGGAGCAGACGGGCCCTGCGCACACAAAACCCGACTTGCCCCCGAGACCCGTTATCTCGTGATGACAAAGGGCCAGTCTGGCTCCCTCGCTCGGGGAGTTGTTTGAAAAGGTCACACAGAGACAGTGGCTTGACAGTCTGTTTTGAAAACTATATTTAGACCGTCCATCCCTCTTGCTGCATTAATAAGGCTGTGTACAAGCTAAAACATGTCCACAGCCAATGTTCTTTTTTTTTTTTGGTGCTGTCTTTTGGTTTGGTGTTTCTTTTTTTTTCTTGCGTGCTGATCTTCTTCATAAGTTTTGATCTGCCCTAAAATAGCTCCCAATTTCTGCTTCAGTAGCCATGAGCACGCAGAGCACATGTGAACGGTTGCACAGCCTCTCATAGAGCGGCACCGGCACAACCCGGACATGCAAACACCGCGACTCAGCTCCCCTGAGCCTCTGCTTGTAGATATCTGCACCAGACTGGTGTTAACAGCATAAATACCAGCAGCAGCTCTGCTTGCATGCGCCTGGAAGACTATTTTTTCCATGACAAAACAGAGGCTGGGCCAATACGTCTGGAATAAAAGTGAGATGTTAGGGTAGCGGACAGGCTCTCAGGGCCACTTGCAACCTAATTGGGTTGCAAGTGAAATGGGCAACAGGAAGGCACTGAGAATCAGTTCTGTGGTCTGGAGAGAAATGTAAAATTTATCAAGGTCAATGTAATTCAAAATTTATCAAGGTCAATATATCATGTTCAATATATCATGTTCTATATATCATGTTCTATATATCGAAGTCAATATATTAAGGTCAAAATATCAAGGTTAGAGGAAGGGAAGGACAGTTCCGGTAAGATTTTAATAGCGTGAACTGAGGAAACGACAGGGCATTATTGATGCTGAGTGGAGAATGGCTTTGAGATTTGAATGTGGTGTCGCAGGTGGGTCTGCAAGGCACGGTGCGTAAAGGGGAAGTCAGGAGCATCTAGAGCACGTGTTAGATCCTAGCAGTGGACTCACGTAGCAGGAACATAGATGACTGCCTTTTTCAATCAGAAAAAAAAAAAGCTCTCATCTTTCTGAGAGAAATCCCAGAGCCACCTTAGGAAATATTGCCACAGCCATTTTTGTTTACCACCATGTAAAATTGACGCCAAAACTGACAGTTTATTTATGACTTTTCTAATTCCACACAAACCTTTTTGTTTTTATTTCTGTATTTTTTTCACTATTGACTCAGTAGCTCTTGTGGAAATGGAGGTCTGGAGTGCTTTGACAGTTTGGTGAATCACTGCTTGTCCTCCAAGAAGAGGTTGGAAAATGGGGTTGGTGGAAAGCTTGGATTTGGAGGAACTGAGGAACAGTCAAATGCCCTGTGCAGGCTGGGATTGAAGCACCATGATGTACACCTGACTGTGCATCCATGACTGAATTCAATTGTGTTGCTTCTTCTTTTAGGTGACTTCACCGTGGTTGCACTGTATGACTTTGCTTCCTCAAGTGACCGTGACCTGGAGCTGGTCAAGGGGGACAGACTCCAAGTCCTCTCTAAGTAAGTAACTTGTTGATAGAAGGAGCTCAAAGACATGCATGGTCAGGCCAGAAAGCGGGGGGGACCTTGGAGCTGGACACTAATGAGCATCTCACCAGAGTCATGCCTATTTCTCAGCTCTAATCTAGATGTCGAGAGTGACTCTGGCCACTCTGCTCTCTTTCTCCAAGATGGAGAAAGTGACACACTACTGCTTTCCTTGGGTTATAGACACTTTGGGATCAGGCAGTGTCCCTGCCTGAGCACCACTGGGACCTTCTTCACCAGAGCCCAGGTCTGCCAGGGCGTGTGGGTGCAGAAGTAGCGTAAATAACAACAATCTGATGTTTCATATTTTGTGCTGATCGTGCTTTTGCAAAGGATGTGGGTTGGGCGTAGTCAGAGGAAAGGACAGAGTCTAGCCAGAGAGGTACATGGTTTCATTTCATTTTCTTCTTCTAAGACTTATGAGAGGAGAGGCTGGCAGTCCATTTGCCTCGTCCATAATTAGGTGGAGGTGGCCATTGATGGTCCCTTTGCCCTGGAGCAGCCTGCTCAGAAGGGCCACTCCATCCTTGACTGCTGTGAGCTTCTGAGGTGACATTTGGCAGCCAGACACAGTGGGCTGAGACCACTCAGCTAGGGTAGAGAAGCCAGAGAATCCATCGGGTGAGAATAGCTTCTAATTTCAGCCAATGGCAAGACTGGGTCACTTACAGGAGAGCAAAGCAGTGATATATCCAGCAAGTAGAGGGAGGAACAGAAAGGAGGAGCCCTCATGTCCTTGTGCAAGAGACAAAATAAATCTGCAGGAGCCCAGTTTTCCTACTTACTTGCTGCACTTAATAGAGGTACCTTAGTTTGGGTTCATATTCAATTCCTGTGCACTGAAGGAAAGACAACAGAAGTAACTGAAAGATTATCTGTTGTTTTTCTCAGCAGTCTTCAACATAGTGGTGGTCCTAGAAAACTGAAAGGGGCCTGCAGAGTAGATCCATAGGGAAAACACTCATAAATCACAATGATCTTCCTCAATGAGAACTGGCCCGCTCGCTTTGCTCTTAGAAGCCCAGAAACCTGCCGTCTCTGTAGCCTTGATCTTGACCTGTCATGAAATCTTCTCACACTTTCCCTTCTCCTTGGTTTTCAGTGAGGGAGACTGGTGGCTGGCAAAATCCCTCAGCAGTGGAAAGAAAGGCTACATCCCCAGTAACTTCGTTGCACAGGCAGACAGCTTGGAAGAGGAAAAGTAAGTGTGTAAGCTTGCAAATGGTGAGCATTGATTGATACCAGGTTTTCCCTTCTGAAAGAGACCCGTCTCAACAGGAAAAACTTCCCTTGCCAGCATGAAGTAGTCTCTTCTATGCTGGAAGGCGAGGGACCTTTCATCATCCATGATGACACTGCCCAAAAGTTTAGGAGAAGTTTTAAGTGCAGTGAGGATGCAGAGCAGGAAGTATTGGATTGCTATTGGGAAACTGGCCAAAGATTCATGTCCCACTGACTTCATCAACCATTAAAAAAAAAAAAAGTGTCTGGGTGAAAGAACATGTGTTGTAATTACACTGGCAAATTAACAGTATCGGGCCCCTTCTATGGTGCTGAGGCTGACAGATAAAGGATCTGTCTTGCTTTCAATTTCCTCTTTAAAGGACCTCATCATCAGTGAATTGAGTGCACAGAAATGTAGTTGGGGCATCAATGCTCTTTGCAGGCAGAGGGTACGTTTTTGTGGCTGTGGACACACCATCCTCTGCCTCCAGGTTATGTATTTATTTTGTACACATCCTGCCTGGGTTGGGCTCAAGGCTTGGTCTCTCACCAGAGGAGCTGGGGGTCCTCGTGTGCTTTGGGGTCCACGCTTACAGTTCCCTCATGCAAGGATACTGTGCAGACAGTCTACTGTCTAGGTTGTGGAGCAACCTTAAAGCAGCTAAAGTCTACTGCAAAGAGTCAATTACTGGCCCTTTCCAGCAGATAAAACTATTTGCTGATAAAAATAACCCTCAATTTTAGGGTATGATGGTAAAAGAAAAAGAACTAACTAGAAAGAATTTACTTTTTTTCAGAGCTTTTTCTTTTTTCCTGTTCAATGACGATTCTACATTTTCCATCTCCCAGGTGGTATTTTAAAACTCTGAGCAGAAAAGACGCTGAACGGCTGCTCTTGGCTCCTGGCAACCAAGTCGGCTCTTTTCTTGTTAGAGAGAGTGAAACCAACAAAGGTGAGATCCGCAAAAGGAGAGTGTCAGACTTATTACTGACACTGCTTGGAAAACCTTTCCTGAGTTCAGCTGTGCCCATGTTTCTATGGAGTTTCCTGGAAATGATGGGAGAAAATAACTCCTGCCAGATTCAAGAGGGCTGTAGAAGTGAGCTGAGTATTTCAAGAGTAAAGATTTGGCCACGTTGTTACCCTTATTTCTAGTCTGGGCTGTGGTAAAGGTGACTCCTGTGACTGTACATCATTACAAAGAAACAGGCACACAAATAGCTTTCCAAAACACTGATTAATGAGTTTTCTTCTCTTGTTCTCCATGAGGAAATACTACTTTTTTAGGGAGGCAAGTAGAGGTGCTTGTTGGCACTTTTGAGGAAACATTTGTTCTGTTCCCAGCAGAAACTTGCAAAATTTTGGAGAAAGTTTTGGGGAGAATATTTTCCAGAGGAAATATTTATTCCCTGACAGTGTGTAGCAAGGGGAGCTAATGCAAATAGAGGTTTTTGTTTGTTTGTTTGTTTGTTTTTTAAGGAGACTGTATCAGCAGAGGTGGCCATCATTTTCGGTTTCTCACCATATGAGCTTGTCTGTCTTTTGAGCACGCAACCCAGTGAGGACAGAAAAGGCAAAGGATTGAGGCCATCTCTTTTATATAGTCATTAACCCTAGTGCTTAATAACTATGTAACTGCATCTTCTTTGTTCTGTTGATCTGCAGACAGTCTGGAAGTTGGGTTAAATTTTCCCTTGGGGATTTTCCCTTGTTTCACTTTTGGTTTGTGCGTGAGGCTTGGACAGAGGTGGGGTCCTGAGATTCAATGAGGAGTAGGCAGGCTAGACCTGGGCTCCAATGTCCTGTTTTTGCAGTCTAGAAACAGATTTAGCAGGAAGCATGTGATATCCTGTATTAGCAGCATATGTGAAAGTCCCCTCTTAATCCTAAAGGGTCAGAAATCAGCTTCTGCTGTGAGAAGCAAGTGTTATCTCTGATTTTTTTTTTTTTTGATATTCAGTGTTCTATCTCAAGAAATATGCAGCTATTGCTTCAAACACCTAGTCTTTCTCCAAAACATTCTATGAATTAATCTTCTGTCCACATACCGGTAGTGCCTTAGACTTCCTCAATGACCATGGTTACACTGTTTGATCTATCTCAGTCACAGTTTCCTACACTGTAAAAGCAAAGAAGAAAAGAAAAAGAAAAAAAAAAGAAAGAAAAAAAAGCCCTCACCTCCAAGCTGTGAAGCTACATTTGCTAATACAGAGCAGAATGACCCACAAAAAGATGTTCAGATCAGTGCCATGAAATTAACCTTCGAACCTCAGAGGTTGTTCTTGATTTTCTTCTTACAATTGTATATCTTCATTCCCTTAGCACATTATGAACAGCATTTGACCTTCATGGGCCATCATGGAGTGGAGTTATGGCAACTGCTTCACTAGCTGCATGCTGTGGAGGGTTGTTGTCTCATCGGAGGTGCATTCTGCATTCTGCACCCTGCATAAGTGCACCACCTTGTCACAGGCCACCCTAGGCATCACAGGTGTGTCATCTTGCTTGCAGTTAAAGATACTACAGTTCTGCAAACCTGGGGGATTTTCTGTCAGCCAACATTTAGCAGGGACCACGAAAGGCACATTCAGCATCCCTGGGTTCCTGGTTAGGAGAGCGTGGGAATCAGATCAGCAGTGAAGTCCTCAGCAGGGAGCTAGCGTTACTGAAGATGCTGGAAATAAACAGATGTTTCCTTGAAGTTATAACCATTCTGCAGGAACGCAGTCGCACAGCTAGGCTGAGTCACCAGCTCCTGGCTAGCAGTAAGACTGACGGTGCTCCCGGCAGGAGGGTCCATGCCACAGTATCCTGTTGAGATCTTGGGTTTCTCACCCCAAGTCAGTGAAGCAGTGGATGCTGGAATATGGCATCACTCTCAGTCCTGGACTCTTCAGGATTTCATTCTCTGCAGAAGGGGACACAGGGTGCAAAGGAGTTATCTTGATCACAACAACAGCACTCGGTACCATACCACACTCTGTACAAATAGTAAGGAGTTAAGAAAACCAAGGGGCCTTCAGAGATAAAGGATCGTAAATACTCAATCTGACATATAGAAATCAAAATGTAAGTATCTTCACACATGGTAGTTTTCTGAGATCTTATTGTAGGTAATGGGGTTTGATTTGCTTGACAAAACTTGAACATCTTAAAGACTTTGAGATGCCCCATGATGTCCTGCCTAGCTCCAGGTGCTCCACCAGAGAGGGTGGTCTCACACTGTCCTTGCCTATGTGGATGTCCCAGAGTATCTTGAGTGGTAGGAAACACCCACGTTTAGGTGATTGAATCAGCCCTAGGTATGTGAATGTGGAGTTGAATCTGACCCACAAGACAGGCAAACCTCCTTGGTTTGTCTGGTTCCACTTAACTTTATTCACTTGCCGTTGTCACTGAGAGAAGAGAAAGCTGAAACTTTTCTGTCTTCTTTTAAAATTAGGAGAATGTCAGAGCCTGGTCTCTCCAGAAAAAAAAAAAAAAAAAAAAAAAAAAAAAAGAATAGCCTCCAAATGACTGCATGTACTTGAAGAAAAGAGTTAGAATCTCCCAGATCCTGCTTATAAAGACTTATAAACAGTACAGCAGAGCAAATGTCTACATTTGCTTTTTCTAGAGTTGCTTTTCTTCTGTTTTTGTTTTTTGTTTTTTTTATTTTGTTTTGTTTTGTTTTGTGCAATCAGGACAAGGAATGATTTCCAGTCACTGTAGGAAACTGCGGTGACTTGCAGTAAGAATTGGTTCTGTGATGGAGAAATGCCGGTCAGTGAGCATGACATGTTAGCAAACTTCCCCCTCGCATGAAGTATTAGGGTTTCAGAGGCGTCGTGGAATGTCCCGCTCCTGCTTATGATCCTACATGACAGATACGTATATTTTAGCACATGTAACTTTGCCTTTCCAAACACTAAAAAGGCAGCCTATCAGTCCAGGTGACATATTAGACTTTGAACAGCCCAGCAGGCTTACAACAACTTACTCCGGAAATAGGATCCAGACAAAGGGAGCAGAAAAAAGAAGACACTGTGAAGTTGTATTGAAACGTGCAGTGAAATAGGCTTGAGGCTGCTGTGCTGTAGCAACATCTAGTGCTGTTTTTGTGTGTAAAAGCCCATGGTTGGGGTTAAAACCCACTCTAAGAAGAGAAAAACAGATCAGAGTGGCAGATCCTTAGGTAGCTCTTTTAAAATGAAAAGGCCCCTAAATCTCTTGTGAGCTGCAGCTCCTTAATGACTTTAAGAGAGTCATTGATGGTTCTATCTGGAGATTCACTAATGATGTTTGGATTGCCGTATCTCTCCCTTGGGGCTGCTAGTTGTTGCACAGGCAGCCAACACTCAATAAAGTCCCAACAGGTCCACTAGGAGAGAAGGAATTTTGTAGCTTGGTAGGACTTGCCCTGGGATCTGCAGGGATTCAATACTGTTACAGTCTGCAACTGTGGAGCAAAAAGGAGTTAGCTGGTCCCTGTGTCAGGCATTGCTTGTCCTCACAGTTCCTTCTTCTGCTCTTTGCCCAGGTGCCTATTCTTTGTCAGTGAAAGACCGTGACACTTCTCATGGGGACATCATCAAACACTACAGGATACGCACCTTAGATGGTGGCGGGTATTACATCTCCCCCAGGACTGCTTTTTCCAGCCTGCCACGGCTAATCCATCATTACTGCCGTAAGTTGAATTCCCTAATGGATCTATCTCCTCGCAGAAGGTGAATGTGTGGGCAGGGCAAGGACAGGGTCACCAGTTACCATTGCTCCATCCACACCCATGGGCAAGGTGCCCTATTCCAAGCTGAACTTGGGCACTCAGTCTGATCTTTCCCTGAGGGCAAGCTCTGTACCACACAGCTATTTCTCCAGTGGGAAAAAAAAATGGAGTGAATGCTGAAGGGAAATGCAGGAGGCAGGATTTGGAGAGACTGGGCAGAGATAATCTGCTCATATATGCCTCTCCTTGAGTTTTTTCCTTGAAGTTGGTCTATACTGGGTGCCTTGATCCCTGTGACTGAAACGGCTGTGGTGTGAATGTAGAGGCATCCCATGGATTTTTCCAAGCACATGGATGGAGGAGCAGGTTAGATGTCGGTCTGAAGAGTCGGCCCATCCTACTGACCTCCTGTGCTTTCTCCTCTCACAGAGAAGGGTGATGGCTTGTGTCATAGACTCACGGCTCCCTGCATATCTCTGGTTCCCCAGAGACCCTGGGCACAGGACGAATGGGAGATCCCACGGGAGTCTCTGAAACTTGTGAAGAAACTTGGCTGCGGGCAGTTTGGAGAAGTGTGGATGGGTAAGCACAAGGCACTCCATTCCAGAAAAGAAACATGCAACCTTGAGATGGAAAACCCGCTTTCTCTAAGACAAGACTTACCTGGATCTGGGAACCCTAAACTATGAAAACATACTTTATGGATGCACATGTGGGAGCAATGCTAGAGGTCCTTGTGAAGGATCAGAAAGGTAGTGCTTGTACAGACCAGTAGTTCAACATGGGTTTCATAGGTTAATTACCTGCAAGAGATGCCAAAGAATACTCATTTCCTATGGCATGCACTCACATTTCTGCTCAGAGATCCTGGGTGTGAATGTGGGATCCTAAATGGCACACAGCAGGATACTCAGCTGACACTCTCCCACCTTCTCTGCTTCCTTGAGACTCTGTCCCCCTGCAGAGCCTGCCCCACTAACCCAGCCCTGCATCCCTTACGAGTCCTTGCACATTGCTGGTTCGTGGAAGATGAAGTGGGACATAGCCTCTTTCGCCATGTTTTGTGGTTACCTGTTGCCTTGGGAATTTAGACAGTACATAAGACTAGATAGAGTCTACCTCTTGACTGCAAAATCCTGACAGGAGCAGCAACAACTCCTTATGAACCCATGCGCATTGGCAGCTGTGCTGTGTGTCTCTTTACTGCTCTCATCTCTGCTTGTTGCCAGCCCTATTGCTACTGTCACTCAGATTTACCACTCACTTCTTGCTGGCACATTAAAAACCATTGATCTCTGAGCCTTTCTCATCAGCTGCTCTGGAAGGGGATCCACAAAGTTTGCCTTCTTCCCCTACATACACACAGCACGGCAAAGCCACCAGCCAAATGCCCTTAGTGTCTTGGTCTCCAGCCCTGCTGAGCTGAACGGCAACATGCATGGGGAAATGTTTCCCACTCCCCAAAGCACAGGTCCCTCAAGACACCTCTGAGACCCGTTAGGAACAATGCCGAGCACATTCCGACCCTCTTCCCTGGCACTTCTTTCCACTTTCTTGCTGTGCTTTTCTGCTCTTAAATCTACAGACTCCTGTATTCCTTATTGCACACCACAAGAGAGCCTAAAAAGAGTCCAAAATTCCTCATTGTATCATTGTCTCCCTGCAGGCTACTACAAGAACAACATCAAGGTGGCTGTGAAGACCATGAAGGAGGGCAGCACAGATCCTGAAGCCTTCTTGGCAGAGGCAAACTTGATGAAAAGGCTCCGGCATAACAAACTTGTCCGGCTCTATGCGGTAGTCACCAAGCAGCCAATCTACATTGTCACAGAGTACATGGTCAATGGTAAGAAGCTTTTTGGTTGGGTTTTCTAGAAAAGAGCTCACATCAATGAGCTGACAAGTACTACCTTGCCTAATGTGGAGAGGACTCTCAGATCTGAAAGAAGAAAGATTAAGAGGTTGTTTCCAGTATTGGAATTTTTTTCCGCAATCATCAACTCCTGCCTTTTGTGATCTCTATTTTTTAAGCCCCTTTGCAAAATGGTGATGTTCCATTTGAACATCAGCATGGTTTCTGTCGGAACTTTGCTTCTCATTTTTAATTCCTTTATGGTGAAAAAGTTATTTCTTTTACCACTCTTGCCTATGAGGCTTTGAGTGAAGAACACAGGATTTTGCAAAAGGTCGGAGTGGGGAGGGGGAAATTGGCTGCATTTGGGATCTTTCCTAATGGAAGATGCTCTTAGGGATGGTTGCTCCTTGGGTTTTGTCTAGGCTGCCGGTAGATTTTTTGCTTATATTCAGTGAAGGATCAGGGAAAGTAAATTCATACAGTTTTCCATAAGAGTGGCAACAGCCTCTCTTCTTTTGTAGGATGTTTGCTGGATTACTTGAAGACAGACGAAGGAAGTCAACTCAGTCTCCCGAAACTTATTGATATGTCTGCTCAGGTTAGTGAACAGACACTGGGGAATGGGCTTTAGACACGATTTGTTATTTTCCCAGGGAAATTCTTGCAATTTTAAAGTGTGTGTGTGTCAGAGCATCAGTTTCATGGAGAAAAACAGCACCTCCTGGTGTGCTGTCTGAGGATTTCTCCCTCAGCACTTTTACCTAATACGGATGTCAGCTTGGCATTGCTCTCCCTTCTTTAGTTAACCCTCTGAGGAACTTAAGTGACGCGCTGGAGGTGATTTTTTTTTCTGTCTTACTGAGCAGGAAATAGTTTTGTTTCTCTTGTTACCAAAAGAAGAGAAATCTCAACAAAAAGACTTTCGATGTGGGTACGTACTGGCTTTCAGCAGGTCTTCCCTTCTGACGATTAGGCACAAAGGATGATCTGTCTATCAAATCCAGAAATATTGCTCCTCACGAGAACAAACTTTTGCCTTAGTAGGGTTACTTCCCTCCCAGCTTCCCCAGGGCAATAAATGTCAAAGTTATCTTTTCAATCCAGCAGGACATCTGAACTCAAAAAGCTGGGGAAGCTGAGACACAGAGTAGCAGCATCTTGGCAATGAGCTATACATGGAGGATGAGACTGGCAAAATCCCTTTTCTTTGGTCCTGGACAGCTGTTGCCAGTGTTGTTGGACTGAGTACAGTTAAGCTAATTTTGGGAATGCTGAATGTAACAAGAGTCAGTGTCACGGCTGAGTACAGCTGTCTTGAGGTACAGGTCTGGAACGTACCCACCACAAGACCACCCAGCCTCTCTGGGCCAAAGCCAGCTGAGCAAAGACTGTGAAAAGTTGATTTCTGCCATCATACAGTTGTTATAAAGTGCGTTAAAGAGCAGGGAATCTTAAGGTTTCAGCAAATGTTGTTTGATAGTGAAAATTTTTGCTTCTTATTTTCCCCAGAGGCAAAACATTTTAATGCCCTACATTATTTTTTTTAAAAAAATCTTTTTATTCTGACCCCCATTAATGTTGTGGAGGAGCATATTTGAGTATTTTTCCTCTTCATTACTGATAAAACTTGCCATTTTTTAGCTTGATAGGTTACAGAGCCAAATGCAGCCTCTCTGTTTAAATTTCTTTTCTTGTTCACTTCTTTCTTTTTTCCACTTTTTTAAAATTTTGCTCTTTCATCTCTTCTTTCCTTTTCATTCCCATGTTATTTTGTTCTCCTGAACAAAATACACAATGGCTTGTGGTTTGTTTTGATTTCCTGATGATAAGCAGAGGGGGTCCAAATTCATCTATGTTACAGAACTTTGGGCTTGTAGAAGAGAGTTAAACCAGAGAACGTGCAAGGAGGTATTAATATGGAAAAAGAAAACATCAAAGCCAGGGTAATCTGAACTCAATTGCAGCTACAGGCATGACCCAAAAAGCTCTGTAGCAAAGCCAATGTGGCATCCAGATTTGAGGAACAGACAGCAGAAGTTACAAGTCGCAGTGAATTTATTTAACAGAGTTTATAACCATTTTGAGCACCTGGAATAACAAAGTATCTCTGGGCAGGTGTGTGCAAGCATTTGGGGAGTGGATCCTGGTGGCCTTAGGGAACAGGGTTATAAAGGTTTGTCAACAACCTGTCTACAGGAACCTGTCTACAGGGCTATGGTGTCCAGGAGACACCTGCTTCTGGGCATCCTTTGAAGATGAGCACCCAAACCTCCTCTCTGAATTCAGATAATACAACGTGAGCTGGCCAGAAGCTTTAGGCCTGTCCCCCAAAACCTGTGGAGACATTGACCTGTGGAGGTGTCAGTCTGAAGGCCACCTTGCATCACTCCGTCACCATCCTCCCATCATGAATCTCCCATGATGCAGCAGTATTCAAAAAAAATCTCTCGATATCTTTGGGAGGAGGAGGAGGAGGGAAGTTTCTTGAACTATTTCACAATCTGTTTACTTGCGGTGTCTTGACGACACCATGGCCCCAAAAGCGCCTGGCCCGCTAAGAGCACAGTTTCGGATTCAATACCATCCTCGGGAGTTAAAATTAGCAATTAGTTCTGAGGTGATGCACTTGATCCTGTGGTCATTTTTGAGGGCACATGCTCAAATGCAGTCTGGGCTGATACGAACCCATTTCTGGGTTCTATCTCATTAACATCAGGACAGGAAATGACATCAATTCTTCCATTTTCCACTGCAGCAAACATCACTTGCGCTGAATGGGTGTTGACACAGGTTAGAAACTCAGCATTGGAAAGTATGTGTTAGTATCCTGTTTAAAACCACATGCAAGCAAAGATGCTGATATTAATCTGTATGGAGTGGAAAATTGCTTTGCCTTCACCTGCAGACACAGGAAAGCTTAAATAGGTGATAACTATTATTATTAGCAGGAAACACATATATCCACCCAGCCTCTGATAAAAGCCTGTCCCAAACTTGAGGTTTAATGGATATAGAAACTGCTCATTCTCCCTCTGCTAAGTCCCTCAGTGCTTGTCAATAAAAGATCATTGCCATCCCTTCCAGGGGCTCATGATGTGCTAGATACCTCCACAGCATTGCTCCCTGCTCCAAGATGAGAGAGTCAAAAAAAAAAATTAAATCCCTTCCAAAGTAAATTTTCTGCAGTGCCTGAAGAAGGCAGTGAGCGCCCATGATAAGAGATTTGTGCAGGGATCTGCCTTCTATCCCAGTCATATCCCAATGGATGGCTGTGTTTTCTGCTTCATGTAACTATCAGAGAGGAGGTTGTGGAAGAATATCTATCTGTCTTAGATCTGAAATTTTCTACCGTGACCATTGGACTGATGCACTCCTTGAACTTTTTTGGTTTTTAATGCATATATTTAGTCTGAAATGTTTATGATTAAAACCCCAACCATAAGGGAGAATCTTGTGGCAGAAACTGGGAATCCAGTAATGTGGGTTCAGGTTTGCTTCAACTTTCTGCATCTAATTGAGGAATGTCTCAAAGCTGTAACTCCTGAGCAAAACTGAGAGTAGTGTTTCTGTTATGCTTGACCTGACTGTTTAAAGCTTTTAGAGGCAGGATGCATGTTGGTAGATCTGCAAGCATGCAGGCATACATGGCCAGTATCCATCCATCTATCTATCTATTAATCTATCTATTCATCTAGCTATCTATGTATCTATCAAGCATCTATCTATTCTCCATCCATGGAGCATGTTGGGAGGCCCATATACATGCTGGCAACCCTACACACATCATTTATACGTGTGTGCTTGTCAAGATGTATATGGCCAACATGTGATCTCAGGAAAGTGTATGGATTAAGACAGGGCCCTTCCTTCTCTTTCAGGTGGCAGAAGGAATGGCATACATCGAGCGGATGAACTTCATCCACCGCGACCTGAGAGCCGCCAACATCCTCGTCTCGGAGACACTTTGCTGCAAAATTGCTGATTTTGGCCTGGCCCGGATCATCGAGAATGAATACTTGGCTCAAGAAGGTGGGTGTAGTTCCCAGCATTGCCTCATTGACACAGCCCTTTAGCTGGGCTTCCCTTTACGTGCAATCCTCCTGCTGAATCTCAGGTTCTGTTAACAGAGATATTTGATGGCTATTAAAGCAGCTCTCTGCCTGTGCTTGCGTGCTAATAGTGAGTCTGGAGGGGAGGAAATAGCAGTGTCATCAAGTCACCGAGCACCTTGAGGGTGCAGAGGGAGCTGGAATGGCAGAGCTAGAACCGCAGACTCCAGGCATCCCAGTCAAGCTGAACTGAGGCAGATCCATCCTTCAATAACTGAGGGATAAGTATGATATTGTATAATAACTTATACGACACCTGTCTGCATTTGGAGCTTGGCAGGTGTCTCTGAGGGCAACAGTGAACCTGGAATATCTTTAAAAAATATCTTTAAAAAAGAAAGCAAACCCCAACTTCCTACTTGTTAATGTGATATGTCCTTATAAGTCCACCTGCAAAGACAAGCTGGGGCTGCTGGTTTTCTCTGAACTGGTGAGGGACAAGGCAGTGTGGCCAGGAGACGTCACGGTGAGCTGTTTCGGTTGACCCAGACGTTCTTTTACGGCCATTTGACAGCAGGGTTAAGTCAAATTCTTCCAGCGACAATTTTTTTCCACGTATTTAGAGGTGAGTTATGAGAACGTCATTCAGATTGCTAAGATCCTTTATACAGGATCAGAAAAATGAGCAAAAATGAATGAAATTAAACAATTTAGTATAAGAGGCTCTTACCAAAATTTTTCAGTCTTTGGATACTGGCCTTCCTCCAAAAGTAAGATGAAGACTTCTAATACCGAAAATTCTGATAAGGAACATTTCCAGGGAAAGGAAATTGAAGAGACTTTTTTTCCTTTTCTTCTTCAAAAACATCCTTTTCAATCTGGTGTTCTCAAAATACTTTATGATACAAAATGTGCCTATTTCAACATGAAATATTATTTCAAAATGGAAAAAAAAAAAACCCTCACAAATGTCATTTGTGAAATGTCATAAGGGCTATCTTGAGATTACTGGAACTTGTTTAGGGAGTTTTTATCCTTAGAGTAGTTCTGGTGAAATCAGTAGAATTTTTAAGATATTCATAAAATCGACATTTCCAGTGGAAAATAGTTTCTATCAGCTCGTTTCCAGATAGTTTTAATCTTAAATAACAACTGCCCCTTATCTTCTTTGAACAATTTTGACTTCATAGATAGAATTTCCTAATCTTATCTGTCTGCTTGTCAAAAATACGACATGCAAGAACAAAGGCACTTATTTCATGCACTGCATTTGGGCTTTTAGTATGGCAAGGAGATATATAAAGAAAAATGTTGTTTTGGTGCAGTCTTTAACATATTCAGTTCCTACAAAGCAAGATAGACTTTTTTAATCTTAGCAAAACTTAAATTGCAATATTATTGCAATTTAATTGATCACTGAAGTCTTCAGCATGTGCAACAAAATCTTAGTGGACAAAATGGGACTGTTTTAATTTATGCATGCATCTGTTAGAATTTATCTCTGTATGCATCTTTTGTGCACATTTGCTAAATACAGCCCCCTTTCAGTGAATGATTTTTATAAAGAATAAAATCTTACCATTGTTGGCTTCTAATAGACCTATCTTGGGAATTTACTTTACAATGGCACAGACACATACTCTGGGCTAGAGAAACCTACTGGCTACTAATGACTGGGCAATACTGGAGACACGATGGGTCTCTAAGGAGCCGCTCAGCTGCTCTGGTTGGCCATTGGGACTACAATTCCTGGGATCCATTTCGGAGATCCTATTGCAAAATGCATAAGAGATGTAAAGGTGGTACAAGTTTTCCAATTTTTGCAACTTTTTGCCCAGATCTTTTTTTTTAATATGGGTATTATTATGGGTATGATCTTGGGTGTTATCATAAAATATCGCTATTTCCTAATGCAATCACTTTTTTTTTTTTTTGGCTTCTTCATAACAATATCTATGTACATTTATAAGCATTGGCATGTGAAAGAGTCTTTTAAGATGAAAGAGCTTTGATTGCCCTAGAAGAATATCCAAGAAAAGCACAGAAATGCCATGCAGAAGAGACCTTGTAATGAAAGCAGGAAGCCAGCAGCAAATGCCTTGTTCTTGGCTACAGAAATGCTTTGCCTTAGAAATTTATCTTTATCCCCATAAGTCCACAGTGCCTTCAGTTATTTCTGCCATGATGTGTCAAGGCTCAGTTTTTGGGCGATCCTTTGCCAATAGGAATGCAAGGAGATGCATCACCTAAATGTCCTGTTTCCCTTTGCTTTATCCTGACAGGCGCCAAATTCCCTATTAAGTGGACAGCACCAGAGGCCATCAACTTTGGAGTTTTCACCATCAAATCCGACGTGTGGTCTTTTGGCATCCTTCTGACAGAAATCATAACCTACGGCAGGATCCCATACCCAGGTAATGCTGCGCTGCAAATTCCGGCTGAGCACAGAGGAGTTACAAAGGAGCTAATGCTGATTTATGCTTGGATGTGCACACAAATGTGCACACACATGTCCCTGTGTCCAGATTTCCTCTCCCAGGCTCCTGTGAGCCTTGGACATACCTGAGCAGGACGAAAGCCTTGGAGAGAGGTTGGGGGTGGAGAAGGGAAGCACAACCCTGCAGAAGGGACCATGTTCAGCTGCTTTTTGGCAGCACAGTTGCAGGCTGGTGCTGTCACAGAGCTGGACATGAGCCAGACATCATCCCAGTGGCACTAAATAATTCTTGTGGGGCTGCCTTTCTCTCTAGGGATGACCAACCCCGAGGTGATTCGCAACCTGGAGCGGGGCTACCGCATGCCCTGCCCGGACATGTGCCCCAGCGAACTCTACAACATCATCCTGAAATGCTGGCGAACCAGGCCGGAGGAGCGTCCCACCTTCGAGTACCTGCAGTCAGTCCTCGAGGACTTCTACACGGCCACGGAGCAGCAGTACGAGCCGGAGCCTGACCAGTAACCCAGGTGCCACCAGCAGCTGGGGACCAAGGCAGAGGAAACCCATCAGCCCACTGGGCCCATCCAGAGAGCCGTCGATGGTCCTTTTCTGGCCCTTCTCTTTATCTTGCGGGTTGCCACGGGATGCACTTGGAGATGGGGAAGAGGAGGGACATACGGGAAGTGGATGCTGCCAGCTCGGTTGTTTTGCTGGAGACTAACGAGAAAGGTGGCTAATTGCTGGCACAGCTCCTTCCCCCGCAGCCTTGAGGGTCCATACCCATATCACAGTCATTACCCATTTGTTGCCTCCAAAAGACCCCTGTGCCCACCCCGCTGTGGTCCCTTGCAGCAAGGTGCTGCCGCAGGAAGAGGGGAACATGGTGATGCTAAGCCAAGGGCTCCACAACCTCTCCCCTGCCTTCAACACCGCTGCAAGGGAGCAAAACTACAGCCCCCTTCACCACATGGGCATGGGTGGAACGGTGTCCTCTCCATGCTGTTCCGGACCATGCCAAACCTCCAGACTCTGGAATACTCTTTCACACAGTGCCCCGTCCTCAGCCAACAATAAAGAGCAGGCTAAGGCCAAATGCTGCTTCTTTTTTGGGGTGTCCTGGCAAAAAAGGAGCACCCCCCCTTTGCCTTTCTGTCCCCGGGTTGCCAGCGATGGTGCTGCGGGTAATGGTTGGGGCGACTGGGGCTTCTCCTTAGCAGAAACTGAGAGATGATTCTTGGTGCGGCCACGAGATGTCCCTCCTTCCTCATGAATCCTGGAAAGGCTCCTGCTGCCCATCCAGAGAGGGGAGAAATGCAATAATAATAAAACTAAAGCATCCTCAAACCTCATCTTTCCCACTTTGCTGAGCTTGTGGCTGCTGAAACTCTCGGTGGCTGCTGCTGTCCTGCTGCAAGAACCAACACAGCCTCAGCTGATGCTGTCAGCACTGTAAGGGGGCTTCTCCATTCCTAGCACGTGTTGTGCTTGGTGGTTCAATGGCTTTTTTTGCTCCCTGCAAGGGCAAGTGTGACACATGCAGCTGGAGGGATGTTCACCCCAGCTGGTGGGATGGGTCTCTGGTCTGTAGTAGTGGATTACACTGAACATCTGAGTAGAGGGTAAAGGATGGACTGAGCATGGACTGGGCACCAGTAGGACCTCTGGTCATTGCTCAGCGGTGAGTCTGGGCCAGCTGCAGAGACCTTCCTACCAGCACAGCTGCAAATTTTGCAGATTATGGCACTGAGTGGGGTGTCCCTGGGCTGCTCAGAGCTTGAAGACGTAGAGTCATCATCATCCTGATGGAGAGAGTTAATGTTAAAGCATAGAGCAGTATCAGGATGTTCCTTTGGGATAATGTGCTTGTAAGGGCAAAGGTTTAGCAAGAATATCTCACCTCGTAAGGACAGTTTTGCCAGGTAATAGCTTATGTATGTAACTGTGTATTCTCGTTGCAAGCGAGCAGTAGCAGATGTCCAGGGAATACGTTAAGAAAAGAACAAATATTCAGGGATGTTTGCCGTCTTCCAACGTTTAGCACATCAGGGACTGTCTGAGTCAGAAGTGGTATCTTTATTTATAAGCCCTCCTTGGATTTTCTTCCATTAAGTATGGAAAGGGAATAACATGAAGATAGAAATCACCAAAGACATAAAAAACGTAATTAAAATGTGGCAAGTTGTCAGGCAATGTGTGGCAAGGCCGTACTTGACCTGGGTATGAGGTGGGCTAAGTTAATGCTGGGGTAGCTACCTGGACAGGTTAGCATCACACTGCAGGCAAACATGATCTGGTTCAAAGTGAAGACCCTCTTTTCTGCTCTAGGAACCAGATTTTGGGCCTTGATAAAGTCATGGCTTCTCACAGTGTAAGATCAATAGGAGTCTGTGAGAAAGAAAATGCAGTGACAACCACTTGTAGCCAGAGAAAATACTTGACCTTGATAAACACATGGTATGGTGTTGACCAGGGCACCTCCTTGCTGCAGGGGAGTTCTCAAGTTAAAAAAACGGCGTGGAAAGATTCATAACAAATTTGTAGATACAGCTGGGCTACTGGCAGCTGCATTCAGTTCAAGGCCTTGTTCTTCAGCACCATAATGCTCATTGTCTGTGATGAGACAAACACACCCCTGTCTCCTCCCCACCCCTGGGATTCCAGAATCCCTTTCCAGGTGTTCCTGATGGGAAACAGCATTTGCACTCTTTGCCTGGCTTAGCACACCATTTCTTCCTCCGTTCCGTACTCACACTTGAGGACAGGAGCCCATAGCATTAGCTTATGATGTTGCGGATTTGGGGCTTATAGGAAGCCAAAGCCTCTGAAAATGGCAAGTTTGCACAGCTTGGTAGAGTTATTCCCTGCCTCTCTAGAAGGGAAAGGGGCTTTAAGAGCACGAGAAGTAGATGAGCACAAGAAGAAGGGAACCAAGGGAGGTGATGGAGGCCTCAGAAATCCTGTAACTAATGTGCTCTCCCATGTGATTCCTTGCTGGGGCAATTCAGTGCCGCAGCACTAAAGACCAGGTGCAGATTTAAACCAGCTGAGGATTCAGCCCTGCAGGGCCTTTCCAGAGGCACAGCTGGGCTGGGACCCTGCTCCAGACAACTCCATGTAGGAGTCCCCAAGTGCACCCCAGACATCAACAGAAAACTAGCTCTAAGGACGGTTTTAGCAAACACATACACATACAATTAGCCAAATGGCTCCCAAGGTACTGCTAACTGTGCAGCAAAAACAGAGGCGCTGGGCTGGTGGAAAAGACACATGGTCTATAGGACATCTCCACCACACTGGCTCTGGAGCCTGGATGGGAAAACTTTGTGCAGGTCATATAGTATATATAATATAATATATAGGTAATATAATAATAGGTAATATAATAATAGGTCATTAGGTGCCCATCTTCAGGCAGTGGGATCTCCCCTAAGTGACCAAATCTTCAGGCAAATCAACTTCTAGTGTCTTAGAGCTCTTCTCTTGTTGCCCCCATGGCTCAACTGATCTGTAACTGCATTCCATAGTAAAACAACAGGTGATATTGATCCTTATGGAAGATGTGGTTCCTCCTGAACACATAAGTTGACAGAACTAATCCTCCAAATCATCTTGACCAATGATGTGGCCAGGGCCTGGACACAGTTATATGCACACTTTCATCCTCATCTTTAGCAAAGCTTGCCCACCCATCTCTACCATCACAACATTGTTCCTGAGCTCCTTGAGCCTTTATATCTTGGTGTTATTTTACGATTAAAAAAACCCACAGGCTTGATCCACCTGTTTCATGGTTACAAAGGACAAGCTATATGTGCTATAAATATACAAAGGCAAATTTAAAAATAAGGGGTTTATTAACTATTTTTTCAATAACTACATGTGAGTTGAAGAAACAGTCTTTTGTCCGACTTGTGTTTGAGCTTGTTCTCTCCTCTATACAGGACTAGGAGATCTCTTAACTAAATGGCAAACTGCAGATAAATACAATGAGCTGTCTCTGAGATATGACGCCTTGGCTGCAAATATTTTACTGAACTGGAAATTGTGGATAATTTGTGCTGGAACAAACAGTGAAGAATAGTTACATCGTGTCTGCTAAGTGTTTGTGCATTTCATTTTCATCCAAGGCCAGAGAGTCGAGTATTATAGCTGAATTTAGAAAGGAACTGGATATTTTTTATGGCCAATAACAACATTCAGCCAAGCCCACAGTAAATGTAACAAAGAAGGGATTGTAAGTTACACATCCTCTGTACTGGACATCGTAGCCTTTTTTATTCATGCTGCACAAACACTCGTTGAATTTTGATTTCTACCACATCTGTGATAAATGACTGGGGACAAGATGCTTACCTGGCTTCATTATCATCTATGCTTCCACCACTAAGGGCCTCAACGAGCCCTTGTGGAAGCAATTGCAACCCTTCTTTTGGCTTCAAGGGAATTGGGTTGTGGGCTGCGCCACCATTTGAGACCCTTCAGGAGCTGAGGGAGATCGCTGGCCTCATGACCCCTCATGCATGCACATAGCTGCTGCCAAAACATCTGGAAAAGTAACCCCACAGCTCCACCACGACCCAAATCATTGAGCTGGAGATAGCAGGACCTGCACTGGCCCCAGCCAAAGGCTGACCATGGAGCTCATAACACTGAGGATTTCATGCTCATATTTGTGATCCTTGAGCAATCTGCAGCAGGGACCCTTCCACTGTTCCCTCAAGCAAACAGCTAAGCTACAAACACTCTTTAAAGCTACACAAGAAAGATGTGTTGTATATTTTGGCAGGCATCAGGCTGTGCAAGGTGCTGTATGAGATAAGAGGAAATCCCTGCCTTAGAGGATGAACTCTTTGAATGACCCAGACAAGAATTAAAAACCAATGTAATGTATCTTGCGTAACAACCAAGATATCCCTTTCCATTTTTCCCAGGGTCCCAGTCTCCCTATGGAAAGACCCAGACTTCCATTATCTGGCTCCACTATTGCTTGCCTATGCAGCCTTGGTCCCATAACGTCCTTCCCATCCTTAATCTGAAAAGCTGTCTCCACAGGAAATGCCTGGCCTTCAGTAGATGTTGAGTTCATTTGCTTTAACACCCTGTTTGAAAGTGTTTTTAGGCTCTGGAGGGATGGCTTCTGTGGCATTTTTCAGTGCCCCACCTTACAGATGTGAAAACATGCCCCTGACTGCAGTGTAAAGCCTTCTCCAGCGGGTAGGTCTGCACCCTGACATCTAAGCAAAGTGGAAAGTGCATCTGGGAGCTTAGAGCCAAGGCCAGATGCGAGATATACATGGAAAAAATCGGGAGGTGATCAAAGGAGAGAGCAAGACCAAAGGAGACCAGCACAGGAACAGGATATCAGAAAAGAACAACTAATGACACCAAGTAGCTTCTCTGGTGTTTAATGAAGCACGAAACCCAGCTAGAGTTTTCACATAACCAAGACACTCATAGCAATGTGGATTCCCTAGTATCTCATCAAGGGCTGACAATACACTCTAGTCTTCCACTGAAAAGCCAGAGCCTCCAGGGAAGGGAGGTGGTGGAAAGTCCTCAACTTTCACTGATTTACCTCCACCCACAGAAGGCAGAACAAATATCCCCTGGCAAATGGTGCAGAGCAAACAAGGGCATCAACGTCCTGCAAGGCTGAGCCTTGGTCTCTGGGTTCTGGCTTCTTTTCCCAAGACATCTTGTTTCAGAGCTACCCAAAGGCTGGCAAAGCTCAAGTCTGGGTCTGAAAAGTGTGAACCAAAATTCGCCATGGAGAAGAAAAGCACGAGCAGGCCCAAGGGAAGCCTTTCCTTCTCTCTCAGGGTTTGTGGCTAAACCCGACAGATTTGTGGGATGTGTTCAGGACACTCTTTCCAGTCCTTCTGAGATGCAGGCAGAAGGGCTAGAGTTTTTTTCTGGATAATTTACCACCCCTCAGTGATTTGAGTCAGGAGTTATGACATCATCTCTGGGTCAGAAAGACTCAAAGTTGCAAATTTTCTTGTTCTGTTCTCTCAGGACCCTTGTTCCACACTTCCCCATCCTTCTCATGATATCTGCAGTAGCGCGTGGCTAAAGTCAGGCTTTGCTTTGGGTTGCCATGGATGCTCCCCTCATGCTATTGCTTCATACACACACAGAAGCTGCTTTTTTTTTTTTCTAGGCAGCTTCCAGATCTCCCTTCTCCTGAATTTCCTTCCCCACCATCTGTTCAAGGTCACTCCCAGTTAAAATTAGCAGCTTATTCAGCATTCGTGAGAAGGGCCAGCCAAATTCCCACAAGCCACCCCGGCTCTAGCCTTGCCTGCTTGTGGGCTGGAGCCAGGTCTCGTGATCCTGGGATCTGTCATCGCAGGAACGGGCTACCCTCGGAGGTGAGGGCAGCCTGTGCCCGGGTTCCTCATGCTCCAGCAAAGGACTCGCAGCCAGCTCGCCCTCTCTGCCATAAATCTGTGTTCCAGAGTTGTGCCAGCAAAGCAGGAGGAAGGGAGCAAGTCCTGGAGACCTTGTGTCCTCCAGTTCCCACTACCACTTTCTGAAACCAGATGTCACCCCAGTTGTATCCAAGACAGGCATTTTACTGGTCATAATTGTCTCTGTGACAGCAAGAGAGTTCCCTCAGCCTTTCAAAACTATATTTAACTCGTCCTCATCTGATCTTCCTGGCCTTATCTCTTTTTTCTTTCTTTTGCTCTAGAGCAGCCTGAAGCCACAGGCTGTTGAGAGCAGAAAGCCACCCAAAGCAGAGCGGTGGAAGCTTTGCTGTGGTCTGCTGCCCTGCATTGGGGATGTTATGGGAATGGGATGTCTGGTCCACCAGGAAAGTGCAGACCTGATACAGAGAATCAGGACTTCAGTTCTGGTTTGCCACAGGGTTCAGACTCATCTCTGAGGACAGGAGAGGAGGAAACTAAGTGCCCAGCCCAAAAGTTAGCGCCAATGAGAGTAGCTACTGCATGGAAAACTCCTGTGCTACAAATCTCTGACACAACTGAGAAGAGCAGAAAGGATAAAAGAAACTGCCCCAGACAAACCAATAACCTCTGACAAAAATACACCTACAGAGCACCACAATTTGGGTCTAGACAGCAAGGCCCCTGTTGCATGATTTGCTCAAACCTTCATTCTTCTGGCACTGCAGCTGGGCACCTGGTTTTGAGCTAAATGTGCAGGACAATAAAGTCTCTCTTGCCATAAGCCCAATTTCCTATTTCTCCTATTTCTATTCATTTCTAATTTGAGAATACAAATGCAGTCATGCCTATAACTATCAGCCCCTCACACACCAGCTTTTTCACCTATGTGCCATTTCAAGTAAATTGGTTGAATGCTGGGAGTCATAGAGACCTTGTGTTCCTGCGAGCTTTGGAAAATGAGCAGTTGAGGAAAAGGGCAAATGAATGTCTTTTCTGAAGGCAAAGACATGAATGCAGTCCTTGTTAAATGACACAAGAGCGGAAAAAAAAAAAAAAAAAAAACTGAACAAGTGCTCCAGCTGCAGAAAAGCACCTTTGGACAACAGAGAATCCAACTGCAACCCTCCATCCACACACCTTTAAGAATCTGCTTCATTCACTCCAAACACCTCATGTAGGCGAAAAACTTGAGTGGGTCTCGGGAGAAGTAGAGTGCCAAAAACTCTGAAATCTTGAAACTGTGGAAAAAAACACTCCCCTAAGTCTGCATGTACCTTGAAGCAACATGATCCGCTGAAGACTGCCTATATCTAGATCCCTTACAATATTTTGAGGAGCAATTGTTTCATTTAACACCTGCACAAATATTCTGGCCATCCTTTCATACTTGGTCTTGTCTTGCAGCTTTCATTCCAGCTTTGCCTTCCCAAAGAAGCGACACTTTTGAAGAAATTCTTCAGAATGAGGTGCAAAATAGAGATCATTGGAAGCAGAGCAAGATGCTGAGTTGATTTAACAGATGATCCTGGACATTGTGGGCCTCTGGACTCTGCTTAGCTTTCGTGTTGGGGGCTTTCATGAGGTCAACAGAAAGAATTTTTGTTTTCTGTTGATACTATGAATGTCTGAATTGTTGTAGCTCCTGGGCTTAGACACCATAATTGATGGTCACTGTATGTCCATCAAGGACAGCAGGCAGTAACATGAAGGTGGTCTATGATTACCAAATGATAGTGAAATCTCCTAATAAGAAAAGCAGCAATTTTAATAGTCTAGTGCTCTGAGGAACATTCAGAACTCATAGCTGTGGGGCAGGTTGTACTGCCCTACTTGCCCAGAGGCAGGAGTTAAGAAAACCTGCCACATTGGTGTCAGGGAATGAGGACAAATACTTTGGAGCTATCTGTTATTGTTGGCATTGGAAGCTTATGTACCCCCATCCCTCTCTATGTGGAGTTAACAGAGCCTGCAATCAGTTTTCTGGGGTTTCCTGGAACCTGAGTGTCTATCTGGAGACTTAAAGTGAAAAATAAATAAATAAAAGAGGAATAACTCCAGAGCAGCAACTTCGATGCATTTCCAAGCAGAGAGTGGCATCTAGGCACCTAGCCCAGAGCTGAGCTCATATGTTTTATTTGGGAAGAAACCCTTGCGTGAAAGATATGGCCTGGTCTCCAGATTCCTCTCTGCTAAAGGATCAGCAATGTGATGTGAGAAATGGCAGGTCTTCCTCCCCACTGAAGATGGCCCTACATGTGCCATCTACTCTTCCCTGCAACATAAGATAGAGGTCCCAGTCAGGATCCCAGTTTGACCACAGGGACATATTAGAAAGGGGCTACACAACAAGTCCTTCTACACTTGGAATCTGAGTTTGTCCTACAGCAAGGGTAGGCTCCTATCTTCCGTCTCCACCAACACTTCGTCTTTGCAATCTTCATCTAAGGACCTCAAGAGTTTTGCTTCTGACAGATGGGCTCCACTAAAGCCATTCTGGGTGCTGATTTTGCAGTACCTAGAACTTTAGAAGTTCACTCATTACAGTGTCTGGTTTAGTCTCTGACCTTGAGGCCAACTGGCTTGGCCTGTCCATCTCCACACTGTTAAACTCTCTCATCCTCCAGAACAGGGTGCCCACATCCCAGAAGCCTTTTGGAAATAATCCCTGGCCTGTGCTGTCTCTAGACAAGGATTGTTTAGGCCTGTGCTAGTTGGCATGGGCAAAGATAATGCTGGGTTTACATCAACAATTCAACAGTGCAGCCAATCAAATTTCTGACAATATTTAATATAGTAGTACAGATATAGCCACTAAGGCCAGTTTTACCACAAATCACCAGTATTGGCTTTCATCTGGTGGACAGAACCATCTCGCTCTATGGGCTGACCCCACAGAAGGGGTTAATCAGTCTGTCTTGATAGCCTAGGTGAAAGCACTTGCGCAGACTACAGAACAAAAGATATTCACCCGGGGAATTTACATCCTCACGTAGGTTCCCAGTCTTGGATCTGTATGGGCCAGGAGTCCCCTCCGTAGATAGGCAGAGGTATCTCTAGATCTCCTCTCCTGGAGCTGTGCAAGATTGCCACACAGTTCAGGTCGCACTGTAGGTGGTCCTCCAGCCCCACCGCATGGTCGCTTCCCTCTGATAACTCTGAGGTCTTAAAGGTCAACTCAAGGGCAGCGGGTGGACATGTATCAACCAGCTTCGACATGCTGCACTCCAGGAGTAGCTGTGTTTAGACCCGGGAACTCTCTGATCTTCAATAACCTGGCAGCAGCTTGTAAACAGTGGGCTTGATTTGATAGCATCCTCAGTGAGCAATTTACACCCTTCCCCCCAGATCTTTCCGTCTATCTTTCTCATTCCTCTGACATTGGGTACCTGAGGAACACACATGCCCAGAGCCAAATTTGCTAAGAGTGGCTCAGTTCGCTCTGGTTGACAGTTGTTTGAGGCAGGTTGGGGAGTCAAGGTGGCTGAAGATATGGGCAGCTGGATGTAGGGATGTGAATGTGTATCCATGCACCCTCTACCTAGCTTTGTCTCGCTAGTGCTAGAGAGAAGTACTTCTTATAGGGTAGAGTTCTGCTCATAGGGCATCTCTCCATCATTTAGGGAGTGTGATATCGATTTGGGGGTGGCCATGTCAGAAGTATCAACGGAAAGAAGCCATAGTGAACATTGGAGCCTGTCTGCGGTGTGAGTTCTGACATTGACTCCCAAAAGGGCCAGAAGGTGGATAAGTTGATTTCTGCGTTGCCCTGTTTTCTCTCTCAGTCTAAAAAGACTGGGCTAGTGGAAGACTGCAAAACCCTCATCTTAGCACGCTCACCTCAGAATGTGAACTGCAAATCTAAAGCTATTAGACGGGAGAAGAGGCATCACCTACCAGGCTGAAGGTCTGAATGTGTCTCCTGTCTCCCAGACTCAGCTCCCTGCACATATTAAGGCAAATTTGAGCCCTCAGGAGAGGCTATATTTCACTCAGAGGACTTTTCACAACCTTGTGCCCCTTGGAGACAGAATCTGGATATCAAGATGTCACTTGAGGAAATGGCTAGGCCAACAAAATGATGTCTGTCCTGCAAGCAAAGTCTTACCACAGCACTTCTTATCCATCACAGCACATCTCACAGATGCTGATACTGTTTGCCCCTTCAGTGAACTGTTCCAGGGGGCAAAACCAGCCTAAATTGGTACTTGCTTTCTCTCTCTCTTTTTTTTCTTTTCCTGGTCAGTCGTTTTTCAGCTGGTTCACCTCCCTTCACTGCAGGGGAAATGCCTAGCTATGGTCCCCTGTAATCCCATTCTCCTCCACCTGGGACGAAACTGAAGTGTGATGGCAAGAAAAATCAAAGGCCTCTCCTTGCCAAGTCCTCCCCTTTCCTTTTCCCCTAGCAAAGCAGCGAGGTGAAGGCCATGGGACAGAGCCCAGCTGCACCGGGTGTTTCCAACGCCAGTCTCCCATGCAGTCCCTCCCGGCGGCCCCGTTCCTCCTCCTCTGCTTGGAGGAGGACTGAAAAACAAGTCGACCGCATCCCCGCTCGCTCCGGAGATGTTGCCCGCCGCTCAAGGTAACAGGCAGCGCGCATCTGCGCCCAGGCTCCCTCGGCCACCGCAGCCTCCCTAAGGTGGGCAGGAACATCCCGTTCCTGGGCACGGGAACATCGTGGGGGGAAGATGCCTGCGTCAGGCGCCCTCGGGGGCCTTGACTGCTGTCTGGGAGCTGGAAGGACGGGCAAGGTCTGCGCTTTTGGACAAGCGTGTAAGAGCACGGCTTGGGCACGGGGTCTACGAGATGTCGGCCCCAGGTTGCTGCATCACAGTGCAACAGAGCAATTGTGCCTGATCCACTTCCTTTGGGGCCAGGTGGTTCTGCTTGCACCCAAGGAAGTTGCCAGGCAGCCTCAACAAAAGGATTAGCTGCTCCCAGAGGATATTTCTTCCAGACCTCAGCTAGTTGCTACCCTCACACATAAAGGTTTATGTTCCTTACAAACCCCTAGCTTGTTATTGAAGGTCTCACCGTCATAACATTGGATTTCCTTGTTATCCATATAAACATCCACTCTATTTTCACATGGATTTTTAGTGACACTTTTATCTGGGCTCTTGAAATGTCTTGTGGAAAGGGTTCGGAGCACTAACAGCTTGTTTCCCTATGCAGTTATCCAGGCACAGCTCACTCAGCTCTAGTTTCCGGGAAACTGGGGCCATGCTCTTCTCTTCTGTTTCCAGTGATGGGCAACACTGGGAAGAAATGGGATTAAGAGCAGATTGTTCTACCCTGTTCCAGTGTGGGCTCCCTTATTCCAGGCTATCTCTGGCTGTGGAGGTGAGGAGCGTGAAGCTTCACACTATGGCATGACTGAGACTATGCCTTGATCTCCAAATACTAGCAGAGAAGAGGTTCCTGCAGGAAGGGATTTAGTGAAGAGGTAGGTGTCTTGCAGTGACATCATTTTAGTTATCTCAAGGCTCATCAGGACATTTGATTTTGCACCTCTGGCAGAGACTGTGTCTCCCACAGGAGTCCTCTGTGTCTGCATGAGGATACTCCTGACTGGTCAAGTCTGCAAAGGACATGGAGTGGTGTGAGGGGCAGAGCAGGACATGGCTACCCTCTTTTCTCAGGGAGCAAACAACTCAGCCTGTTGTAGCTTCATCAGGTAGCTTCATCTGCTCTTTCACATGGAGATGCCTCACTTCACAGATTTTCTCTTCCTTCGCTCTTGCATGGGTGGTGGGAAGGGATGCCTGAAATGTCAACAAGATCTATGCAATCATAGAGCACAGTCCTACAGGTCCTGGAGAGAGGTGCAGACACAGAGATGCACCTGAACCTGCATACACTATGCACAGGACAGTGCCAGCTCTCAGCTTTTGCTGTATCCATCCAGCCAACCCTTCACCAGGACTGATATCAGAAAAGGGCTTTTTTCCATCTTGAAGATGGTTTCTTAGTCAGAGAAGGGCCTCTCCTTCCCTGGCCATCCATTTACCACAAGCAACCCAGAAGAAGTCACGATATTCTGGTGCAAAGCAATGTCCAGTCTGCCCAGAAATGTTTCCTTCCTTTTGCTTTCATCCCCTCTTGTTGTTTTGATGCATGTCTGCATATTTGTCTAGGTTTTTAGCTGCCTTGTCCTAGGACAAGTCAGTTATTAAGGGTTACAGGCAGCAAAGAGGTTGGCCACAGCTCTGCTGAACGGATGTGGGTTGGTAAGGAAAAGTTTGGCAGGGAGAGTTGACATTAACGGCTTAGGCTATTTAAAAAAAGGTGATTTAATCGGCCAAGGTATGTGCACAGTGTATTTGGCAGTTAATTGGAATCACACCAGAGTCTTTTATCAAGAGGAGTGTGGAAGGGGAAGGAAAGGGCAAAGCAAATGCAGATTCAGATGGAAAAAAAAAAAAGTGTTTCTAAGGCTCTTGCATAAAGAAAAGCAAGGAGAAGAAAACAGAGTTAAAAATAATATCATGGCATGTACTGGGCAGAGATACCAACGTCCTAGGGAAAATATAAGCATTTTTTTTTGACAAGAGGGAAATAAAAGGGAGGATGAGGGAGGATGCTGAGGCTGCTCTTTGATTTGAAAATGAAGCAAGGCCAAAGAGCAGATTTGGTCACTGTTTTTTACCTTTTTTTTTTTCCAGCAGAATATGCACTTTACAGCTTAAGCAAGCTAAGCTTGAGACCTGCCAAGTGCAGAAATTTGCTGCTAGGGAGAATGGCCAAACCATACAGGACAGATCCGTAACATCAGGTGATGTGTTACTAAACACTGCTCAAATAGTACCATATTGAAAGGAAAACTGTACGAGTCCTTGGACAGGGGTGAATGGAGCTAGCGTGAACTCTACCTTTTGCTCTTGCTAATCATCGGTTCAGTCTCTTCTGCTGTTGAAAACCACCGTCATCATATAAGCATGAAGGGCCAATGTCGTCCAAGAATTAAGTACTTACTCTCTGTGATTTGAGAGGGAGTTGGGTACATGCATTCCTTTAAGAAGTTAGCCATAAAGACTTGTCTGGGAAGACTTTTGCACCATTTTATCTCTTTGAGACTGCTCTGGGCTTTGTCTGAGTCCGCTGAAATTTTTCATGACAACCATCAATTCACTGAAAAAATGCAGTTTATGGCAGACTGAGTCTCTTTGGAAGCTCAGGTCAAATTTGGTAAATCGTTTCAGTCAAAAAACTGAGAAAACTTTAAATCATCTTCCCCCGAGTTTCATATTAAAGCTTCTTGCCTTTTCTTCCTGTGCAATGGTTTTACCTTGAAGATATGATCCCCTTATTAAACTTTTTTTTGTGATATTAAGCAATAAAACAAAACAAAACAAATATTTGGTATCATTTCTCTTTCACCTAATCAGAACAATCTTTTTTTTTTTTTTTTTTTTTGTGAGGAGGGAAGAATTTGCCTCTCAAACCAGAAAAATCCATTTCCTTTTCATGCTTACTCTGTCCAGTTTACTTGGATGTGGATTCTAGCACAAAATATTGGGAAATAGTTGCAGCAAACAGCATGCACTAGAAAAAAACTGATGTGGGCAGCTGTGCTAAAATGTCTGGGAAAAAAAAAATAGGCTAGCTGGCTAGATGGGAGAGAGTCCAGTTTTGTGAGTGTAAATTTCAGTTAATGTGGGCCTTTGGCCAGTAAACTGTTTATTTTTATTTATTTATTTACTTATTTATTTATTTCTGCCAGGGACCACAGCTCTTCATTCCCAGATTTGGGAGAAGTTCTGTGGACACCATATCAGCTAAAGCAGAATAATCTCCATGGGGGTAGATGACATTACATTGACATGAAAGAGCTTGTCCTGTCGTTGCTTGTTTCTTTACGTTCCTTATCATGTTCACATCTACTCTATCAGGTTGTGTTGGTTTAACGTCACACTCTTAATGCACACATACTCGTGTGGGTCCCTATGCAGCTGAGGACCAAGCTTGCAGAGGAGATGCTGGTTTAACTGGCCTGACATTAGTCACCCCACATCCCCCCTGTCCTCCCACCTACCTAAATGCGCCAACAGTGGTTCCCCTCTGCCTCTGACAGTGGCTTGAGGGAGCTGGGCCTGTTCAGCCTGGAGAAGAGAAGGCTGAGAGGGGATCTGATCAGTGCCTAAGTACCTCAAGGGAGGGAGTGAAGAGGATGGTGCTGGCCTCTTTTCACTAGTAGCCACCAACAGAACTAGAGGTAATGGCCACAAACTGAAGCACCAAAAGTTCCACAGGAACTTAAGGAAAAATTTTTTAACAGTGAGGATGACAGAGCCCTGGAACAGGCTGCCCAGAGAGGTTGTGGAGTCTCCTTCTCTGGAGATCTTCCAAACCCGCTTGGACGCAGTCCTGTGCCACGTGCTCTAGGTGACCCTGTGTGTGCAGGGGGTTGGACTAGATGATCTCTAGAGGTCCCTTCCAACCTTAAGCATTCTATGATTCTATGATTCTATGAGTATGCAGACCTGAGCAGAAATGGGACTTCCCTAAAGTCTTATTTTCTTGTAGTAAGTGATCACACTCAGGGAAAGCCAATCCTCATCAGCCAGAAAGACACATTTTCCCTCCAGGCTGGGCCATGGGAGTCCCCTCAAGCAGGACTCCACCATCAGCAGAAGAGAGCACAGTGGTGAGACACACAGCACATTTGGCCAGGCTCCAGGCTATACAGTCTCTCGAGAAACTCACCCACACCATTCTCATCTGGCCTCACTTCTTGTCCCTCCTGCTTCTATGGGGAGCCCATTTCCACCCCTCACAACAATAAAAAAGGGTATTTCTCATCTCTGATTATTCATAGCCAACCTATGTTTCTTTGTGGTTGTGCCAACCTTGCTTTTTGACTTAAATTGCCAATCACACCCTCTCCTCAACATCATTTTACTAAGGGCACAGAAACACTCTCTCAGTCTGCTCTTGCTCGAAAGCCGACCTTTCAGACATCTTCCCTTAGCTACCCTTCTTTGCACCTGTTATAATCAGAAATCATTTCTCTCAACCATTGATTTTTAAATAATATGCTCCATAATCCAAAATCCCCAGTAAACCCCTCAAGAGACAACCAGCAGCATGCAGGGAGAGTAAGCGATCCTAGGGAAACCTATCTCTTAAAATAGTTGTCCCCAATAATTCTTTTACTGATAACAAAAGAAGAAATCCACACAGCCCAGGATAGATGAAGCTACAGTCCCACTAATCCCACTATACACCACTAATATATAGACAACAGGTAATTCCCATGTATTCCTCCCCTCAGTGGCTGCATTGACCCCTTTTTCACAGGAATCTCTTTGGAACAGAACTCTCTGGTGTCTTTCCTAGAATGAGTTTGTTAGCATGGCTTTGTAACAAGGAGTAAACACTAGCACAGACCGAGAAACATGGCTTGCAGAATTGAAGCTCTCAGAAAAAAAAAAAAAAAAAAAAAAAAAGCTATGAGAAATGAGTAGAATGTGTCTCTACAATAAATTGTGTTCTGCTTTGGGTAGCAAATAAAGAAGATGGTTAAGCCATGAGAAAAGAAAATCTTCTGGCATGCCTTGCATATAATCAGAAACCAGTATTTCTTTCCCTGGTGAATTTGATTACTCAGTTCATTGACAACACAACACTTTTCACAGTAAAATCTAAAGGTGGAAAATGCTGAGCCATTGGTACCTGCAGAAACTATTGTTTGTCTTTCAAGAAGGTCTGTGCATCTAAAGACCTCTAGGCAGCTCTGACAATGATTAAAAGGGCTGTAGATGGGGTCCCATAGTGGAAAGCCACTATCTTGTAACAGTTATTGGGTGCATGAGTATGGGTCTTGGTCTATTTTCAAGAGACCGTGATGCAGAAACTGCCACACCAACTCTATAAAATGCTACTGGCATTTTCAGAGATTGCTGCTCTGTAAGATAGAAACTCAGACAAACTGGGCTGCATGCACATCATCAAATACCACTGCAGAACATCTCTCCTCCCCAGAAAAAAAAAAAAAAAAAAGACTTTACTAGGATTTAACTCATAGCATTTGACTCCTACTTGCAGAGATCTAATTGGTCTCACAAAGACATCTCATGATCTTTCATATGCCTTATCTGAGGGATCTGCACGAAGCTGACAGATGTGTGGCAGGGTCTACTGGAGACAAACTCTTCTCTGTGGTGGCCAGTTACAGGACAAGGGGTAATGGGTATAAATTAAAACACAGGAAGTTCCATCTCCATGTGAGGAAGAACTTGTTTGGTGTGAGGGTGACAGAGCCCTGGCACAGGCTGCCCAGAGAGGCTGTGGAGGCTCCTTCTCTGGAGATGTCCAACCCGCCTGGATGCCCCCCTGTGCCCCATGCTCTGGGTGTTGGGGGAGGTTGGACTAGATGATCTCTAGAGGTCCCTTCCAACCTCAACCATTCTGTGATTCTGTGATTCACACACCCTCCTAGCCTGGCAGCTGCAAGGCACACACTGTGATCCTCAAAATTGATAAATATCTACTTTCAGTGCCTAAATTCATCCTAGACAATGCAGGCAGTGCAGCCTGGAGAGTAGTTCAGATGGTCACATGGAGGCATCTGCTCTATTGAGAGCTGAATCCCTGACCAGGTTCTGCTGAGAGCATGGACTACATCTCCAGTGATTGTATTAAGAAGGCATATTTAATGGGTTTTAATGAAGTATTTTTCAATGAAAGGGCAATAAAGGAATAAGTCTAATCCTGTGGTTGGAGTTTGGTCTGAAACCTGCAAGAGGAGGCTGAGGCTCTTAAGATCTGAGAGGCTTCTTGTAGCCCTGGGTTTCTCTTGGAGGAAGTAGAAAATCTCTGCAGCTGGTGGGAGTTGCTATTTCTATGACACATCTATGGCACTGAGAGGGTAAGCAAGCGACCTGTGACAAAGTAAGAACTAAAAGCCAAGACTCCTATGGTGGACATCAGTTCCTGAATCACAGACTGCTCTGCTCCCCTTCCCTTTTGTTTTCAAAGCAAAGATGCAAATTGCAACACACTCAGGCAGCTTCTCTAAGAGCCACCATATGCAGCATCTTGCAACGCATGCCTCACTTCAGTAGTTCCTAAACCCTGTGGTCTAAGGAGAAACTAAATCTACTTCATCACTTCCCCAAGTTTTTTTTTTTTTTTCTCTACAAAGAAACCCTATACTTTGTGGAGTATTTTAAGAAAGTCAGCGGCTCACAAGGTATGTCAAAAGCAAAATTCCCTTACATGGTCTGCTCTGAGACATGCCAGGTCCTGTTGCTGTCAGCATGCATGTCTCTATCCAGAAAAGGATTCTCTCCCATGACCCAAGGTGCAGTTCTAGGTGACATTGTCTTTGATGACAAAGGTAGTTTAAGGAACATCAATAGAAATACAGGGGAAGAAAAGGCTCATCTTTCCTGTTTTGAGAACAGAACTTATCCCTTTACTTTTTTATTTTTATTTTATATTAACCCCAGTCATTCCACTGATCTGCTTTATGACATAGCACCAGAAGTGGTTTAATTGTGTGATGGTGGGTTTGCCTGCACAGGGCACAGGCCTGGGAGACACCACTAGGGCCAGACTCCCTTAAGCTGGCTTTGTGGTCACAGAGAGTAAAACCTGGGACAACACACTCAGTATCCGATGAGTTTCCTCACAAACACCTATGAAATGCTGCTAACACTCACTTTGATCAAAAGGACAGCTCTGAGAATGTCTCCGCTTCTACTTCTTTCTCCAAAAGAGGTTGCTTGTGTGAATCTGCCTCTCTGGACCAGCAAGTTCAGGTAATCGCAGACAGTTTTTACTTGAGAAATCTCTGTGATCCACATGAGAACTCTCCAATTCTTTTGAAAATTAAATGAAAAGTCCGTTGGTCTCAGATGTCCTGAGATGTTCTGGACTCAATCAGGGGAAATCTGGGAACATACAGGCAAAATTTGGCATTGTGGCAGTTTCACATTCATCCTAAATTCCTGAAGAAGTCGTCTAATGTCATCTAGCATGAAAACCACAAGGTATGCAATTGGGGATCTGAATCCAAACGAGCATGTCTTCAGCAGCAGCCTGGCTCTGATCCCATTTATGGTCTCTCTCTTCCATTTCTTATCGTCACAGGTGCCTTTGGAGCATTTCTTCATTCGTTTCTGAGATGGATGAAGGGACAGTCAGCACTCTTTCTGTTTTTGAGGAATAATATTCATTATGATCAGCCATCGGTCACAAGGCACAGGAAGAGCAGTGAACGCTGGGGTAAATAAACAGAATTATGATGTTAAAAATGCAGGAGGAATGCCAGGAAGCACTTGGAGGATATCCGAATCACAGCAGGCAAAACAAGATGAAAGCAAGATCTAATTTAAAGTCAAAATATCCAGTTTTCTTACATTATGCTCACCCATGCGTTCACTTTGACCATTTTTAGATACAGAACCTTTTTTTAAGTTCTTGGATGTTTTGAGTTGTTTTCATATTGCGTCAAAGCATCTGCAGGAAGATGATCCTGCCTGATTTACAGCCTGGCCAGAAACCAGAGGTGAAAGAAAGCTGCATGGGGGGAAAGTACACAAATTCACCCAAAAGTCAAGAGAGAGCCAAGCGCACCCAGGCTGCGGGTGCCCTGCCAAAGCCATAGAGAGATGGTGTCAGCCCTGGGATCAGGGGGCTTTCTCCCCCTGGGCAAAAGCTCACTCATTCCTGACATTTTGGAGCTTCTTTCCCAGTCCTCAGCACCGCCACAATCTTCGTTGTCCAGATTTCCAAAGGCACAGGAGTTACAAACCAGCTGGGCACCAGAAGTCTTTTCCAAGACATTCTTGTATGTTAGGTTATGTATGTTACCTTGCACAAGGAATGCAAATTTCAGAAGGCCAAAGGATGTAGGGGCCCATAAAACAGTAATTTCTAGGGTAGGGGAGAGTGCAGTCACTTCCCACACTATATTACTGTATTAATATGGATGCACAGAAGTTAACCAGGCTCATCTCCTTCTGGTTACCTTCATGGTCTATGAGTCACTTTTGTTTTTATATATAGTAGGCCAGCTTCTGCAAAAAAAAAAGCTAGAGAAGGGGTGAGGGCTCCTTCCTAGAAAACAGAAGGCACCGGTCCCAATTTTCTGAGCCTGTGAGCTGAAATCACCCCTTCCCTCACAAGGGATCTTGCCATGAGGGTCCTCATCCTCTTTCGCCCCCACCCTCCCCCAAAAAGAAAATTGAAGAGAAAAACACAATTTTCATGTTTCTCCCTCTTCTTCCAAAAATATTTCAAGTGCTGACGCTTCCATTCTAACCATGCCACAAGCAGAGTGAATGGAAATGGCTGAGACTGCCAAACTCAGCTCAAGTGGGGCCAGAGCTTGTAGCTGGAGTGAACCCCCGGGCACCAAGTCCCCTTCACATTGCTCTCAGATCTCTGGTCACTCATCTGCAGGGCCTGAAATGCAGGTCACTGAAAAGAGTCTTGCTGATTTGAGGGCAGGGGGGGAAATCAGTGTTTTCTCATAAATCCGGACAATGTGTATATCACTTTAATTGATGTCAAACTTTCAGCCTGACATGCTTTATAAACCCTGGGCAGCTTTGATCTCCTTGTCTTTGCCTATAAATGCAAGGATTACAAAAACATTCTGAAAAAGCAGCACCAGAAAGTGTCTTTCACCGAGGTACTTTGCTCCAGCAGATAAGGCTAATAAGCAAAGAAACTCCAGGTATTAGGAAACAAGGCTGTCCAGGATCTTACGCCGGGGTGAGGGGAGAGGAGGGGGCAAAGCAAAGCGGCTGAAGGATATTGATGCTTATGCTCCCCCTGTCATTATTTCACGATATTGTTTATACGCCCCAGACGTGGATAAAGGTAGCTGTCACTTCTGGCACCGCTCTCCCTGCCGGGAGATTACAGCGAACTGCGTCTGACACTGCCCAACGTTGGGTTGACTGACAGCCCCCCGTGGCATGGTTACTGTCAGCGCTCTGGGGTCCGGGGATGCAGGATGGGGATGCCCGATGGGGGTCTGCAAGGGAAGGGAGGAGGAAGGCAGGGGGATTTTTGGAAAGCTGTGAGCTCTGCTCGGCTTCTGGCACATCCCTGGGCAGGAGGAGGTGGCTCCTATCCACGTGCTGCTAAGGTGGAAGCAAAGATGTTTCACCGTCTCTTTGATTTGGTGCAGCTCTTGACCAACTGAAATATTGAGGTTCCTCTGCAAGGTTCTTCGGTGTCCTACTACTAGGGGGTCTTCAGGGCTGGGATCCTGCCATGCAGAGGAGCTCTTGACTTCCACCAAGCTGGGCAAGGGGAGGATGGAAATGGAAAACGTAAATGTGAAAATGTGAAAATGGAACAAGGGAGTCTGTGGAGCTGTCTAGGCAATCTGGCAACCCAGGGCAGGACTCATCTCTGGAGAAGGGACTTCTCCAGATCAGTGCCATAGGGATTTCTAAACTTCCCATATAGTCCATGATACCCTCATACAGGATACAGTTGGCCAAACAGATGCAGACGGCCTGACCTTGAAAATACCTGAGATACCTACACAGGGCCAGCAGATACGCACATGACTCATGCCCTTCTGAATGGCAGCAGGATTGTCCTCTGTGCCTAAAATGGCCTTAGACATCCATGTCAACCAAGTCCCATGACAGTATTTGGTCAGCTCAGCAGCAAAGACCCAAGCTTGGTCAGATGGATCGCTGCCTGTAAAATGTAGACATCTCACATCTAGAGGTTGACTACCATTCCCAATCTCCATTCATAATGGGAACTGCACTTTCAAAGCCCTTGGCGAACTGGAAAGTGTTTGAGCTTTGGGAAGTTCAGTGGAGTCATGACATTATATTTGAAGTTAGCTATAAAGTTATCTCCTTGGTGCTGGGAAGGCCTCAGCTGGAGTGCTGGGCCCTTTCCTAGGCCTTCAAGGAAAATGGAGCCAAACTATGGACAGTTCAAAAACAGACAAAATGACTAAAGGAGTAGAACGATGAAGATTAAGGAGGAAGCACTGAAATAGATTAGTCTCAGGGTCATCTGAGGAGAGACATGTCTCCAAATACATGAAAAGAAAAGAAGGGAGGTAGGAAGAGAGCAAAGGACAGGGAAACATAAAAAAGAGAAATTGCCTGGGAAAAATCTCCATTGCATCATCCATGTCTGACAAGGAAAAGAAGGTAGAGTTGACCCTGCTTTGAATTGGGAAGTTGGGCTAGATGCCCTCAAGAAGTTCTTTCCAGTCCCACAGTGTTTTGCCATACGATGCAACTTGCCCCAGTCATCTCAGGACTTTTAGGGTAGAGAAGAGAATTAGACCTAGCTCTGCTGAGTCTCACACCAGTGTTTCTCCGTATCTGCTTATATCTGTCAAACAAGGTGATTAAGAAATCTAAGAACATAAAATCCAGCAAAATGCAACTGTCTTTTGATGGCATTACTTGGGTCACACTGAGTGAGCTCTAGGAGGTTTTGTCAATGAAAACGGAGGAGCAGGGATTTCTAGTCCTGCTAAATACATGGCTATACTAACCTAAGCTTTGCTAGATTTCTCCAAGACTTCTTCTTTTGTTTTCTCTTTATAGGCTTTTGCTTACAACAGATCCAATAGAAAAAACTCTACAAGCATTAGTTCTGAGCTAGACATCTAAACCCTGTCTCTTCCACAGGACAGAGGAAGACACCTAAACTATGTAATAAGATTTGACAGGAAAATGAGTTTAAAAAAAAAAAAGAATTAAATTACATTGTTAATTAATATGATTTAAGATGGCAAATCATCTAGAAAGGGCATTAACCCTCCCATTTCAGGGCTGAAAACAAGCTCCAGATTTCACAAACTCAGATAAGTGTTCCTTGAAAAATGGGAATCTGGCTCCTAAATCAATTAGGCCTGCCACCTCTACAAAGAGAAATTTATAGCTGAGCACAGAATTAACCCAAGACCTTGCAAACTGTATGTCAAGCTGCTGAACGCTACTTCTCACCTCTTCGCCTAGTTGCAAAGCCTAAAGAGAGAAATTACTTTGCAGTAATGCCGTCAGAAACCAAAGCAAATCTGTTGCTCCGAGATAGGCTGAGGGCACAAGCTTTGATCTGTGGCTGTAACCATCTACAAACCAAAGATACACCCACCTGAGCAACAGAAGAAACCAAAACATGTAAAATCTCTGGCTCCCTACTAACTACCTCTCCACTGGGAGTGACCTGTCTGTATAAGAAGTAAAGTCCAGGGGAGTTGTAAGACCCAGCAGCTCATGCCCACATAGTCCTTGCAGATGGTTTGAACTCAGACCTGCATACTTCATCTGACCTGGCTGGGGATAGAAATGGCAATTTTGGATGAAGTGTCTTGGATCCCTTGGTCTGTCTGGCATCATGGCCACTCATTCATGCCTAGACAATTCTGTAGATATGCCATTGAGTTTTTTAGGTGATCTTTTTTTCCAGCACAAATGGGTCACAGTATGGAAACACAAGTCATGGGTGGCCACCTGATCCAGGCCCAAACCTGTCCTTGGAATCACTCCAGGTGCGTAGACAAAACTTGGCCAGCTGTGGTCAGACATGCAGAGCAGGAGTCTTCTGCTTTGACTTTAGTAGCTTGACTCAGCAGATCATGAACAGGCATCAGGTACCATTTTACCTGCCCTCAGTCTCCATGCTGTTGCTCTTGAAGACCTGCACAGGTCTCCATAGATCTGGTGTTACATCTGGGAGCCCTGTGCAGATGTCTCTGAAGTCCTACAGCATCTCAAGGGCATTGGTATCCTACATGTGTTCATCTGAATGGATGTCTGCATTCAGGTTAATGGCTCTAGGCACCCTTTCTAGTCACTGCAGACAAGCTGACATGAATCATTTTTCCTCCCTGAGGAACGTGCCTTGGGCTGAGAGGAACTTTGCCTTAGAAGTGCCTGACTCTCTTCATTGACTACAAAGAGAGCTCAGGGTGATTAGCTCAGCTCTGGATGTTTACAACACATATGACAAAACTTGACCAGAAGAATCTCACCCTTGGGCCTTTGGTGTTCTGCATGTCCCTGTGTCCCTTCCAAGGCTGCATTTCTGAAAGAAAACGGGAAAAGGGAAAGATGAAGAGGCCCTCCCACTCTGTCTCTGCTTACATCGTCCTTACACTAAATGGAGAGGATCCTAATAGGATATTTAGAAGAGGTTAACTCTTCAGAAGCCTCCGTCTCTGCCCTACATCCTGGATGCCTGCCAGAGCAAAGCCAAGGATAACAAACCAGCTTTCGTTCAAGTATTCTGAGCCAATTAAAAAAGACAAATTAGTTTGGCCTTATCTCTCCCTCCTCCTCCCCCTTCCCACCCGAGAGACAAGAGGGGATTCGCGGAGGAATGTTTCTCCTCTCTGATGGCTCTGCCTCGCTGAACTCTTCAAGGTCTATGATGGATTAAAGCTCTCTCTCTCTTCCATTATGCTTCCGACAGCCCCGCTGGATCCTAATGGGACGGGGGGCAGGGGAAGCAGTGGAGGGAATGGAGGGGCAACGTAGGGAGAAAGCTTTACATGGGAAATGAAGACCATGGAGCTGATGAGGCCTTCTTCCCCATCCAAGCTTGTCCGGAGGATCTCTGCATCCTTGCAAGCCACAGTGTGAGATAAAAAGAACTCTTCTGTGCTATGTGCCCTTTTCTTTTGTTGCTTTTCTTCCCCTGCATTTTTTTGACATGCAGTTGCTACATTTTCCATGCACTGCAGACAGAAACTCTGGTGCTGCCCGGGTAGGCCAGGAACAGAAAGAACATCCTCCAGGAAAGGCACTTGGAAAGAACTATCTGGTTCAGTTCTGGGCTCTTTAAAGAATATCACGTGCTAGTTTGACCTCTGCCATGATCTGAGCTCATCTGCATGAAAAGCAGGGCAAAAAACCATCTGAGCAGCCGCAGTGAGTCAGACCAGAGCTCTATCTGCTCACATGCTCTTTCCCAACCCTGGCCACTAGCAAATGTTTATGCAAAGGGTTTAAGAAACAGGGCAAGAGGAGTGATACATCAGCAGGCTCAGCTATGCTGTGTTCACGTACTTCCTGCACCCAAGTGGGATACAGAGGGACACCCCAAAAAGCTGCGTGCTCCATCTCAACACCTCGGGCAAAGCAGCATCCCTGTGCTCAGAGCACAAAGACATCATCCTCTCTGCAGATTTAGGATGGCTTAGGTCATCTAACTAGTTGCTTTGAGCCAAAACTGTGCCACACATCATGCTAACTATATATCAAGTCCCAGTATCCGTGCTTGGCAGAGTTTAATTTATTAGTAGATTTGTGTCCTGTGATGGAAAAGATTGCCTCATTCCCAAGATGAGAAGGCCACTTATTACTCATGGTAACACTGAGCTCCTTCCTTTCCATGTTTGCACTGTCATTATTTTGCATTAATTTTATTTATTGGGGAACATCCATGCCTTACCTGATACTGCAGGGAGGGGAGGTGAAACCTCATCTAGTTTCCCAGACTGGACCTGAACCAGACTAGGTAATTTCTTGTGGAAAGCTGTGGTAGGACTCAAAGTACATTGCAGAAACCCCCAAGGTATCCTGTTACCACTCTATGGACCTTGGGCCCAAAGCACCTAAGCAATTTAGGAGTACAACAGTGTTTGGTTTCCAACCAGTCTAAGTCTCCTAGACTGTACTGGGCACTTCAAAATATCCTACTCCTAAGAGCCAAAAGAGAAGCCTTCAAAGATGTCTTCACAGCAAGACGGAGACAGACTCTCTGTGACAGAGGATGAAAAGACAAAATAAGGCATAGATTCAAGGATAGAAGCAGATCCTCATTTACACCTTGTATTTCAATGCATTTTGGGCCAAGAGATGGGTTTAAAGTGTTGGGGTGTTTTGCCCCCTTCTCTTTTTTCCTATTTAACAATCAAAATGAGGAGAAAGTTGTTAACTGATATGAGGCAGAGGGCACCAGCTTTTCCACAGCACAAGAATCTCTCAGGCAGTAGCAGTGAAAGGCTCCTTCAGCCTCAGTCACTGCTCTGCTCTTCCACCATCATCACCAGCATGGATGATCCTCATATAGGGAGATTAGCTCCTTACCTGCATCCCTACATCTGAGCAGGATCCCTATGGGTAGGAGTGGTTTGGATGGTGTGGACATGCCTTTGGGAAAAATCAGACTAAGGAAAAGGTTTCTCAAATAATCTGTGAAGTGGTGACCATGCTGAGCTCCTGGAGACAGGAGAGTGGAGGTGTGTGATCAAGCAGGGGTCATGCGAAGCCCCTGTAGTGTCTACTCCTTGGGGACCTGCCCTTTGCAGCAGCAGGGACTCTGGGGAATGCCAACCAAAGCCTCTCCAGAGACAAGCTGTGACTACACTGCTATGGGCCAGGAGCCAGGAGGGTTTTCTAGGAAACACTCAAAGGACCTGCAAGGCTTGAGGACAACGTTGCAGCACTGCCATGCTGGTGCCAGGGACAGGGAATGTGAAAGACTACCAGAGACAACAGAGCATTCCCTGGGAGAGGAAGGGGGGGTCCGGCCGTGCTATAAAAGGATCTGGTCTCTGCCGAATTCCACAGGGAGGGAACATGCTGTAATTGCTCTGGTGCTGTCTCAGTCGACAGTGGCACAAACCAGAACCTTCCAGTCCTGCGGTGGAGAACAACAACAGTCAAAAAAACGCCTTGTGCCCTTGAAACTGGAACGTGCAAAATTAAAGTTTAGTCTGAAGCTCCACTCCTCTGCGAGCTCAGCCCTGGCCTTGGAAAGCACATGGGCTGCTCTGTGAGAGAAACAGCAGGAGAGGGGGAAAAAAAAAAAGAAAGCAGGAAAGGAAGAAGTGGAGAGGGAGATGCAAAAAGGAGAAAAGAAAAATTTAGGGTAACCATATCCCAGCTGATAAACAATCAGGGTCGACTGCAGGGGCTGGAAAACCTGCTCTGAACAAATAAATGGAGGGGCTTTCTTTTCTTCAGTCATGAAGTGAAAGGCATCAGGACACAAGAGTCAGCAGCCTCTCTCTAAGCACTGGGTGCACAAAGCAAAAAGCGCTTGATACTCCCAAAATTTGGAAGACCTCCTCCACCTCCTGTGGTTAGACCAGTATGATTTCCAAAGGGTCCTGGTTGCCTTCGCTTGTGTGGATGGAGCAGTTTAGCACAGAGAGAACATATTATTTCCTTCAGCATCTTGCTGTGGAAATTGTGTAGGAGCCAAGTATTTCAGTGGCGTTTGCTAGAATTCAGAATGATGTACGTGGATTGTAGGGTCAGGGTAGATGGAGGATGTGATTAAGAGATCCTACACTCAACCAGACTGTATTGATGGAGGCCAATCCACAAGGTGACAGCAGGAGGAAAGGATCTGCATTGCACATTGGAAGCTGAGCATGAATCAGCTGTTGCAAAAGATGATAACTCCACATTGGAGGTATAAATTGGGGTATAACCTCAGATATGGGATGGTCAGAGCACAGTGTCCAGGTGGAAGCATCACATGGGAACATGGGAGCAACTGGAGGGATTGCAGAAGACAGCGATGAGCAGAAAACAGAGAATATGGGCTATTTAACTCAAAAAAAATACGAAGAAGGAAAAAAAAAAAAAAAAGGTAGGACAAAGGGTAAATGTGATATGTGCCTCATTTACGTAACCAGCTAGGGAGAGAATGAGGTCCCCCCACTGGTACACGTGGTACAGTCGGTACATGGAGGAAAGGCTATGGAGGGTAATCCTACCAAGGGAGGAGCGCTGAGTTTTTAAGGACCCTTCGTGCTGCAACATGTTTCAGTCCTGGTCTCCTTTTATTGTGTAGTTTCTGAAGATTTACTCAAGAGTCCCTTGTAATGTTCATCCCTTTTAGCCCATGACCTCAAAGTCCTCTGCAAACATGAGGTGAGAGTGAGAGGGAAAGCTGCAATACCTACATTATCAAGTGGAACATCTGCCTTACGAGGAGAGGCTGAGGGAGCTGGGCCTGTTCAGCCTGGAGAAGAGAAGGCTGAGAGGGGACCTGAGCAGTGTCTAGAAGTACCTCAAGGGGCAGTGAGGAGGATGGGGCTGGCCTCTTTTCAGTGGTGGCCACTGACAGAACTAGAGGTAATGGCCTCAAACTGAAGCACCAAAAGTTCCACAGGAACTTAAGGAAAACATTTTTAACAGTGAGGGTGACAGAGCCCTGGAACAGGCTGCCCAGAGAAGTTGTGGAGTCTCCTTCTCTGGAGATCTTCCAAACCCGCTTGGACGCAGTCCTGCGCCACGTGCTCTAGGTGACCCTGCGTGTGCAGGGGGGTTGGACTAGATGATCTCTAGAGGTCCCTTCCAACCTTAAGCATTCTATGATTCTATGATTCTATGACGGACTGCTTCTGGCACCATTACACTGGGGAACGGGCTGCATCCTTTTCAGCTGGTGAACCTTCAAACATGCTGGGTGTGCTCTGTTCTTTGGAAGGACCTAAACAGCAGCATGCCCATAGTCAGGGTTTTCATGTTGTGCGTATTTTGCGAACTGTTTTTTTAGAGCACATTTGGCTGCTGGCAGGTCTCTCCAATGAAGATTCAGCAGTGGCTTTCTTCCTGGGAAGAGCTCAGGGAAAGCATTTCCAAACTACACACTCTGAAGGTCTCTCGTGCAGATCTTGCCTGGAGAACTGCACATTAATAACTAAGGATATGGGAGCAATATCTGCCTTTAAAGGCATTAAAAAATAAAAGTAAAGAGCAAAATGAATAAGAATGAGACTTTTGAGGGGGTCGGAAGTACATCACACAGCCTTTCTATTAACACTAGCATAAAAGTGCAAGAAAACATTTCCTGGATTACTCCAAGCTTTCCTGGTAAGAATTCTCACTCTGGTTTCTCCATCACTTTGATTTGCTGAGCCATTTAACAGCCCTTTAGCAGAAAGTCCATGACCATGAATAAAGGCTGTCCGCACAAACCAGGAAGATATCTTGCAACCTTCATAATCCTTTACTGAACTAGCCAGTGAATAGGGGACAAACCTCCCCCAGCAGTTTAAGGGAGACCTCCTAATTCTTTCTTCCTTGCATGCTGAAACGAATCCAGATGGAATCCCCATCCATCAGCTGGGCAAGAAAATGAACCTGCCCACATCCTTTTCTTAAATCCCCCTTCACTTTTTATGAATCACAGCATTCAAAGCTACCATGGTCTCATTTCCTATATAACACAACCCATTATATTTCATCGTTGTATTCCATAAATATTATATTTATATATGGCTCCTCCAGCCATATATAAACCAGCAACTTGCATTTGGCTAAAACATATTACAGCAAGACATCTGGTTTTAATTTAAAGGTATCCAGGGATGAGAAACCTGGGTAATCCTCTGACTAATTACCCTAAGCGGTAACCACAAGTCTGGGTGGTTTGGCTCTGCTCTGCAGCCATGGGGAGGCCATTTCTTCCTAGATTAGAGAGACCTTTTGCATCAGGCATTTTTCTGTCCAAGCAATTCTTCTCCAGTCACCTCTCCATCTCCTTTTCTGATAAGCTGACCAGAACAAGCTTTCTGAGCCTGTCACATTAAGGGTTTTTCTCCAGTCTTCAGATAATTTCTGTAGCATCCTTTTTTGATGCCCTTTCTAATTTTCAGCATCTTCTTTAAAGCAGCAATATGACTTTCCCAGTGTCTTGTTACAACCTATCTCTACAGGCACAGACAGAAGGCACCTCTGACCTAAACTATATAGTCTGGTTAGAACAGATAGGAGAAGAACAACGAAGTTTTAGAAAGGTGAGGAAATTAGAGTATTTTTATTTTTACTTTTCTACATTTTCATTTGCTCTTTCCTACTTCCAGTGAAAAAAATCACAATAACATTGTGACTACAGAATCTGTGTTTGGGAAAATTCATACCTGCAAGGATTTCACATTCCTTTTCTTAAAAGAATTGTAAATTTTAAGAAGTGGGAAAATCTCCTTCATTTTTTTTTCTTTTAATCTAGGAAAAGGCTTCTATTGGCAAACTGTCACTCAGATTTTAAAAAGCTATCCCCACACATGAAAATTGTTTGAGGGAGAGTTTATCCACTTGAGAATATACTCAGGGCCATAACCTCACATCCATGTCTGCTTTGGATTTCTGCTGCAATTGCCCCAAGCAATGTGGAGCAGGATTGTGAGATTATAGCTCTACCAGCCCATGAAATGGAGCTGGGGAAGATTTGCAGGCACTGGCCTCCAGTCACCCACACTGTTATGAGTGGAGTTCTTGCAATAGCTTTTGCCTTGCATCAACTATCAGTCACCCAGACTGTGTCTGGGCATAGCACAAGAGTTGTCATGGGCCAGGGACTATTCCTGGCATATTCCTGACATCTGGGGTGCAGCCACCCTATTCTGCTGGATGAAAGAGTTTAATAGCAAGGACTTGGCAGCACCAGGTTGGTTAGCCTTGGAGCTAGGGAGTGAGCCGTGGTGCTATTTCCTTCATTAGCAGAGGTGTAACATCTGCAGGTTTGGCTCTATCTGCTCCTCCCAGACTGTTCATGCTCTGCTGAACATTTTCCTTCAGTTCTGCTCATCCCATCCAGATAAATCCTTTGTGCTTTAGTGAGTCAGAAAACTGTATTTCACAGGAGCATGGAAATCCTGTCATCATTCACTAATGTCCTTGCAAAAGAGAGATGACAAGTCAGCTGCATTTCCCTGTTTTTATGGCATTGTTTTAGTCTGAACACCCCATGCACTCTACTGAGCTTCCCAGTGTCTTACCCGGAAGACACGATCTACACAAACAAGGATTCTTCATCCACAGCCTTATTGACCCTGAACAGCAGGAACTTCTAACCATTCTCCTGCCTTCTGTCCACCCCTAGAGTTGCCTAATTGACAAAAGAGCTAAATTGAAGTATTGCTGGGTAACAGAGAGATGTGAAGGAGAGGCAGAAGAGTGCTGTCTCAAACTGCAGCTGTTGGGGTGTAGTAGGTGAACCATGATGCCTTATGAGCATGGCTATCTTTGCAGACCCTTTTAATACAGTTGCCATGACCAGGTTCAGGGCGAAACAGAGCCACCATGGCTTTAAAGCAATGGGAATCCTACAGGATTTTGGAAGGAGGATCTGGCATTATCTTGGGATTCATCAAATGCAAAAGACATACAAAGGGCAAGGAGAGATGAGTTTCATGGGCAGAGCTTTGCACCATCCTTTTCTGCTTCCAAAGCAAAAACCATGCACTACAGAAAATAGAGAGTCACTTCCCATCTCTAGCAGTGACCAACAGCAGATGCCAGCAGAAGAACACAAGAGCTGGAGAAAGACATAGCAATACGTCCCCAAGGCTCTCTTCCAGTCGCCCGAGCTGAATGTGGTCATTTAATATTTAATTGGCCGCAGTAGGCTATTTAACTTCCATTCATCTGTCCAGTTGCTTTCTGAACCCATGTGAACCTTTAGCTGGGCTCGAGTTCAGATTGCTGGGTTTGATCCTTTGCCCTGGTGTCACAAGGCCAAGCATCTCACAGGAGTGAGATGGAAGACGCCAATGAGGCCAGAGGAGCCCTATCAGCCTTATCCACAGCTGAACTCACACTGACACCAAAAGGAGCCAGCCAGACTCCCCGGGATGCTGAAGGAAGGAGAACAGTTGAGGCCACACTTCCAATAAACAGGAGGAAAAAGACAGAAATTGGTCCGCATAAAAAATGAGAGGGGGAAGTAAGGGGCAAGGTGAAAAGGGAAATGTCTGATTCATTGTGCGCTTGTTTTGCTTTTGTCTTCTTGAAGGAGGAAGAGGATGGAGCGCCGTCGAAGACAGAGACAGAAGGTTGTTTCCTGGCCCAAGCTGGAAGAGGATCAGATAATGAGCAGATAACAATAGAAATGATGACTGAGACAAAACCTCGGCCACTCACCAGGCACAGAGAGCAGTCGGCCTCCGCTGCAGGCAGCATAGCCTGGAGAGGAAGCAGACAGAGCTCTAAATGGTTTGCTGCATGAGCTGCCCTCCACAGTGAGGTCTGGTCCAGGTAGGACCTCCATGCCAAGCACGCTGTGTGCCATTGCATGAGTCCTTCCATCTCCTGGGAACTCCTTTCCACTGTGTCCGGAGTCTATTTGTTGTTTCAGAACCAGCCAGCATGGCTCTGGGATGTTTTTGATAGGGATCTGGAGACACAAAATCAAATGCAAGCAGTAAATATGTCTTGGGATGGAAAAAAAAAATACCCTGGGTCTTTCTGCCCATTACAGTTCTTACACTTGTTTTCTCTTTCTCAGCACTTCAGACCTTGGACTCCTGAGCACTCTGTTTAAACCCATTCCCTGTCACAGTGGACTTCCACTAATCTGATGGGTGCCATCCTGTATAAAGGAGCAATAAACCAAACTAACCCTAAAGGTCTTCTCAGAAAGATCTGTTTTGGCTTCCCCACTTCAAGTAGAACATGCTGCAGTCTTCATATATCTCTAGTGGTCAAAAGGCACATGTAGGCATCCTGGATATGCAAACACAGATGTAGTACTGCAAGTGCCAGATTCTCAGGCTGAAGCCTGTGTGATTACTCCTGTCTCCTGTAGCTGGACATCTAAGTCCTCACAGCTTAGCCAGTACCCCAGAAAATGAAGCTCATGCACGTGCAGAGAGCTGGCCCTGAGCTTGGTATTTGCAATCCACCGTGAGTTCCTCTTATTCCTAGGGGTACAGTCTGTAAGGAGGCAAGTGGGTCTACTCAAGACCACTTTCTGGAGATCCACAAACTCTTCCTATGCATCATGGTAAGGCCTCAGGTCTGAAAATGAGAGCTTAGGGGTCTGTTGCAAGACATGTGACTGCTTATCCTTCCACATCCTTCCTGGTGAGCAGCCGGAGTGATGGGTGTGCAGGGGACAGCTATCTGTGAACAGTCAAATGCCCTCTCCCTGGGTGAGTCACCCAGTAACTGCACTGCAAACATCGTTCCCATCTTCTGCTTGATCATGCTGTGAACCAGGCACCCGTGAAACAGCCGATGTAAGCAATATTCATATCGGATTCTTATTAATAACCCATTAATTATGTTATGGCTCCTATAATTGACTACTAGATACACACACTTTATGAGGACATATCCTGGTTGGGGATACTTTACCAGGCTACTGGGCTTGAGCTAAGAAATAGGAAGTGAGAAAATTCATTGTAAGCAGTGAAAACCTGGGCCAACACATCTGCCTGCAAATACCTTCTGATCATACATGCATCCATGGGTTCAGAGAGAAAGGATGAGCGCAAAATCCCATCAGTTCCTCCAAAACTGCTCCAACAGGAGTTACAATAGGCAGCCTGTGACAAACCACAAGGCCCATAAGCTTGAAAAATCCTGGTATGGTGACTTGGCTGAGGGATGGTCACGCAGCTTGGTTGCTCCATGGGCTGGTGTAAACGTGATGGGCAGGGTAATCATGAAGAACAGGGAAGAAGTTTCCTGGTACAGGTATAGGCCCAGAGGACTTTCATCTTGCATTGATGGCCTCATTACTGCTAATGTTATTGCTGAGTAGGTGAGTTCTAATGGGTCTATCTACCCAGGTATCTCATATTGTTGTATTTACACAAATGTGCCTGTCTGTCCTCATGTAGCAGCTGAAGTGAACCTGACCATGCATTTTAGAGTAATCGAGCTGTGTCCTGAGGCCTCAGGAAACAGGGCCTTTGAGGTCACCTTATCAAGTTATTACTTTGTGTAGGCACCTTTTGTTCATCCATCCCATCCAACTCCATCATTTTTCTTAACCTATTGGACCATGGGCGTTCAAAGTTACTAAGTATCCTGGTGTTTTGTGAAAGCAGATGTCGAGACATGTGAAAGGGACTAGGGGAAAAGCCACAGCAGGAACTAAACTAGAACATGAGCCACCCAGAAAAGTGCTGTTAGGGATGACCCACACGGCAGGACAAACATCAGTCTGGGCTCACACCCCTACAGACAGGAGCCTGGCCAGGCCAGCTGCGGAAAGCCAAGTTGGCACCTTCTGGGTCTTGCAGAATGGAGCAGGGAGGAGATATATCCTGACAAGCAAGCACATCAGTTAAAAATATCTAAGGATGTGCAGAAGGGGAGGGGAAAGAAATTATATTCAATAAAGTGCAGGGTGCAAATAGTTGTTGGGCTCTGCCTGGTAGCCCCCCTCCACCACCCAGCCAGCTTTCCCTCCCTGCTCCATGCTGGAGAAGGGCTCCTATCTCCTGAGAATCCCGATAAACCCTCCTCTCGTGCCCTCCCCTCCTCCCCTTGAAATAAAAGTGAGCTGTCTCAGTGCTAGGATGCAGAAACCACTTCCAAGCCAGCATTACATCAACATTTCAGCTGATAAAGGGATGCACAATGGAGTGTTAGACTAATAGAAAAACACAGCTCCGATAAGGCCGGCTCCTGATAGCCTGGGCTGATGTAAAATGCCATTGTCTCCCTTTCTGTCAGCTGAGTCACAGAGCGATAGGGAATTCCAGTGGCAACAGGCAAGTCAGGGGTCAGAAACCAGCCTGGGCAGCGCAGATTCCCTGTGTGGGCACAGGCCAGGCACACGGGCAGGCAAAGCTGGGGTGGAAGGAGGACGCTGGGCATGCGGATGAAGGCAAATCCTGCAGAGATGAGGAGTGAGGCCGAAGGACTGCATGGGTCCAGCATGCAAGTTTGCACCCATAGAGGGAAGTACTCAACTCATAAACCTAGAAATATTCGATCCTGGAATGGCCCCCAATGCTTTTTTTTTTTTTTTTTTTTTTTTTTTGGGTGTTACACCTCCTTCCAACCACTCCACCCTTCTCTGTGCATTTTCTCTGCATCGTCTGAAGTCAGGAACGGTGGGAGATGAGATGCTGACTGTGCTCTTGAGCTCTTTTGGGTCAAGAACATCCTTTCCTATGAGCTTGAAAGGCACCAGGCACAACAGGGACTTGGTCTCGACTCCACACTGTCTCCCCGATCCAAACGATAAGGTGGGAGAGGCGTCCAGAAAGACGCTCTGCCCACACACACCCGCGTGCCTGGAGCCAGAAGAGGATGTCTGTCTCCATCCCTCCTGTGAACGGGAACTCCCAAACCCACCGAGGGCCGTGATTAGTCCCCCAGCTGATGGGCGAGGGTGTTTTTCCCTCTCTAGGCTTGCTCGCTTTTTCCTGTGCGGCTCTTTGATCTCCTCTCGTGTGGCCCCAGCCTGCGAGGCTGCCCCTGTTGAGGAACTCAAGATTATGAGACAGGGTTATGTCATTTTTCCAGCGGACGTGCTGGGCTGGCTTTAAGTTGTAAGGTCATTTTTAGAGCCAGTGCTGCACTCATTGGTCAGATTAAGTGAGGGCCTGCTTTGGTCCTAAGAAACCCATGATGGGGATGCTGCAAAACTCTTGTGACCCAGTGAAAATCTGGTTCAGCCACGTAATGGCCAGGACATGTTTAGAAAACACATGTCTTCTCCCCAGACTTTTGATTTTTTTTTCCCCATGCAGACACTGAGAGACTCATTCCCTGCAATCCCAGGTAGCAACAGGCCCCAGAGTGTTTTAAAGTTCCACAAAAGGAGGACAGGTAGAGAAAAAGCCATCATGGCCTAAATGATGGGGAAAAAGTCATTATGGCCAGGCAAAGCTGTTGAAGGTGGAAGATGGTGGAGGAGACCCTGTGGACTGAGACCTGATTTGTGCATCTTAACCTTATACTGACTTTAATTCAGTAAAGTATCACTGACCAACTAAAGGTGCCCTCCACACCAGTCCTATTGCAAACTCTTGTGAGTGTGGAAGGATCCCCGTTAAACTTGGCTTCTGATACCAGCTGGAAGGAGAGTACTTTGGCTTTGCTGTCAGTATGCACAAGATCCTCTCCATTTGGAGGATGTGTGGGATGGAGCCTTAGCCTCATGCTGCTCTGTAGAACTACTGGGGGCACCATATGGCACCATGGTTATGTCAGGTAGGCTTACCTTGGGCCAAGACATTTTTCCAGATGCTTCTGAAATTCTAAGACTCCTGAGACAGTCAAGACAATATGGTATTTTAGAGGGCCACCCATGCTCCCTGAGATCTCTGTATCTTCCCATAGATTCCCCATTTTTGTCTACCACTGGCTGAGGCAAATGTGAGGTACAGTTTACATGCATTGGCATAGCTTAGGTCATGTCACCATTGGTCACTCACAGGACAGAGCAGCAGAAGTGATATCAGAAGAAGTCTGTACAGAAAAACAATTAAATGTTCACATAAGTAATTCATTACCTGTGATGGAACACCACCACGGCAGTGGACTAACACCTATGATCCCATGGGAAAAGTTTTAATGGCTACAGATTTTGGCAGATTTCTGCAAGAAGTTTTCCATGAAGGAAGGACCGTTCCACACAATTAAAAGCATCACCCTCCTGGCAACACAGTCTCTATAACTACTGCTACTTTCCAGATGAAACCATGCCACCTTTGACTCCAGGTCACTTGATGAAGTGGGGCTCCATAGTGTTGAGCTGCAGCCCAGAGAAAGAGAAAGCTGTTTCCCTGCACCACGTTTCTCTGTTGAAAAGATCAAGACAGCCTGAAGGCTCAAAATACATGTGAAATGACTTCAGTGCTGAGCTGTTTCCCTCCTCAGACCTCACGAGCTCTTGGGACTGGCTTTGAGAGACAGAAACTGTGTTGTGCTAGCTGCAGTCATGTTTGAGGAGTGTGGAACAGAGTTTGAGAGACCTAAGCATTGAGGATGTGGTGTAAATTCTGGATTTCAGGAAACAGAACAGACTGGGTCTGGCCTGGGCTTCTTGCAGATTTCTGGTGCTGTGTTTTGGAAGTACTTCAGTAGAAACAATTATGAAACAAAATGCAGACCAGTTCCTCAAAGATCTTCTGAAGCCAATTATTATGAATGTGAGACAGTGCTCTAGTTAGAAACCCTGTTTCACACATACCTTCCCTGACCTTCTTTTACCTCCCACCCTACAGAACCCACAGGAACATCTTCTCTATCTACAATGAAATGCATAGAAATTATTCTTCTCCTAAGATTTTGAATGGGATTCAGCTCTCAGATTCAGGCACCTAAGTTTAGGGCTTGGATAAGATGTGCTAGAGGAGCCAAGAAACCTGAACAGGTTTCTTGACACATGTCCTTCTGGTCAAGCAACTGGGGAGTAAGTGGGGACATCACAAATCTGGCCAAAGGTTTGGCTTTCTCCTTTTCCTCTAACCCAACCCCACACATGTGTGGCTGCAGAGTGTGCTTTGCATCAGCACAAGGCTTGAGGGAACCAAAGATGTCAGACCATCACCTACATGGGAGGAGAATGATGGCTTGCCCTTGTGCAGTCAGTTTACACGAAAGAAACCCACTTCTGGGTCTCATTTTGAAGTTAGCTCCCAAACCACCTAAATCGTGCACATTCTGTGAAAAGAGCAGGTAGATGGGTATGTGGATGAAGGAAAATTCTGGAAAGGGCACTTATGCTGTTGCAGATGGTTTAGATCCTGAGAGCCAGGACCTCATCCATCAACTCATCAATGTCTCCCTATCCTTTATCAAGAGAGAGAGGAACTCCTGAATTTCTGCCGTGGAATTAAAATATGGTCTGACACTAAACCTTTAAAGAGTTTCCGACCCCTGGATTAAATTACCTCAGAACGTCTTTTTCAAATCTGTCATAACAGATACAGGCCTAACCTGAGCCACCTAGGTTTTTTTGGACAAAACAATTCTATTGATTGATTGATTAATAATGCAAACTTATTGAGCTGACACTTTTCTTAGGCAATATGCTTGTTTAAATGAATCATGTTAGAATTCCCAGTTTGGATGGAATTTCTGCTAAAAAAAAAAACAAATTTCTCATTTTAAAGATCTGAAGAATTTTAGAGTTTACATGAGGGGTTTAAAGAACTTTATAGTTCAAATGAGGGATTTAATTCTCAGTCTGTAGGCACAGAGATCAGCTTTTACTCTTTGAATGGTTCATTTCAATGTTTTTTAATGACAGAGCAGGGCCAGCCCCAATGGGTACCCCTTTGGGGATGAATGTGCAGAGAATAGCTTCTTATTCTGAAAATTGTCAAGATTTCACAGTTCTGCATGGCAGTGAGACTCCTGTTCTTTTCTGCTTGGAAATAAAATACAATAAAAAGGGAAATGCATTCCCTCTCTAAATGTACAAACTCTCATAGTCCTGGACATCCTATGCAGTGCCATGATTTCTGAAGGAGTCATGGGAAAGGAATACAGCTATGACTTGGAGCACAAACTGGAGCATGATCCCAGCTGCTATCCTCCAAGCATTACATTTAGTTTAGTTAAATTAAATTTGGTTCAGATACCCTTCAACTATGTAATGTTTCTCCCAGCTTGGTAAAAAAACTTACTTTTTACCTGCATCCTTCTCGGTATTCTCAGGTGACAGGTCCAATTTCTGTCAAAGTCAATGGAAAGTCTTCTACAGAGCAGTTTCAATTAGCATAGATGGAGTCTCTTGCAGGTGGTGTCTTTCTATGACTTCTGCCTGCCTACGTGTGATTGTAGCATCCTTTATGCCCTGTGATGCTGAAGATTTTAATATTACTTACAGAATCCAGGATTACTTTCTTTATGGAAAAGAAGATAAGATATTTGTAAATGACTTTAAACATATTTTGTCTTCCTTCTAGAGGTTATCAGCTTGGCATATCCTAAAAACATCAGATTTTCATACAACCTCAAGTACTTCCTCCTGCCCTGAGGTGAAATTCAAGCCCTGTAAAGCGACTGGAGTCAAATCTTCCCAAAATATTTGCTGAAAATCTTGGCCATTCTCAAGAAATTGATCGTCCTACTATAGATGTCTCCCAGTCTGAGCACTCCCACCCTAAATGCCCTGAAAGCAGCTGTACAGTTAGGAGGGACATGAAAACAACCAGAATATGACTTATCCTGATGCACTCAAAGCCCTAAGTTAGGGACAGTAGAAGACTTTCATTTGGCAATCGTTGCCACTGACAACACAGCTTTGCAAAAACCTGCTTGCAAATGTGGCAGTGTCCCATCTGAAGATAAATAAGCCAAAAGATTCCATTTGTTTTGTTTTGTTTTGTGTTTCAGGGATAGAAAGATATTTCATTTTTAATCAACATGCTTACATAGAAGTTTGGAGTCAAAAAAAAAAAATGTTGACTTCAATCATTTTGAGGTTTCCCTGAGGTAAAGTGAAATTTTGTAGTCAAAGAAATTCTAAATTGGGTGTGTTTGCTTGTTCGTTTTGTAAATTTACTCCAGGAAAAGCACTAGTTCTCAAAGTGCATCCTTCTGTGGCTGCAGGAGAACAGACCTGTTCCATACAGACATCTCTGCAGAATTCATGTTGGTCCAAAATGTTCCTCTCTCACTGTCCCAAGTCCATCATCATAGGACCACAGCTGGATGGGGCAGTAGCAACAACAGCTTGGATGTTGGGGCATGTTCCTGTCACCTCCATGGGAATCCTCTCCAGCCCACCATGGTCATAGGAAGAGGTCCAGTTGCTGCAGACCCTGGAGCAGAAGGATTAGCAAATACAAGGAGACGTGTCCCGTGTCGCCTCCAGCGTGGGTCCGGTGGCCGGGGCAGAGGCGATGGGTATCGATTGGTGTGTGAAAGGCCTCTCAGGAGCCTCGTTGCTGAGAGACAGTGCTGAGAGGTGTGGGGCTGGCATTAATAACCGCTCCATTGGGGCCCTGTTTGCTCTCCTTGCCCGGAGCCGCAGGACTTTGGTCGCTGCTTATCACGGAGCCGAAAGCCCCAGGAATGCAGTCATAGGCAAATGTGCATGTTCACACGACATCTATTAATCAAACAGCTCCCCCACCCTTTAACCCTTTGCAGGTCAGAAAAAGGGGGGCAGGAGGTGAGCACAGCACTGCTTTGCCTAAATTCAGGGTCCCCAGAGTCTCTTTAGAGCCACTGGAGATGGAGAAGAGTCTCCCGTGGATCTCAGTTAAGACTTTGCGTTAACTCCATCTCCTCTGACTCCAAGGATGTCTTTTCTGAAAAGATTTCGACTTCTTTCAAAATGCTCAGGGAATTTTGGTACTCGCGTCTCAAGGCATTCCAGTAGGAGCTAAGCATCTAAGCTCCTTAAACTCCTTGGAAATCCCTGTCATTGCCCCACAAAAATTATCACCGAATTTTCTTCCTCTTCCCTCCTGCTCAGGTATTGTTTGCAGTCGCACAATAGTGATTGTTATAGTTTCCTCCTGGGGCCCAAGGCTAGGGTTTCTCTGTGCAAGCTCCTGTACATGTCTGTAACTGGGCAATATTCACAATGAAATCACAGAACTTACCCTATCAATTCCTTCTCCTCAGATTTCATCTGGGGATATAAGACATGATGTGCAAAAGCAAAACATGATGCGTAGATGTGTCTGTGCAGGCAGATCAGCTTTGCTGGTGCTTCGTGCTTTGCAATTTAGTGCTATGCAATGGAGTAGTATGAAGCAGAATGGGTTCCTGACTTGAAATGTAAAAATGAGGGAAGTTTTGAGGCTACTGACATGTTAGCATTCACTTAGCCAGCTAAATTAACCAGAAAGTCTCTGTAGCCTCTCCATGGTGAAGGAAGAGGCAGTGGCACTTCCAGAGGACTATTCAACTCCTGCTCTGTATCATCCCCTGGATGACCCTGCTGCTGAAGACAGAGAGACCCTAGCAAAACTTCAGCTGCCAAATTAAATGTGGCAAGTTGGCCAGCATACACAGGCCCTGAGAAGTCACTTCATCCTTGTCAACATCTCAGAAGGGCTGTTGATCCTCAAACTGAATCAACATGTCCATCAAATGCAGACAGCAAAGGGACCCTTTGGGAAGCCAACAGGGATGTTCCAGTGCTGCAGGGTCCAAGGTGGGCCCAGGTGAACATCACCTGGAAATCACAGGTGTCTCCTTACCTCCCGAGCAGCGAGGCTCTGGAACAGTTTCCCAGGAGGAGCAGATGGGATGAAAAACCCACCTCGTTTAGACATGGAGTCTGACTAGGTTCTGGTGGGTTGACCTGGGGTGGAGGTTGATGCTGCTCCTCCCTGCCCTCTGCTCTGTGTTCCTGGATAAATAGTGGCTGGAGATAAGGTGCCCATTTGTAAAAAGGGTGGGGATTCAGTGACTTTGGAGAAGTGAGGTGAAATCCCAGGGATCTGATGTTTTTCCATCCCAACTGGCATCTCCTCCCCTAGTTCAGCCAGCAGCCCTGGGCTAGAGCAGAGTGGCAGGGTGAGGCTGTGGCTTGTTGGGCTGTATATCAGACTGGATGACTGAGCAGGTGACCTTTAGTCTTAACATATCAAAAAGGAAAAGGGGAGATTTTTGCGCCTCTTGTGCCTTCAGAAGGCAACAATCCTGCCTCATGACCATCGGGGCAGCATGGACTGAAGAAGGCATTTGAATGATGAGAAAAAGCAACATCCTAGAAGTGGGATTTGGGGCATTTTTACCTGCATTTGGCTCCTGGTTTAATTCACAAAAGCTCCCTCGCTTGGGTCACAGGCTCCAGGACGTCATCACCTTGCTCATTGAAGCCGCTTTCCTCTGTTATGGATGATGCTGAAGACAAAGGTCATTGTTTAGCTTTCATTTTCAGGTGCAAACCCTTCCAGCTGACAAAGGATCCAGCATGTCTTTCGTGGCACAGTCGCATGACAGATAAGCACTAATAAGGACTTACCGTATTATCACCTGCCATTCCATATTCCTCACAAATCAATACACAGAGAGAGATAGTGATAGAAAAAAATGCAATATTAATGTCCCAATCCAACCACCCTGCAGCAAAACAGGTATTGCAAAAGAAGGTGGGGGGAATTAATAAATTTGACACTTCCACCTGTAAATTATTACTCATCTGAACCCAAGGGATAAGCACTGTCCGTGTGGATTTGGGATCCCACTTGGAGAAGAAAACTCCCTTTGGTTTTCCTCTTCCAGTCAAAGGCCACATTGTTCCCGAAGAGTTAACAGGTCTGCAATTAGCCAGGAATAATGGGGTGTGATTGGGGCACTAAAGAGCTGGAATTGATTTTCAGGCTTTCAGCCCCAGCAGCCGTCAGGCTGGGCCCCTCCCTGACTTCCTGGTAACTCATGACCAGCAGGGTCAATAGAGCAGAAATCCTTCTAAAGGGCCAATCTGTATTTGAATTATTTAAACAATGTAATACAGCCAAGTTAAATGGGGCTTATCAAGCGCTACACCTCTTAAAGCACAATTGGAGGCAGGAGGATGTGAACTGCTAAAGGCTGCCCTGAGAGGAGCCAACAGACCTGGTGCTTTAGGAAAGAAAGGAAGGTGTGAAAAATGCGGGGAAAAAGTAAATAAAATCTCAAGTTAGGCTCATTTGTTCAGAAGGAAGGAGCAGGTGTTTGCAATGTATTTCTGGAGCACTGTTCTGCATTGCCCAAGTGGTGGGATGGAGCTCAGGACCCTCCATCAAGTCAAAAAAAATGTATAGAAAGAGACATAGATATAGATAGATAAATAGATAGATAGATAGATCTATCTTGTACTTGATAGTACCATTCATATTCATTAACTTTCCCAAGGGAAATCCCAGCTGAGGTTTCGTTTCCACATCATGACAACCAACATGTTATTGCAGCTGTGAGCAGGTTGGGGACATGCACTTTGCCCAGAAAGGGGCTGAGATACAGAACCATGCTTAGGAAATTGGGAAGAAAAAAAAAAAAAAAAGGAACAGAAGTTTCAAGACATAAAAAAATGAGGATTTTTTTCTCCAAATTTGGAAGGTGAACAAAGAAAAAATCTACTACTGAGATTCACCCTTTAGACACTGAAAAGAGGTAAGGGAAGTCCGGCTTTTCCATCAGCTCAGAAAGGCACCTGCAAATAGCTTTAAAAACGATGAGCCAGGTTAGATTTGGGAACAATAAATTTGTCAAGGCAGCAGGAACAAACATTTGTCCAGGAAAACACAAATTTCTTACGGATATGAGAGCAAACAGGTCTACCTGGACATTTTTCATGCAGTTCAACCCACATTATCCCAAAGCTACTGTGGTATTTCAGGCAACACTGCGGTGTATAGGTGACACTGGGAATCCCAGAGGGTCTCTGGCAGGGAGTGGGAGTAAATAGTTCACAGCTAATTCACAGATTGACATTTTCACACGGCTGTTTGACCAAGAGAGAAAACAAATATGTTTGCCGTAAGGAAGCGTGATCTGTGAGCAAACTGCAAACAGGCCCCAAAAGAACTTGAATTCACTAGGTGATGCATGGGCAAGAAGTAATTTAGCCAGTATATATGAAGTTATTTTAGTTATTATATAGTTATTTATATTTAGTTTTTTATTATATTATTTATTATATTTATATATTTTTATTATATTATTTATTATATTTATATATTATATAATATTATATAATATTATATAATATTTATTATATTTATAATTTAGTTATTATTTAGTTATTTATATTTAGCCAGAAATATGAAGTGTAGTGTGGATACAGGTGGAGAGAGCTTGCAAATTATGCACAGATTAGCAATGTGCAAGTGCTGGATATCCCTTCACCCCTGGCTTGCAAAAGTTAATTACTGGAAAATCTCTAAAGTGAAGGAGAAGGGAGAAAACAAAACTAAACTAAACAAGCAAACAAGCAAAAACCCAAATTGTCACATCTGCCTCAATGACCTACGTCATCCATCAAGCCACCCCATGCTGCCTCCGAGCTAATTAACCCTGCTAATTAACTGCCTTCCTGCCCCTGGGATTTGGACGGGTTTCTCCATGCTGCATTGCACAGAAGTACCAGGTCACCCAGAGCTGGTTTTGGGGCTCTCTGTCCAATCCCAGACTGATGCCCAGGGCCAATCCCGCTGTGGGTGTGAGCTAGGATTTCCAGCTCTGGCCCCATGGCACAGTGTCGTGGACGTGCTATCGGATGGAGTTGGCCAGGAAAACCTGGAGGGAAATATTTTCTGCTGCTTTAAAAAAAAAAAAAAAAAAAAAAAAAAAAAGCTCTTTCATCCAAACTGGAAGGCTTCACAAGACCTTGATGATTTCACTGAGGTTGTGTATTTGTTTAATTTTTTTTTAATAAAAAGAAAAGTAATGAGGGAAGGAAGGTTTCCCTGACTGCGTTCCATTTTTTTTTTTTTTTTTTTTTTTTATCAGAACTTGGGAATATAAGAAGGTGCCTCGTAGCTCAAATCCAGCCCGGTGCTATCTCACTATTTGACATTATTTGTCATTTGGGGAAGAATTTCAAAATGTTTAGATTTCGTTACAGTGCAAAACGAAGCTCCGTCCTCCCCCTCCTCGCGAGGCACCGTTGCCATCCTTCCCCATCGTCGGACCCACATGATTTGGGGCCGGGATCCGTAACCTCCGGAGCCGCTTAGCTCAAACAAACCCGGTCGCTGGGTTTGCTCATGAGCCCGTGGTGACAGATCCGGCCCCGGCGTGACGCCGAGTCCTTTCCTCGGCTGCCCTGGATGTCACGCTGCACCGTGGACAATTCCTGCATGGAAACGGCGTGTCCCGCGGCGCCCGGCGAAGGTCACCGGCGCCAGCAGCCCGCGTTCCCGCGCGCCGCTTTCCCAGCCCGAGGGCACCAGCCCACGTTCAAAAAGGGACGGGATGGTCACAATATTGAGAAAGCTCAACCCAAGCAAACGGAGGGTTTATAAACTCCTGGCCCAGCCTGCCGGCTGCAAGGTCGCCCCTTATCTGGGTTTGCGGAGGCTTGCAAAGTGCTGGCAGCCCTCCAAATATGTTTGGGAGGTTTTTTTTTTACTCTACCCTAGGGCTGCTGGACTCCCACATTTGACATTTTCCAAGTGCTGCAAGCTACGAGGCAGCACCCGGGAACAACGTGTGATTTAACAGCCGGCTGAGACCTTCCAAGAGCCGTAACAAGTGTGAAGGCTCAGCGGGCTGGACGCCGTCCTGTCTCCTCCGGGATGCTTTGGAGTGGAGGAGCTGGCGCGTGCAGATCCCGAAACGGAGACCTGGGAGATGTCCTGATGGGCACACACAGCCAAAAAGCACCCAGCAAAGCCAACGCTCATTGCTGTAAAGCAATTTTTAATCCATGTTCCGAAGCTGAAATAGGGAGGCTTTGCAATGGGGAGAGGTAGGACGTCCTTGTTGTAGCTGCTCTAGGAGTATCCTTGCATGGTGGCCTCTTCCTCCTCTGAAATTGTCCCTCGCATCCACCGTCACCATGCAAGACCCTGCATAATGTGGTCCCAGGGGAAAAGCCATGGGTCTGGGGCTACCCCTCATTTCACAAAGGAAAAGAGGAGCTTAACAGATTATTCAGAGTCAGAGAAGCAGCTTGGGGACTCAAATCCAGGTTTCCCACAGTCTGCAGGAGACTGCAGTGAGCCCCAGGTAGACTATTCCCCCATTTTTTGTCTTAATCCATCAATAACATGGAGGTAACCGTGCAAAAAGAGGTGATTTCATTAACAAATGAGCTATTACATGCAGAAAAGTCAAAATGAGCTGAGATGCTCTAATTCTTAGTGGGAATATTTCTATATACTGGAAAAAAGAATGAGAAGAGAGGAAATCCATGGTGAAGAAAGAAAAATGTAAGCTCACTTGTTTTATTTCTCCTTTTTTCATCCTTTTATCTGGCTGGAAAACTGACTGTGCAGGATAGGGAGTAAATGAAAACAAAAGAAAGAGGAAGGAAAAACAAAAACAATTTTGTTATTTTCTTCTTTTCTCAAGGAAAGAAGTCCAGAGAATTTTTTACAAAATGCATTTTTTCACTTAACAACTATCTCTACTGAAAAACTACACTTTTGAGTGGGAAAATGATGACAGGAAAAGAGTGACTGTGGAGAAGTTGGAAGCACTTGAATACAAATTATGTTGGAAGTGCAAAGGGGGTTATTAGTCAGATATGGAGGATTATTTCACATCTCGACCACCTATACAACCGCACGTGCGACTGTGTAAATGAAATGTTGGTTTAATCATTCTGGTCAAGGTCCTCTGGCTATAACCAAGGTTTGTTGCACTGTGGATTAACAGGGAAAAATATTAAGGGATTCTATATATACAATTTTTCTGGCTTTGGTTAGAAACCTCGAGGTCAGAGAAAAGCTCTGATTTCAAACAACTGTATTTTCAGTGATCCTGTTTATTCCAAGTGTCTGCTGAGGCTTTGACTCCAAGCTATTAATAAAAAATAAATAATTTTCACGCAAGCTATTTTTGGCTCTTTTGCCAAAAAAATAAACCATGCCGGACAGAGAAGTGACATGAACAGTAGGGAATCAGCAAGAGAGGGCCCTGAGTTGCTGTTATTTCCTTGACTACTGAATGATATATTGGATGCAGCTGGCAAACACTGCAGAGGGAAACCCCCTGGGCCAGTGAAGCAGCGAGGGATGATTAGAACAAATAGAGGATGGTGGAAGATTCCTGGGGCATCTTAGACCATGGTTTAATGGCATCTAAACCATGGCTGTGTGACCTGGGATGAAGTTTACGCCCTGTGCATGGTGGCAGTTAAAACTGTCCAGCAAGCCCAAGTGACAGCAATGTGCTGGCATAAGACATTGTAGTAGGTGGAGAAGGATCCATAAAACCAAACATCTTTGAGTTTGGGAACAAAGAGGCCTTTCAGAGACAGTATCCGACCCTTGAGGATAAGGACTCATAAGGATCCCTCAAGGGATCTTCTGCTTGCTCCTTGATAATGGCTATTCCATGCCACATGAGGACCCATCCTGGCCATTTCCACTGCTCTCGGAGCTGTGGCATTTGGGTGTCCAGGGCAGGGGAGCAAGAGGTCAGGAGATAAAGGTGAGGGCTCCCTGTGCTGCTGCTTTCCCAGCAGATGCCTGTGACCCATTGTATTTGCACACCTGCAGCAGCATCCCCCACACCAACCGCCCTACACTCACCACCCACTTACCTCTTTGCCTCTCTCCTTTTCTGGACCCTTTTAGCAGACAGATATCTTCAGCTTACCAGTCTCTGCGTTTGCGTACCAGATTTTGGATGTGGTTTTGGAGAGAAGCGGGAGGGATGTTCAGAGTGCTATCCAGTTCTCCAATAAATGAGGCCCTCAATACCACCTGGGATCTCATCTGCACCCAGTTTACCTCCTAATTGCACAGAAATGCCTCTTTCACTGCTGGGGTGGGTGAAATTTTCCAGGCGTTTAAAAGGCAGACAATGTTTGGTTAGTTTGCCCATCAATAGGTCATACTGAATAAAAGAGCAAGCTGGGAGGTAAATATCTCACATTCATGAGAAAATGCCTTGGGGAGCATCAGCAAGACAAGGATATGGCAGCTATGGAAAATGCAAGGCAATTGTCACTAAAAATCAGAGTCCTTTTCCTGTGTGCTGGGTGCTCAAGGCTGCTCAGGGAAATGGAGATCTCTGCTAAGACCATGGCACTTCCATTGAAAGAGCAACAACCAGAGAAGAAAAGGCTTTTTCATGTCATGGCTCCATTGCATACAAATGAATGATGAGCTTCAGGGAGGTAGTTTGCACAGGCACAGCAAGGCCTTCAACGCTGCAGGACCAATGACCTGATGTTAAAGACTCTCATGGAAATGGGCAGAGGGGCTGGTTGCTATGAAGATGATGGAGACTTCTTCTGGAGTCCGCAGTCCCCAATGCTATGCTCAAGAAAAGAGATCATGCCCCTAACAAACCGTACTTACCACTTGCACTTGGGTCCTGTAGATTTTTAAGGACCTTTTAATCTATGTATTGATCAATCTAGTTGTCAATCTAGTTGAAATCACCAAAAGATAGAATGATATGCATTTATTTCAGCTGCAAATTCTCCAAGATATACCTCTGTCCTAGAGGAGGCAAGCTTTGCAGTGCAATATAGCATCTTTATTAGACAACTGGATAGAGCTGGAAGAAGCTGTCAAGCCTTTAGATACACAGGCCTTCCCTGAGGAAAATATGTTGTATAATGAAGACTGCAGATTTCTAGTTCCAGGGAAAAATCACTGCAAGTTCAACCCACAGTCACCATTTTCCACAGGTATTTGCAGTCAGTTTTTGTTTTCAGACAGGGGAAGGAGACATAAATGCAGTCCATCACTGTGAAAAACTATGCATTTGAGTTTTCCATTTCTGGGAAAATCACAAGGATTGGCATTCCCTTAGTGCAAAGGACCATCTTGAATTTGTTGTCTCTCTAGACGTATGAGACACCAGGGTGGCTGGACCACTGCCACATTAATCTTGATCTTGATTAGAGTATCTTCACCTTGATTAGAGCACCATATGGGAAGCTATGGTATTTACCTCCCCATAATCTAAATAACTACCTACAGAATGGTATTTGTCCAGCTCATTGGCTTTGACATGGTTCAGGACCTTCAGAGTCAGGAAGGAAACCTGTTAGTAACCTGTATTTGAAAGGAGACCAGCCGTGATGAGCATTTCTCTGCCCAAGACTTCCAGGAGGACGGCAACCTGCCCCGTTGCCCATGGAAGTCCCCTGGATGAGATGCTCCCGGGTGCCGTGGGGACTAAGGTAGGCAAGCAGAGGAGGCCAGCTGGCTTTCCGGAGCATCTATTAACAATTAGCTTTTTGGCTCCACTAAGTGCACTCAGTCTGACTTGGTTTTATTGGCATCACCCATCTCCCAGTAAATGTGATAAGAGAGTCTGATTAGCCACAGCATTAAGATCAGTCTCCAGTCCAGCTACTTAAAACATGTGCTCCACACCACACTTCCAGGCCTAGGAGGGTCTAATGAAGATTGTTCCTGTACTTCATTGTTTACATTTAAGCAAGCATCAGAATTAAAACCAATTTAGCTTCCTCTTCTTTTCTTTCTTTTTTTTTTTTTTTTAACCAGGCTTAGTCTAAACATGCATCTCAAGCAAGAGACTTTTTTATTGCCAGGACAACGCCTGATAAGGAAAGATCATCTGTCTGCAAAAAAATTACTTCAGTGGGGCTTGGGAAGTGGTCCCAAGGGTCTGTTTCCAACACAGACTCAACCACTAGTGAACATTAAAGAATTATAGCCCCCTTAATAAGGCACTTTCTTTTATAGTTTTTTATTTCATACCAATAGTCACAGCTTAAAGATAAGCGGAACATACATTTTGTTTAACTAGGCTCTTGTTCCTTGGTTTGGGACTCACTGTGAACTGGCATCCATCAAACTCTTTTGTGATTTACATGAATACCTGATTCTTCTGATAAAGGAAAGTGTAAGTCAACACAGTTCTGTTGTAATTGGGTGTTACCTGTTTAGATACTGGACTACTATCTCGGCATCAGTTCACTGGCCTTGCTTGGCTTTACCTTTCCTTGCTAGGTGCAAAGAGAATGTCTCTTGGTTGTGTGTTGGCGCATCAGCATCGCCACAAAGCTGAGGAAATGCTTGGAAGAATCTTCTTTCTCCAGTCCATTAGAGCAGACCAAGAAATCTGTGGACACTAAAAGTAAATGTACCTTCAAACAATGACAGAAAAAAATTGCAGAAATAAAATCTTCATTGAATTCCCAAATCACCATCCGAGGTCCGGCACAATCCTTGGCCTCAGACTGCTGTAGTCTACAGAGTCGAGCAAAGAAGTACTCCCATATGCTCATCTTGCTGCTATAATTAATCATATGAGTG